>NC_080166.1:48045509-48360509 GCF_950295315.1 Erinaceus europaeus
ACTCATTTTGGAAGGTCTGTGTTGGCTTCTAGTAATATTCCTTTGAAATACAAAACATATGAGTTGATTCCTAATGTAATTACAAAATAGACAGTTCCTAAATTGAGGCAAAAATGGTTAATGAACAGGAACCAGAAAGTAGGATTAGAGCAGAGTTAATTAGGGATTTTGGGTAGAAGAAATCTGGGAGACCATTTAGGTGTGTTCCTGGGGGAATGCAACAATGGTAGTTTTGCTGGAGTTTGGTAGCTAGCTTGAGGTTGGATAAGAATATTGTCTGAGAAAATGGTGTCAGAGTAGAGAAAAGGGCTAGAAAGTAGGGCAGGGAATAGCTCTCTTTCTTATAAAAAAAATTCTGTGACTAAAATGAAGTATTTACCTCCATCCGCCTGTTTCAGGGCGTGTGTGTGTGTGTGTGTGTGTGTGTGTGTGTGTGTGTGTACATATTTATATTTAGCACCAGAGCCTGTGTAACCTCTCAGCCCCTATTGGTCTGAGCTTATAGCTCATGGTCACATCTGAGGAACACTGCAGGCTGCACTCATTTCAGTACCAGTCTTTTTCAAGTGACAGAACAGGATACCCCCAGCCTAACTTTGGAGACTGGGGCTATCCCTACTATCATTGCTTTATGGTAGAGCCAACGTCCTGGGAGGGCCCACAAGATGCTGTTCCTTATGGAGTGACCAGTGATAGTGGGGATAGGGGCCTTTTAGATGTCTAGACCCATCATATGTGTGTGGGAATTGAAGCATTCCCTAACTAGGGCCCCAGATGATCAGGTGGTATGACATTGACCAAAGAGGCCATTATTAAGTGGGTCAGTCTCCTGCCCTCATCCAACTTTTGCAGTCATCTCTTTATCTAATGATCTCAGACTTTCTTAGATTTTTTTTGGTTAGGCATTGAGTATCATTTGCTGAGCCAAGCTAGATTTGGGTTTTGGGGAAATGTCTTCTTTGGGCCTTTCTGCTTGGAGGTCCTGCTAATTTGGTCTAAGTCCAATCAATTACAGAATTTATGATGCCTTCTTTAGGCACTTCAACCATTATTGAGCACTTTGTCTTTGAGTTATATGATTGCCCCTTGTTTACAGATATGTGTACACCTGTAGCCAATACTCTAAACCCTATCCTAATCTGGTATCTGTTACTTAGTTAAATGACATGCCATCTAACTTGGATGTAGGTAGTTCCGTGTGTTAGAAAAGGTCTCACCATATTTAAAGAGTTTTGAGATTGACTTCTTAGGCTCACCTTAGGTCATGTCACCTTCCAGACACCAAATTACAGATGATACCATGACTCCACACCAACTTTTCTAGGCAGATGACTTCACCAATGTGTGCTGGACCCTTGCATCTCCAGAGCTCTGGTCCACTAGGGAAAGATAGAAACAGGCTAGGAGCATACTAGGATCGAACTGTCAATGCCCATGCTCAGTGGAGAAGCAAATACAGAAGCCAGAACTCCTACCTTCTTCTCCCCATAAACAACCTTAATCTATATTACTAGTGGGGGAGAAGTGATAAGATGAAGATAAGAGGACTCTGCACTCCAGCTCCATCAGCTCTCAGAGAAAGAAAAGGAAAAGGAGAGGGATGTATGGAGGTAGCTATGATGTCATGAGTGTTTCAGAGGGGAAGAGTGGATTGAATCATAAAAAAGAAGGGGCAACTATGTATAAATGTGGACAGATAGTTGTAGAGAAGATGGTCGGCCCATGTCTACAACTTTAGGGGAACTTTGGGGGATTGCAGTGGGGAGAGTGAAGATTTAGAACTCCGGTGGCGTGAATGGTGTGGATTCAAACCCCTGTCCACATGTAATTCTGTAATAGAAAAAAATAAACTAAAAAGAAAAAGAAAAATTTTCCTTAAACTGTGCCGGTGATGTGCCTTATGCTTAGTCTGTCAATTCAAATACTAATGTTATCAGTGACACATTCAGTAATAATGTTTAACCAAATACCTGGGCACCTAATGAATCAGTCAAGTTGTCACATAACATTAGCCATTGTATTTCCTAGTAATGATTTTCAGTGAAGCTATAACATTATTTGTAATCTCTTAAAGATGTTGAGTGTGTACAACTTTTCAACCTGTGTGGTGATGATTAAATATATGGGCATCTACTTATTGAAATAATTATAAAAATCTTTCTCTGAAATTCTGAATAATAGTCCTCAAGTGGGGATATTGTCAATAATATAGTTTTCTAGTATATATCCTTAGAACTTTTGATTTGGATGAAGACAGACTTCAGACTGTTGTGTTTTTAGTAAGTCCCCCATCGTAGTCCTGGTGCTTCTAGAGACTGGCAAAGGAGGAGACCCTACATTACCATTCAACAGAGGGCATTGGCCCTTCTCCAATAAATGCTGTGGTGTGGAATATTTTCACCCAGAGTAAATGTCAAAAGGTCAGTAAAATTAACTATGAAATGTTGCTCAAACTGTCATTGATCACCTAGAAAAACCCAAGTCTATAAAAAAGGGGGCTCTCCTTAAAAGTTCTCTGCAGGGCACCAATGTAAAAACACTGTGGTGAAGGGGAGGGTGGCCATTGGGCTTCCTGGCACGGTGGAGGGTGGGGGGGCGAGGGTGGGTGGGAGGGATGGGACACAGTCTTTTGGTGGTGGGAGTGGGGTTTATGTACAATCCTATTAAAGTGTAAACATTATATAAATCACTATTTAATTAATATGAGAGGCGAAAAACTGATATGTCTAGAACTTCTTAAAACACAGACTGAGTCTTTTTAATACATAGGCTGTCTTTGATACGTTCTCTCCCAAAAGCCTAGACCAGGGAAAAAGAAGCAACCGACAGCACAGCTATATACAAGATGCTGGGTACTATACCCCAAACCCTATCAAAGGGACTTTCCAAAGTTAACTCTATCACCAAATAATGTGATGATAACAATAACTATCCATTGTCTTCTTGAACCCTAAGGCAACAGGAACCTCACATTTCCACTATAGAGTCTATATTTCCCCCAGTCCTGGAACCTTAGGGTGGGGCCCACTTTTCTGCATGCTGCTCTCAATTCAAATCAAATAATATTGTATCTGCAGATCGCAACCTAATCAACACGAGTGCCACCCCAGCATGCTGCACTTCAGACTGTGACCAGAGACTTCAGCCACCAGGTTCTGGATGCTGACCAGACTTCCCTGGACAGACAACCCCATTAATGTGTACTGGAGCGCCACTTCCTCAGAGCCCCACCCTACTAGGGAAAGAGAGAGACAGACTGGGAATATGGATCGACCGGTCAAAGCTCGTGTTCAGCGGGGAAGCAATTACAGAAGCCAGACCTTCCACCCTCTGCAACCCACAACGACCCTGGATCCATACTCCCAGAGAGATAGAGAATGGGATGGCTATCAGGAGAGGGGGTGGGATGTGGAGATGGGGTTATGAGAATTGTGCGGAATTGTACCCCTCTCATTCTATGGTTTTGTTAATGTCTCCTTTCTTAAATAAATAAAAAATAAAAATAATAAAAAATAAAAAATAAAATCCCCCCCAAAAAAAGTTCTCTGCCACTCATCCTTTGTGGGACCTACATGTGCATATGCATGCATCTTTTCTTTATATTTCCTTCTGCTTCTCAACCTTTAGGGCCAAAGTGTACATATGCATGTGTTTTCCTTTGCTTTGTTGCTTCAACAAGTACTTGACTTTGCCGAACTATGTCCGATTAATTTTTCCTCTCAGGGTTTTCCTCTTGTCAGAATTCGAGAACAAATGAGAATACCATCTGTCTCTGGTTAAAATAGTCACACTTTGAAAAACACTGACATGTGATATGTCCATTAATAAAGAACAAGAAATTTCTACCTTTCCCTTTACCGGCAGTCTTGTGACCTAAGAGTAACATTTACCTCACAAAAATATCTTGTAAGAATTACAAAACAATCATATTGCAATATTGTCATTGGAACTTAAGGATATCATGCTGAGTAAGACAAGACAGCAAAGACAAAGACCAATACTAGATGTTCTCATTTATAGGTGAACTTAAGGATAAAGGACAGTAAGTAAGGACATAAGTTGATACTTGGACAAAGCTCTAAGCAAAAGACTCTCAGGCATGAGGGAAAGGCTCATTATGAAGGGACATTAGACACCAGTCAAGGAGGGAGAGATGGCAGGTAGTATTTACGTGTTAAAGACTACACTGTAAATCATTAAACCACCCCCAATTTATTAATACTCAGGGTTTTTCTTTTACTTTTTTTCTTTCTTGTCACCAGGGTTATCACTCAAGCTTGATGTCTTTATCACAAAGCCACCATTCCCAGATTTATCACTGGTGCTGAGCAGGTGCTTGAACCATGGCCCTTGCACATGGTGATGTATACTCAAAAGGTTTCACCACCACCCAGCCCTCATCTCTCAAACACTTGAACCCCATATTCTTTTGAAGTCTTACAGAATATTTTTATCTTATGGCTGGTATTCCTGAGTACAAAGATGAAGATTATTTAATAGGTGAATTCTAGTCTTTTCACCTTAATCTTGAAAACACAATTTCTTTTATTTATTTATTTATTTATTTCCTTTTTGTTGCCTTTGTTGTTTTTATTATAGTTATTGTTGGTGATGTCATCATTGTTGGATAGGACAGAGAGAAATGGAGACAGGAGGGGAAGACAGAGAGGGGGAGAGAAAGATAGACACCTGCAGACCTGCTTCACCGCCTGTGAAGTGACTCCCCTGCAGTTAGGGAGCGGGGGCTTGAACCAGGATCCTTATGCCAGTCCTTATGCTTTGCGCCACGTGCGCTTAACCCGCTGCACTACGCCTGACTTCCTGAAAACACAATTTCTAATTTGATGCCTGACATTCTACATATCATTATTCAGTCCTTCAACTTTGTTTGATCTCTGTCATTAGATGGACAGAAGAGAGGCTCTGCTGTGATCTTGACTCCTCATTGCTCAGCTCCTACAATTCACCCTTCAGCTTTTGTTCTTCTTGTCTCCTAGACTTGTTCACATATTTCATTAAGATATAACAAAGAAATATAATTGTTGGCACAATGATCCTGAAATTAATAATCTTCTTTAATAAACTTTCTTTTTGTTGTTGCTCTTTAATGAATGCATCTAAGCAATGGGAAAAGGAAGCACTATAAAGGCCATTGAGGGGGCTTTCTCATTACTCAAATTTAGACAGAAGATGGAAATTTAATATCATCTTTAATAAGTATTGTAACTGTGCTATCATTCATGTATTTTACCAGTAAAATATCAGTAATAAATGTGTGAAGTTTTTATCTTTGTTCCACTTATATGGATAATGTATAAGACATTATGAACCAAATATGATGGCTTGTTGATTTTTACATTAATATTCCATCTTATACAGAGGATAGCCACTGTCCTGTGTAAGCAAAGTACATTACTTGGAAATACCAAGAGGTCTATAATAAGTAAAGACTTGGCCTATATGTACTATCTGTTAAACCTGTGCTGATTACCTACCTGTGACTATACATTTAAGTTCTTTTAGGATAAATCATGCAAAAGTCAATAGACATATTTCAACTCAGTAGCCACATGTAACTTATTGGAGCTGAATTAGACCAATAAAGATAGAAAACTTCCATCAGAATGTTCTTTTAGACATTGATTCAATAAATTTTCCCCAACCTAGCTGAACCTACCTGAACAGGGGACGAAAGCTAAATGGCTTCTTTGTAAAACACAGACATTATATGAATTTATCACCTAGGCAAATGTGATCTTTGAGAAAAAGTCATATATACAGAAAATACATATAGAAATGTTTACTTAGAACTGAGGGTTGAGTGGCCTTAGATCTGTGCCATGTGCGATGCATTTCTGCAGTGTGCATATATAGATTTTTTTTTTTAATCAAAAGTTGACCAAGAATTGTTCTTCTAAGTCTCTATACTTATGGGAAGTGACAATACTAAGGCGATGCCTTGCAAATTTACCTTACTCATTTTTACAAAAACTAATTATTTTAAACTACTCATATGAATCATTGTCTCCAAATTTTCTCTTTTAAAAATATATAAAGCAAACACATATGGAAATCAATTTCCACACTGGAAAATAATTGTTACTTATATTAAATAGATAAATGTATTATTTTTATTTTCATATATTAAAAAAGAAATTCCTAAAATATAGAGATACTTAATGCAATGAAAATTTAGCCAGATTAATTTTTTTTGCTTAAGTCCTTATATTTACTTGCCTTTTAAAAAGTGTGACTACCCACACATAATTTTGGTTTTAGCTATTTATTTATGTATTTATTCTAACTAAAAGTTTTATTTATTTATTTTGGATAGAAACAATGAAATTAAGAGGGATGAAAGGAGAGAGAGAGAGAGATAGGAAGACACACCTACAGCACTGCTTCACTGCTCATGAATCTTCCCCTTGTAAATGGGGACTGGAAGCTTGAACCCAGATTGTTGCACAGCGTAATATGTGGGTGGTTCTGGGCTTGCCACTGGCCAGTCCCTCTAACTATTTCTTTTCTTTTTCTTTTTTTAAAATTATTTATTTATTTATTCATGAGAAAGTTAGGTGGAGAGAAAGAACCAGACATCACTCTGGTACATGTGCTGCCGGGGATTGAACTCAGGACCTCATGGTTGAGAATCCAATGCTTTATCCACTGTGCCACCTCCTTGACCACCCTATAACTATTTCTTTATTCAAGTAGAAAAGGAGAGTGAGATATATAGAGAGAAAGAGGAGAGAATTCAGGGTGCTAAAGTTACCTCTAGTGTCAAATTCAAACCTGGGCGAGAACCGGAGCATCATGCTGGCATATAAGATGCCACAAATCGAACTGAAGACTTCATCCTTGCAAACCCAGCACCCTGTCTGTTTTGCCACAGGCTAGACTACTAGCCATTTTTATTTCTATTCAAGAATTTTTATAAGCATATATTATTTAGGAGCATATGGATCCACTCTCCTCTGGAAAATGCTTTCTAGGTTCTCACCAGAGATCTGAACCTCCAACTTATATAATTACAAGTTTCATAAAGAAATATGGTTGTGAAAAGGTAAAATCGGGAGATATTACAGGAGAAGCCTAGACGGAAAACTATGAGACCAATACCAACAGGCCAGTTGAGTGCGTAGAAACATTATAATATAGCACTATAACAGTTTTTAAGCAATATTTCCCTGCCTCAGAATCACTTTACTGGACACATAATGATTTACTGGAAAGTTGTCCCACAAGCACAGTTTCTTATCTCCCCATGATAGGTGATTGCACATCACTGCCACCACCAACTTATGGTCTTCTTCAATAATGTACTGAGTCTTTAATACTCTCTGCACTCCCTCCCACCTCTCTCCCTTATTGTCCTTAACTACTGCAATAGACCACAACTAGTCTAAGCTTCACTTAGTATTTTCCCTTTCTTTCTGTGTTTCTTAATTTCCATTTGTGAGATCATTCAGTATTAAAAAATTGTTTTTTAAAAATATTGATTTATTCCCTTTTGTTGCCCTTGTTGTTTTTTTATTCTTGTAGTTATTATTGTTGT
Source organism: Erinaceus europaeus (assembly GCF_950295315.1). Taxonomy (NCBI): domain Eukaryota; kingdom Metazoa; phylum Chordata; class Mammalia; order Eulipotyphla; family Erinaceidae; genus Erinaceus; species Erinaceus europaeus. The sequence continues at coordinate 48,053,065 of NC_080166.1, forward strand.
TGATGTTGTCATTGTTGGATAGGATGGAGAGAAATGGAGAGAGGAGGGGAAGACAGAGAGGAGAAGAGAAAGATAGACACCTGCAGACTTGCTTCACCTCTTGTAAAGAGACTCCCCTGCAGGTGGGGAGCCCGGGTCTCGAACCAGGATCCTTACGCCAGTCCTTGTGCTTTGTGCCACTTGAACTTAACCTGCTGTGCCACCGCCAGACTCCCTAAAAAATTGTTTTTAAGATTTTTATTTATACATTGAATAGACACAGCCAGAAACTGAGAGGGAAGGAGGTGATAAAGAGGAAGAGAGATGGAGAGACACGTGTAGTACAACTTCACCACTTACAAAGCTTTTCCCTTGCAGGTGGGGACCTGGGGCTCAGACCTAGGTCTTTGTGAATTGTAACATGTAATCTCAACCAGGTGCACCACCCAGCCCTATTCATTAGTATTCACATTTCTGCTGGTTTTTATTACATAATATGATTCTCCTAAGTTCCATCTAAAGTAGGGATAAAAGAAAAGGTCTCTCTCTTGCTCTCTCTCTCCAAATTCTCTCTCTCCAAAAGTATCCTCAGACATGAGAAGCTTTACAAAATTATTATACTATCTCCTCACCTTTATCATTTCTTATAGCTGAATAGTATTCCATAGTGTATATGTACTAAAACTTTATTAGCCACTCAACTGTTATTGGGCATCTGTGTTCCAAATTTTGAGTTATGAATAGTGTTGCTATTATTGTACGTGTACACGGGTCTCTTCAGATAGGTGCTTTTGTGTTCTTTGCATAAATCCTTAGAAGAGGAATAGTTGTGTTGTATGATAAGTCCACTTCTAATATTGTGTGGTAGATTGGGCTGTGTAATAAAGAGAGACAAGGAGGTTACCGGCATATAAAAGAAAGGATTTTTTTTTTTTTTTTTAAAGAAAAGGGTCAGAGGTTGGAAACAAAACCTTGACTTTCTGGTGAAAATGCATTTAACTTTTATGGGTAAATGTGGGAGTGCGAGGCAACAGGTACAGGTGTCTATTAATCTATGACAAAACCTTGATTTCTTTCTCTCAGCACATCTTTGGGTGACTGCCACATTTAGAGTGTGTATATGCGTCAGGGGGAAGGTTCAGGGGAAAATCTTAAAATGTTGATAAATATGACCATCAGTTTTTGTCTTTTCCCTTGGGATGTCTATCACCCAGTTAGAGCTGAGTGATAAAACACATGCAAGCCAGCTTAACAGACTTCATTTTAGGATATAAGCATCATCATTCTGAGGATGATCTCCAAACTGGTTTCTATAGGAATTGAACCAATCTACAACCCCACCAACTGGATAGAAGACTTTCTTTTTTGCCACACCCTCACTAATACTTTTTGTTTGTTTCTGTCCTTTTTCATGTTTAACATTCTCAAATTTTTTAAAATTTTTATTTCTTTAGAATTAGTGGCTGAACATTTTTTTCATATCTGTTAGCAATCTGGACTGTTCCTCCTCCTCTTCACCCTCCTCCTTTTCCTCCTTGTTGGGAAGTTGTGCAGATGTAGTCGAGCTTGGCAGGGCCCACAAACCACCCTATTTCCATGCTAGTATTATTATCTACATACCAATCTTCTGCTTTGTCTGGTTTCTCTCTCTTCTGCCTCCAGACCTAGAGGAGTTTAGGTGTGCAGACCAAGAGGCAGATGCCTGCCATTGCAGCTGGCTCCATGTGGCTTAACCTGCCATGCTCATGCTAGACTCTCGGGCTCCCGAGAGATTAAGATTAAAGATTCGTATTGCTACTGCCACGAGCTTGGTTCCTGGATCATCTCTCCCACCCCACTAGCCCGGCACTTCCTCCTCCTCCAGAGACAGACAGAGGGGAGGGGAGAGAGAGAGAGAGAAAGAGAGAAACCACGTCAACAAGGATTCCTTTAATGTTCATGTCTTCTCACCATTTTTTTAAATTTTGTTGCCCTTGTTGTTTTTTTATTATTGTTGTAGTTATTGTTGTTGTTGTTATTGTTGTTGTTGTTGTTGATGTCATCGTTGTTAGATAGGACAGAAATAAATGGAGAGAGGAGGGGAGGACAGAGAGAGGGAGAGAAAGATAGACACCTGCAGAACTGCTTCACAGCCTGTGAAGCGACTCCCTTGCAGGTGGGGAGCTGAGGGCTCAAACTGGGATTTTTATGCTGGTCCTTGCGCTTGTGCCACCTGTGCTTAACCCGCCTGACTCCCTGTTGTTGTTTTTAATAGTTTTTTTTAACTCAGTCCCTGGGGTGAAGAGTGCCAGATGCTAATCACTTGCCATGCTACTGGAAGTTGGGTGGGATTCATTTTTCTAACCAGTTGGGGGAGTTTGAGCAAATGAGAAGGTTATAATTTCAGCTAGATTTTTTTTTTTTCTTAGATACTGGTGGATCCTTGTGAGCAATTCAATATACTTTGCCATTGAGTTCACAATTTAAAGCACCGCAATCTACCTTACACTGTTTTCAGACTCCAGTAAGAATGAGCAGAATATAGGCTGTTGGCAGTAGCAAAGTCAGGCCTGCTGTATGGCGCAACCCCAGCAGGCTAGGGCTAACTGCAAAGTGGAAAGTCCTGGACTAAACTGAAGCTATTTCTCCTTACATTGATAATTTGAAGACTTATTGGCTATTGAAAATACACAAATATTACCTGAGGACAATGGCGGAGGCAAGTCAAGTCTGCTGTATGGTGTAGCCCCAGCAGGCTAGGGCTGACTGCAAAGTGGAAAGTCCTGGACTAAACTGAAGCCATTTTTCCTTAATTTAAGGACTTATTGCTAAACTGATAATTTAAGGACTTATTGGCTGTATTGCTGAATACACAAATATTACCTGGGGACAATAGAAAGAGATCCCTAAGGAAAGTACATAGTGACAACAATTATGGGCAGTGAGTGTGATAAGACTAAAAGTGGCCTAGGAGCGGAGGAGGTTGCTGTACCATTGGGAGGCTTTTAGAAGAGGAGCTACTTATCGACACTGCAGCTTCTCCGGTAGCTGGATTCAGGCCAGGGGCTTGTGGCATGGGTGGTAGACTGTGGTCTCTATTTAGATGTGAAGAGGCCCTGTTGCTTGCCCTCACCCACAAACACCCTGCTTTCACTTGCAGGCATCATGATGAGTGTTGGGTCGTGTAGTTGAATAGCTAATGTTGGGATGTGCGGGTAGAGGTAAGTGAACTTTCATTGGCTAGGGGCTGTTGAACTTTCATATGTGCAGGGGTTGGCCAAGGAGGAACCCCCATGCGTGTGCTTGCTTTGCAGTGGAGGATTTCTTTAAGTGGACAGCCTATTATGATCTAGTTAGGCCCATCCAAGAATGGGTTAAGAAGAAAAGTTATTAGATTTAGCTCCAGAGAAAAATGTTTATTCATATAGAAGGTCAGAACAGGGATATGGTCAAAACACAGATGGTCATTTCAAGGGAACTTTCAAGGGAAAATTTAGACTACTCCTGACCAAGGAAACTTTCAAGGGTAGGTTTAGACTACCCCAGACCCAAGAAACTTTCAAGGGGAGATCAGGATGCCCCATACCAAGGGAACATTCTAAGGAAAAAATACCTATAATAATAATAATGTTGTTTAAGGTTATTCCTGATGTTAATGAAAACAATTATACATGATGTCATCTGTATCCTTGATGTTAATGAAAATAATCTTACATGATGTCAACTATATCTGGACAAAAAGTGTTTAAATAATAAACCTCTGTAGACAGAGAACAGAGACTCCTCTCTCCTGCACCTGAAACAACTGATGTGTCTCTCACTTCATTAATCTCGCCAACTACCCCTTTCTTTCAGGGACTCTGAATTACTTTCTCCAGGACCGGCTCCCAGCAGGCTGTTGTTTCAGCAAATTGCTGCCCAAGTTTGTAGCCCACTCCTTTCCCACTTTTACTGGAGCTCTTCTGTGTTATCATTGGATCGACCTTCCCGTGGTGCATCCCATGAGTACCCATTCATTGGGGAAACTGACGATCCTTCCTAGCCGACTGAATCCACATGGACCCCAGTCACTTTCAAAGCCATTAACTGGCTACGGAAGAAGGGCAAACGCTAGAAGAAGAAGAAGTAGATCTAGTTGGTCTTGTTTTCTTTTTCTTTTTAAACCTTTTATTGTCTTTATTTATTTGATAGAAACAGTCAGAAATCAAGAGGGCAGAGGGAGATAGAGAAGGAGAGAGACACCTGCAGCCCTGCTTCACCATTCACGAAGCTTCCCCCCTACAGGTGGGGACCAGTGGCTTGAACCTGGGCCCTTGCGCAATGTAACATGTGCACTCAACCAGGTGTGCCACCACCTGGCCCCTGGTCTTTTCTTTGAAGACTCAGCCTAGGCACAACACTGGGACTAGGGTAGATTGGGCAGGAGATTGCACTCCCTAGGAGAGTTAATCTCTTGGTTGCCAGCAGCCATAAACAGTTCACTGGAATCCACTCCTCAGCAGTGCCCACAATTACTCCCTCAGATAATGTCTGGAAACCAAAAGCTGCTGGATAGCCAGCTCTCAATCTCTGGGCAGCCAGCTTGAGCAAGCAACCAAGGAGTTGGGCTATGTCTTCTTTGGGCCTATCTGCTAGGTTGCCAAGCTAAGTTGGTTGAAGTCTTATTGATTAGAAAATTTATGATGCCTTCTTTAGGCACTTCAGGTAGGATTCCAGGTACCCTAAGGCATGCATGCTGGTTCACTGCTAATTTTAGTACAGCTGTGGCTCCCTCTTCTGACACTGGAAGTCTAGGATGTTTCACAGTAAACCTTTCTTTCTGCTGCAATCTGAGATCTACTGAATTTACTTACTCAATGTTGTCTTTATTTGCATTTCTCTGACAATCAGCGACCTGGAGCAATTTTTCATGTCTTTGTTAGTCTTTTGGATCTCTTCTGTAGTGAATGTTCTGTTCATAACCTGTGCCCATTTTTGGATGGGGTCATTTGCTTTTTTGGTGCTAAGCTTGCTGAGCTCTTTGTGCATTTTGGTTATTAGTCTCTTGTCTGATGTATGGCATGTGAAGCTCTTCTCCCATTCTGTGAGGGGTCTCTTTGTTTGTGTGATAGTTTTTTTTTTGCTGTGCAGAAGCTTTTCAATTTGATGTAGTCCCATTGGTTTGTTTCTGCTTTAGTTTTCCTTGCAATTGGGTTTATATCATCAAAGATGTCCTTGAGGTTTAGGTGGGAAAGTGTTCCACCAATGTTTTCCTCTAAGTATTTGATAGTTTCTGGTCTAACATCTATGTCCTTGATCCATTTGGAGTTGATTTTTGTTTCTGGTGAGATAAGGTGGTTCAGTTTCATTCTTCTGCATGTTTCAACCTAGTTTCCTCAGCACCATTTATTGAAGAGAGCCTCCTTCCTCCATTTAATGATTTGGGACTTTTATCAAATAGGTATGGGGTTTAGTTCGGGGCTTTAAGTTCTGTTCCACTGGTCTTTGTACCTATTTTTGTTCCAGTACCAGGCTGTCTTGAGGATGATGACCTTATATAATATGGTTTGAGATCTATGAGTGTGATGCCTCCATTTCTGTTTCTTTTCATCAAGTTTGTTTTGATGATTATAGGTGTTTTCTGGTTCCAGATAAATGACTGTAATTTTTGTTTTTTTCCCTTAAAGAAACTTGATGGTACTTTGATGTGTACCACATTAAATTTTTATATGTCTCTGGGTAGAATATTCATTTTGATGACATTAATTCTTCCAATCCATGAGCATGGGATATTTTTCCATTTCTTTGCATTATTTTCTACTTATTTGAATACTTTGAAAACTCATAGTTTTCAGTATACAAGTCTTTCACTTCTTTTTTTTTTTTTAATATTTATTTTATTTATTTATTCCCTTTTGTTGCTCTTGTTGTTTTATTGTTATAGTTATTATTGTTGTTGTTGGATAGGACAGAGAGAAATGGAGAGAGGAGGGGAAGACAGAGAGGGGGAGAGAAAGACAGACACCTGCAGACCTGCTTCACCAGCCGTGAAGCGACTCCCCTGCAGGTGGGGAGCCGGGTTTCGAACCGGGATCCTTATGCCGGTCCTTGTGCTTTGCGCCACCTGCGCTTATCCCACTGTGCTACAGCCCGACTCCCGTCTTTCACTTCTTTGGTCAGGTTTATTCCTAGATATTTTATTGCTTTTGCTGCAACAGTGAATAGAGTTGATTTCTGGATAACCTCTTCTTCTGTCTTACTATTTGCATAAAGAAATGTCCCCAATTTTTTAAAATTTTCATTTATAAAATGGAAATATTGCCAAGAATATAGGATAGGAGAGGTACATATACATACAATGCCCACCCCCAGAGTTTCATATCCAGTCCTCTCCCTTCATACCTTCCCTATTCTTTATCCTTCTGGGAGAATAGACCCAGGATCATTGTGGGATGCAGAAGGTAGAAGGTCTGGCTTCTATAGTTGCTTCCAAGCTGAACATGGGCCTTAACAGGTGTATCCATACTCCCAGCCTGCCTCTCTTTCCCTAGTGGGGCAGGGATCTGGGGAGTTGGGCCTCCAAGACACATGGTGGGGTCCTCTGCCCAAGTTCTTTTGGCTTGGCATCATGGTATCAACTGCAACCTGATCGATGAAGATGGGTCCCAAAATTAGTGCAACTGATTTTTGTACATTAATGTTGTAGCCTGACACCTTGTTTTATTGCCTAATGATTTCCAGAAGCTTTCTGCTAGATTCTTTAGGTTTTCCTATGTATACTTTCATATCATCTGCAAAGAGTGAGAGTTTGAGTTTTCCCTTCCAATCTTTCTTTCTTTCTTTTTAAAAAATATTTATTCATTACCTTTTGTTGCCCTTGTCTTATTGTTGTAGCTATTGTTGCTACTGATGTCATTGTTGTTGGATGGGACAGAGAGAAATGGAGAAAGGAGGGGAAGACAGAGAAGGGGAGAGAAATAAAGACACCTGCAGACCTGCTTCACCACCTGTGAAGTGACTCCCTACCGGTAGGGAGCCAGCAGTTCGAACCAGGATCCTTATGCCAGTCCTTGAGCTGGTCCTTGCTCTTTGCACCACGTGCGCTTAACCTATTTGTTTCTAGGAATTCTTCCATTTCTTGGTGGCATATAGTTGTTCATAGAAGTTTTGCATGATTTTTTGGATTTCTGCATGATTTTTTGGATTTCTGTGGTGTCTGTTATGATATCTTCTCTATATTTTACAATTCTATTTATTTGAGTCTTCTCTCTCTCTCTCTCTCTTTTTTTTTTTAGTGAGTCTGGATAAGGGTTTATCAATTTTGTTTAGTTTTTCAAAGAACCAACATTTGGCTTCATTTATCTTTTGTCTGGTTTTCTTATTTTTTTATGTTGTTTATTTCCACTCTAATTTTAGTGATTTCAATCCTTCTGATTGCTTTAGGGTTCCTTTGTTCCTCTTCTGTCTTTTTTTTTTTTAACCAGAGCACTTATCAGCTATGGCTTGTGGTGGTACAGGGGAATTGAACCTGGGACTTCATAGCCTCAGGCATGAGAGTCTCTTTGCATAACCATTACGCTCTCTAGCCCTGCCCTCTTCTTCTAAGTCTTTAAGGCACACTGAAAGGTCCTTTACTTGAGCTTTTTCTTGTTCTGTAATGTTCACTCTAAGTACTTGTTCACTCTAAGTACTGCTTTAGCTGTGTCCTGTATATTCTGATAGCTCATGTCTTCATTTCCATTTTTTTCTAGGAACATATGAATTTCTTGCTGAGTTCCTTTTTGACTTAGCAGTTATTAAGCAGTATGTTGTTAAGTTTCCAAATTTTGAGACTTTTAGTAATTTTCTTTTTGTTGTTAATTTTCTGTTTGTTGTCCACTGTGGTCTGTGAGTATACTTGGGATAATTTCAATGCTCTTGAATTTGTTGATAGTGCCTTTGTGGCCTAACACGTGATCTTTCCTTGAGGATGTGCTGTGTACACAGGATTTGAAAAGAATGTGTATTCCAGTTTTTGGGGATGAAGAATTCTTAAAATGTCCAGGAGGTCTAGTCTATCCTTCTCTTCAATTAATCTCTTATTTCTTTGTTTATTCTCTGCTTAGTTGATCTGTCTCAGTGTGAGAGTATAGTATTAAAGTCTTGTTTAAAGTTGTGTTTTCTGATCCATGCTCCCACTCTGTGCCTTTTAATGGGTGAATTGAAGCAACAGACATTTATTGACATTATGGATTTAAGGTATTGCAATGCCACTATTCAACAATTTTTTATTTGCTTTGATATATGGCAAATATTTTGGTGATTTTTTTTTTTGTTTATAGGAAGTCTTTTAGAACCTCTTTCAGTGCAGGCTTGGTGTATGTGAGTATAAGCCACAGTAAACTAAAGTGTTTTTACAAATAAAATTACAAACATCAGAAAGTACAATAGCACCCAAAGTAAGGATTAATGCAGTTCAACCAAAACCAGTTAGCCAAGTAACACCTCCACTCCAAAAAAAAAAACCCCATCAAAACAAAAAGCAAAAAGAGAAAAATGAAAAAGCAAGAATAGACAATTATGAAAATCAACTGTCAACTATTAATTCTAGAGACAGTGGGAAGAGAAAGGAAATGAGAAAAGAGAGACACACAGGGAGAGAAAGAGAGAGATAGGGAGAAAGAGAGAAAGAGTACACTCAAGAGTCAGAATTATCTTCTTCCACAAGATAATTCAGAAAGGAGTGCCAGTGAATACAGAAAGAGAAAGAGAAAAGAAAAAACAGCTAAAAGAAAGAGATTTTTCAGATCAGCTAGGAGGGAAGCAAAAGAACAATGGAGAAAAGAGAGAGAGTAAAGCAAATTCCTCCTACAATAGTTAGCACACCCAATCACCTATTAATTGAAAAAGCAACAGCAGCTAATTGTGGTCAACCTGGAGAGGAGGGAAAAGAGGCAAGTACAAATAATAATAATAATGTTGGAAGATGGAGGTCTAAGCCAACATTACAGTGTTCTCAGCATGGGCAATTTACGGGAATAAGAAAGGAACCAGGTGGAACACTTCCGGGGAAATGAGGTGGAGGAATGTAGTTTGGAAAACAGGTCGTTACCGAAACTTATTTGGAAAAACAGGTAGTTACCGAAACTTACATTAAACTGATGGGAAGTTAGAAAATTTTTAGAAACCCCCTGCCCTGACGGGAACTGTATAATGTTTGCTCAATAATTACTGCTTGCTCAATGTGCTTAGAAACTCCTCTAAATGAAGCTCAGTAGTTGGGGTCTGGGTCATCGGCACCTGGAGCAGCTGAGTCTGTGTCCGTGACAGCAGCGTGACGGGGTCCGACCCTAGCCTGGGCTAGAAATAAAACTCCTTTGCGTTTGCAAACCCAATCTTGTCTCTTGGTAGTCTGTTGGGAAGCCCACCCAGCACAACAACAACAACAACAACAACAATAAACACCCTAACAGTCTGTCTGTGGATTTAACCACTCCAGATAGGCTTCACACAGCCTAGTCCACTTCCTAAATCAAGCAAAAACAATTACAAGAAGCAACTTTCAAACAAGCTCAAGGGGTAGAGTGAAAGAAGACAGATAACTTAACCACAGGCATGACCAAGGCCCAAATTAGTCAGGTATTCTGTTACTCAGATAGAGTTCCAGCCATCTTCAAAGAAATAAAGAAAGAAAGAAAGAAAGAAAGAAAGAAAGAAAGAAAGAAAGAAAGAAAGAAAGAAAGAAAGAAAAAGAAAGAAAGAAAAAGACCTTTGCTTGGGGGAAATATCCCACTTCCCTTGGAGGATACTCCTGCTGATTTAGGAATCTTTATATAGAAATTCTTTCCACAGGAGGCCTACCAAAAGTAGCTGGCATGGGGATTGGCCTTGTGGCTGAGGGAGTGCAGAGTGAAATAGCAATATTGAAGACTCCCAGCTAATTTCCTGTTTCCTTTGTCCTTTTTGGCCTCTGTCTGCCAGGTCTAGGGTGACTTATAGGGCTATTCCTTGGTGCCACCCTGACCTACTCCTGCACTCCGCCTCCACCATTGGTTCAGAACTCCTACCCTCATCTGAACTCCCCAAGTTTATAGCAGCCTCCTAGCAGATCTCATGCCAGATTTTGTCTCCAAGTCACCTTCTTGGCTCAGCTCCAGGTTAGTATCTTTAAATGGAAAGCCATTAAAGATTTTGTGAGGAGAAGTGTCATTTTTGCAAGTACTGTTTTCGTTACTTGCATTATGTCCTTGCACATTTTTGTTTATATTACATATTATACTTATATATATTAATATAACAATATATTGCTATAAGAGTAATTTACAGCCAATGTATTTGACAGTTATACTTATCTGTTAATGAATTGTGATAAATAATTAGGAAATTGATATTTAATATTTTTCATGCTATGTAGATATTTTTGGTAAAAATCATTACACAGTGTTTAAGAGTGATGAGTGAAATTTGTGAAAACTGGAATTTCACATGAGTCAAAGTACATTGTTACCTGTCTGGTTTGTGATGGAAAAATCATTATAATTCTGTAGCTTTGTTTTGGACTTATATATTATTCTTAAACCACCACCACTATCAAAACAATAAATGCATTGATAATCTTTCAGTGTTTCCTATGCTTTTTGAAATTCCTTTCTTTAAAGGATCTGTCTTTTTTGAGTCTCTTTGGTAGGAGGCCATACCTTTTCACTGTATTCCTACTATCATTTACTTATCCTTAGTAGATCTGATTGCTTAGTAGTTTCAAATGTTATATTTTTACTAATGCTTCTATTTTCTGTGTGTTTAAGTGCTCTAGCGTCAGTTTTTTTTTTGTTTGTTTGTTTGTTTTTTGGTATATTTCTCTCTTTACAAGTATGTTCATTAGCATGACCTTGATCCTTGGGTTTTACAATTTACTTTGCTTTAATAATAAATTAATGTTTCCACACCACATCCACCACCAAAATTCTATGCTCCCACCTCCCCAATTACAACCACCATAGTTCTTAAAAATTCTTAGTGATAGTTGGCTGCTTCTGTTACTTCTCCCTTTTTCTTCCTTTTGCCAGTTCACATGTATCAAGTCTCTATCTTCCACAGATGAGTGAAACTAGAGTTGTCTTTCATCTCCTTACTTCACTGAGTATAATCACTTCAAGTTCCTATGGTTCTGTTTGTGAATGTTACTAAGTTTATTTTAGAGTCACTTAGAGTTTTGTCTATTATTCCTCTCTTTTTTTTACTGGTGTTTGTTACTTTACAGACCCATATTGATTTAATCTCATACTTTATTACTATAAAATTCTATGCTTTCAATAACTGGTTTATGATGGTTTTTCTCCCAGATTCACTATAGATAGAATTCAGGATCAGTGAACAAATATATTTATGAGTATCTCCGGGAGAGAGAATAAAAGCTTATTCAGGATTGAAAATCTGTGATAATTTCTTGTTCTGTGGATCTCAAGATCTATCTATCTCTAGATGGAGCTATTTAACCTTTTCTCTAATATGCCAAAACCATAAGAAGTGAAATAAAAGGAACATACTTAATGTTGTTTACTTTTCTAATATATGCCATAAACTTTTGAAGATTGCTTATTGCTAGAGGTTCCTAATTATATGCACTAACTACTTTGTTTTCATTATCCTTTTTCTAATGTTTTCCCTCTTTTAAATGTATTTTTACTGGGAATTAATAGTTTATAATACAGTTGTTGGCACATGGATACAATTTCTCATCTCACAAAGATACATGTCTGCAAGGCACTTTCTCCTATAAGCTGCATAACTAATTGAAACACCTCTCTTTTGTGAAGACCTGCAATAGTTTTGTAGCTCATCTTTCTGGGCAAGTTTCCCTTTGAAGACAAACCTATCTCTTGGTTTTAGTTATAATCTAGCTGTAGATCTATATCACTCAATGAGTTAGTCTCTAGTCATGTGTCTACATTTAAATTTGAATTAGTTAATTAAAATAGAGGTCATACTTGACACCTTAGAAGTGTTCAATGGTCATGTCTTGTGGTTTGTAATTATTCTATCATATTACTATTACATTCATTTTTTAAAAAAATTTTTATGTTTATTTTCCCTTTTGTTGCCTTTTTTTAAAAAAATTGTTGTAGTTATTATTGATGTCGTAGTTGTTAGACAGGATAGAGAGAACTGGAAAGAGGAGGGGAAGACAAAGAGAGGGAGAGAAAGAGAGACACCTGCAGACCTGCTTTACTGCCTTTTAAGTGACGCCACTACAGGTGGGGAGACAAGGGCTTGAACTGGGATTCTCACTCCAGTCCTTGTGCTTTGTGCCATGTGCGTTTAACCCACTACACTACCACCCGGCTCCCTACATTCATTTTTTTACATGACAGAGAATTCTCTTGACAGCACTAGCTAGAACAATGATTTTCTCATAAATTGATTGAGCTGATTAATATCTATTGAATGTCTTTTATGATATAGATGTTCCTGTATCATAGATACAGGAGATATAATAAAAATGATAACAACTATCTTTCTCATTGATTCCTAGTATTTTTGGGGGGAATGCAGAAATTAAACCTGTTCAATTAAGACGAGTACAAGTTTAGCAATTGATTATTTCAGAATCAGTGTAGGAAGGTATTTTTTGTCTGAGTAGAATTTACTGTCAAATCAGAAACACATTTTTTAAAAAAATTTTTATTTTTAATTTTTAACCAACATTTTGGTATTATGACCCAAGGTAAAAGAGGGTTCTTAAGTGACTTTGACATTAGAGTTACCAAAATCTAACATCTTCTTCCTGGAACCACTAAAGGCATTGGACCTTTGATGGTTCTATGACTTTAAACATATTTGAAGAATTTTCTATCTCAGAAATATTTGACTTTAAAACGCAGTCCACACTGGAAGTGGGAAGAGAAAAAAGTGATTATTATTAATAGTGATTATTGTTAATAGTAATTATTATTAATAGTAGGGCTATTAGTGAGCTGCAGTAGAAATAACATCAGGAAATTTTTGTGCTGACTTCCTGTTCCTATGGTCGTAGGGAATTTTCATGTCATTTACTTCCATAACTTTCCTCTTAAGAAACTGGATTAAGGATCCCAGTTCAAGCTCCCCCTCCCCTGCCTGCACCCTACCTGCAGGGGGAGGGAGGGTGTGTCACTTCACAAGAGGTGAAGCAGATCTGCAGTTGTCTGTCTCTTCCAGTCCCTTGAGTTCTCTGTCCTACCCAACAATAAGCAACAAAAGGAAAAAAATAGCCTCCAGGAGCAGTGTAGGCATCTAGCACCAGCAATAACCCTGGAAGAAAAATAAAAAAAGGTATCCATCAATGAGATAAAAGCATTAATTGGGGAGTCTGGCAGTTGCATGGGATTGAGCCCCAGGCTTCCCACCTGCAGGGCAGTCACTTCACAGACAGGTGAAGCACTTCTGCAGGTGTCTATCTTTCCCTCTCTGTCTTTCCCTCCTCTCTCCATTTCTATCTGTCCTGTCTGACAACAACAACGACATCAATAACAACAACAATAATAACTACAACAACAATAAAAAATAACAAGGTCAACAAAAGGGAAAATAAATAAATGAATTTAAAAAAAGAATTAAAAAAGCATTAAGTGAAAAAACACATTTGTATTTTACATATAAATATTCACATGTAAATATTTATATTTTGTCTAGATTATGCATTGTAAATATTTAAATATCAACAGGTTATGAACAATATTAAAAGATACATTTTCAAAAAGTGGACTGTATAAAATGGATAGTACAATGTTGTGCAGAGGACTTGTGTGCAAGAGGTTACTGGTTCAAACTGACATTTTGATCTGAAAAATTATTTCTTCAAAGTCACAAATTATTATAAAATTAGAAACTACCATTTATGGGGGTGAGGTACCCTGTGGAACATATATATTCCCATGCCCAAGGAGTCTGGGTTCAAGCTAGCTGTCTCCACCTATAGTAGAGAAGCTTTTCAAGTGAGGAAGCAGTGCTTCAAGTGTCTCTCTCACTCCCTTTCTATCTTCCCTTTCTCTCCCTTTCCCTCAGTCTTTATCCAAAAAAGAAAGAAAAACAAATGGCCTCCAGGAGTAGTGTATTCATTGTGCACGTACTGAACCTCAGAGATAACCCTAGTGTCATAAAAAAAAATAAGCTACCAAAAATGAAAATCATTTGATCAGTCCTAAAAGAATTAGAATACACTAGAAAAATTACCCTAGTATATTACAATATATTACTTTACCTTTTGAAAATTGTGATCTTAAACAATAAAGTACACCGATGGTATCATTATTAACTCATGAGAATATCTCGACTACTCCCAATAGCCCTTTTTGATTATACATTCTTATAATAACAATGAAGATAGTTACAAGATAGTGACAGATGTTTTCCTGTGTCATTTTTATTTTCAAATAATCATATCTCTTATTTGATGAAATTTGAAATTTTTTAAGCAGCTTTTTAAAAATTGTTAGTTGTTGTAATCATTTTATTGACCTCAGTTTGTAGTTTTAGTTCAAAAGATTATTTCCAGTTTGTTTGCAGCTTTACTTTTTGTTTTGTTTTCATCATGTGTTGGTAGCAATTCTCTTGAGTCATTAGTTTCAATGTTGTTCTGTATTCCATTTGTTTGGAAATCTTTGAACTCTTCTAAGAATTATTCTTATAGTAGATTTTTGTCTCTGTGGACTTCTTTCAATGTTCTTGTTGATGCCATTAAAAATTAGAAAGGTTATCAAAGAATAGTTTTTTTAAATGTGTTCTTTTGTTCGATTTGGATTTTATTCAAACATAAATTTTGGGATATATCTCAGAATGTAAATTATTTCTTATATATTTTTTAAAGAAGTAGTGCCACAATTAGAGCTAAGAAGTACATGATATACCTGAATAACAAAACTTTCAAGAAGATGAGTAAGGTCCCGTACCCAGGTGGGACCTTATCTGACTGTGAGTAAGGGAAGAAGAGAGGATCAGAGAATCAATTACCAGGACAAATTTCAAAAACTACTAGTATATTCTTCAGACACTAGAAATAGCCCACAGAAAGAATCAGACCAGTTTCCCTGGTTTAAAAAAAAAAGTGAATGGGATTGGGATGTGTTTGAAAAGTGCAATGGTAAAGGTTTGCATTTCAAAATTACCAAAGAAATCATGACGACATAAGAAAAGTAATCAGTAGTTGGTCGTTAGTCATAGAAACTATATCCTGGGTTGAGTGCTATTGTGCTATGTACAACTACTATTTCTCGAGGCTTCTTATCAGTCACATTTCACACATGTACTTGGTGCACTTGCATGTACACATACAATATGAATGTATGTATGTATGTATGTATGCATGTATAAGTCAACATATTTACATATGTATTTTTATTTTTTTATATTAATAGGAGTGTACATCAACATATGTATTTTTATTTAGTTGATATATCTTAAATTCTAGCTATAGAATTAGAATTATGCTTTTACCACTGTGTGTATTGAAAGACGAGGGTGAAATCCTTGGAAATGAAGCACTGATTGTATTAGCACCATATGGTTGTGCTATTTCAGTCTTATGTAGATAGCTTCCTCAAATTATACTTCATTCTTTTATTCTTTCACTTTTTTTAAATTAAATACTGATGTCTCCTGTTGTAGTCTACCATAGTTCTTATTTATAAAATTGTGTTTAATAATTTCCAAGATTGAAATGTCATTTATTCTTTCCTTCATCACATCAGTCATAACTTTTACACACAATCATATGCTGATTGTCAGCCTTCCACCCCCTACCTCCCTTGACTATCGCTTGGAAGTGACTAGAGTGAAACTTCTTCTTCTTTTTTTTAATCTTTGTTTAAATATTTGATTTATTTATTTTTCTTTTTTTAATATTTATTTTATTTATTTATTCCCTTTTGTTGCCCTTGTTGTTTTATTGTTGTAGTTATTATTGTTGTTGTCATCATTGTTGGATAGGACAGAGAGAAATGGAGAGAGATGGGGAAGACGTAGAGGAGGAGAGAAAGATAGACACCTGCAGACCTGCTTCACCACCTGTGAAGTGACTCCCCTGCAGGTGGGGAGCCGGGGTTCGAACCGGGATCCTTATGCCGGTCCTTGTGCTTTGTGCCACTTGCGCTTAACCCGCTGCGCTACAGCCCGACTCCCTTGATTTATTTTTTATTGGATAGAGACATTAATTGAAAAAGAGAGAGAGAAAAAGAGAGAGAGAGGGAGAGAGAAAGAGAGAGAGAGAAAGAGAGAGAGAGATGTCCCTACTTCACCACTCAAGAAAATTTCCCTCTGCAGATAGGGTCTGGGGGTTTGAACCCAGGTCCTTCCTTGAACAATGTTACAAGTGAGCTCAACTACAAGGACCACTGCCCAGCCCAGCAACTTCTATTTTTAATATCCAGAGTGATATCACATGTTGGAACTTTTATGGTCTCTAGCACATTTACACTCTCTTGTCTTTCTCACCCATTGTGGAATGTTTTCTTTAGAAAAGAAAACTGTGATAGGAGCTGAGACCATTACAGGATAAACAATTGCTTTAGTGAATGTCAATTTTGCTGAGGAGAACAAAATGCAATCTTCAGTTGAAACAGCAAGTGTTTGCTTTAATGTACTGTGTCACTGCCTATGAGGACATCTATCATCTTGTCATGTATGTTTCTGTATATATAAAGTTTTTTCCTAATTGCTGATTTGCATATTTGTATATAAAATAATTGAGGCAAATTGCATTTATATAACCCTGCATAGAAAAGGTGCTTTGAGAAAGAAATGTGTACATTAAAAACACGTCACATTTAAATATGTTCAGGCTAGGCCACTTAATGGACTATTCATACAAATTTGAAGTTTCTTCTCATAAGAAATTTTTTGAAACCCAAAATCCTATGGTTTAGGAACATGGTTTCTGTCTGGTTCTAGCCTGACTTTCCATTTTTTTCTGCACTGCTCTCCATCTAATGGATTTTATCGATTTATCTGCTCAGTTTATTTCAAGGCAGGAATAAGCTACTTCAATAACTATTTTCTGATCAGCTATTATTTGTCAGGTGGTGTTCTAGGCTTTCAGTACTATTGTTGAGTACTATTGCTGGGGAGCCAGAGACAACCCCAACTGCCCCTGAGGCTACAGACAGACTATGACCCACATAGTCAACGACTGCCACCTCTCCAGATTCAAAGGAGGTCTCGAAACTTTACATCAGGCTCAACCTGACGCTGTTGACTGGCTATGGAAGAAGGGCAAACGCTAGAAGAAGAAGAAGTTGAGGGAACATTCAGGATACGGGGGACCTAGGGACCGCACCATTTTTTTCCCCTTAAGTTTGCACACATGGAACTGGAATGCACACTATACACTTCTAGCATGTAGTTTCTTCTCACTGAATTTGTACATATAAAACAGAGTTTCAGATGGTGAAGGAACGGTTCCCCTTTTCCTTCTGCACTATATGAAGGTGGAGGAGTTAACTCCATCCGGCCAATGAAATGTGAGCTCGGATCTGAGGTAAGCAGGACTATATCAGAGCTGATTTTGAAGACAAGGGGTCTTTGGGCTTTGGCTGCTGACCTTGAGTTTCTTGAGCCTGGGATTTTGGGGCCCATAGACCCTCGGGGAAATCTATCTCCGGACCCCTCCCCCCTTTTCCCCTTAAACTTTTACTTTGCATGTCTAAATAAAGAATTTAGAATCCTACATCTGAACTCCTGTCCCGTGGAAATTCTTTTTCATCGGAACCACAATGTACCAGGGGAAGCCGACTCCCACACATGACCACGTGTCCCCCCCCACTGCCCCCCCCCCCCGCAACTATTGTATTTGAAGAAAGAGTAACTTCCAAA
The DNA here is from genome assembly GCF_950295315.1 of Erinaceus europaeus. Lineage (NCBI taxonomy): Eukaryota > Metazoa > Chordata > Mammalia > Eulipotyphla > Erinaceidae > Erinaceus > Erinaceus europaeus. The sequence goes on from NC_080166.1 coordinate 48,070,825, forward strand.
TTAATCCTACTTTGTGAACAAAAACACTGGGGAGCCATTATACTTCTCAGACTGCACGTTCCTGACTAAACTCTAAATGTGAGTAGTTAATTCCTATTCACAAGTCATCCATCTAAAGTGAGGAAGATTATTTCATAGCCACTAGCACATAGATCAAAAAGGACAGATGTTTTTAAGTATGTTAAATTCTCGGCTTGGAATAGAGGGAACTAAATCCACCTTCCTGTTAAATTTTCGCTAAAGTGCCAATGTGCCAATGTCCTTCCACCACAGAGTATTGGACCCCTTCTCACTTTTGTAATGAGTGAGATGAGATGTGAACCCTGGCCCCAAACACATAAACATTCCTGCCAAATAGTATTAACCCAGTAAAATACTAAATTAAAAAAGAAAGAGAGAAAGAAAGAAAGAAAGAAAGAAAGAAAGAAAATACCTCTGGAATGTCTAAAATCAGACAAACAAAAGAATGTTTGCTATTTCATAGCCGTCTGTTCAGTTATAAAAAAAGCTTGTCAAATAAAAAGAAGCATATGTACAAATGATGTGTCAAAAATGTGAGAAACCTATGCTTTGGTTGACAAGGAGATTTTCTAACTCATTCTTTGTTCCCGTGCTGTTCTGTTCATGTTTTTTTTCCTCCAAGTGACATAGCACACAGGAAATCTTTAACTAACAGGATCTAAAGAACACGATCAGCTTTCACTGTGTGTTGTGTCTTGCAATGACACCATTTTAAAAGCACTGATCTTTAAGTCTGTGGTAATACTTTGAGCATTTGAAAGAAAAACTGTATTCACAATATTAGTACAATATCAAATAGCAATTCAGTTTCAAGGAAGGATATTATGAGAAATTGGTATTCATTATCTGTGCTTTCCCAAATGCCTCCTTTTACATTGTTCTATATGAATTTGCCTGTAACTATTCTGTTGGTTACATTACTGTGAAAAGGGGATGTCATGGGGACCCCATGATGGTGCACCTGGTTGAGAATGCATGTCACAATGCACAAGGACCTGGGTTCAAGCTCCTGGTCCCTACTTGCAGGGTGAAAGCTTTGCAAGTGGTGAAGCAGTGCTGCAGGTTTCTGTTTAGAAAATTCTACTACTGAGCATAAATTCTGTTTTCCACATTATATGAACGTCAGAAGAAAACTAGTACTATTTCAGATAGCAAACAAGGGGACAGAGACAGAGGAAGAGATACTATAGCATGGAATCTTGCACCAGTGGTGTGCGGGTCAAGTTTTGAATCTGGTTGATATACAGGATAAGGCAGATGAGCTCCTTGCTGAACTATCTTGCTGCTCTAAATTTATCCATTTTTCTCTTTATTTTTAGAGATTTTCTTTTTTTTCTTTTTTTATATTTCTTTATTTTTCCCTTTTGTTGACCTTGTTGTTTTTCATTGTTATTGTAGTTATTATTGTTGTTGTTATTCATGTCATCATTGTTGGATAGGACAGAGAGAAATGGAGAGAGGAGGGGAAGACAAGAAAGGGGAAGAGAAAGACAGACATCTGCAGACCTGCTTCACCGCCTGTGAAGCAACACCCCTATAGGTGGGGAGCCGGGGCTGGAACTGGGATCCTCCCTTTGGTCCTTATGCTTTGAGCCACGTGCACTTAACCCACTGCTCTACCGCTAGACTCCCAAATTTAACCATTTCTGAGCCTGTTCTCACCATATTGCCTGTCTGAAGGAGAGACGAGAAATTATATACAAAATAACTTCTCAATTTCTGAGAGTGGAAAGACTTCATTATTTCTTATTCACTATACATTCCCGATGATTTTTAAATGTAGTTGCATAAATCAGAGGGATGATGTGACAGGAACGTTAATATGTACAGTCAAATGTCAAAATCATCATTGAGTCTATAATTCGGTAAAGGATATAGAAAATAATATTTTATTTTATAGTTTCAGAAAATAATGACAATTCTTCCTAGAGTATTCAATATCTAAAACTACTATTCTCTATTTCCTTGAAAGTTTAATACAGAAGACTAGAAATATGCCTCTTTTCTCTAAATTTTAATTTTAAAAGAGATTTATCCGTCATATATATATGGAGAGAGAGAAATTAAATATTAGACTATCTTTCTCATATGCAGTTCTGGGGATTGAACTTCACATTTGTACGTTCAATTCTTTGTTCAACACATCACCTCCTAGGTAAGTTATTTATACATTTAAAGGAGAATCAATTAAAATTGATAGGTAGAACCTCACATTTCCACTATAGAGCCCAAACTTCCCCCAATCCTGGGACCCTAGGCTAGAGCCCACTTTCCCATATGCTTCTCCCAATTCTTATCAAATAATATTGCATCTGCTGATTGCAACCTAATCAATGCAACGAGTGCCACCCCAGCATGCTTCACTTCAGACTGTGTCCAGAGACTTCAGATGTGGAACGACAACCCTTCAGCTTCAACACTTGGGTGAGACCTTTCCTTTCATAGTATTCTCTAATTCCATCCCAGGTGGTTCACTTCCTAACAAAGTCCCAAAACCTAGATATAGAGTAGGTTCCAGGAGATAGAGCATATGTTCACACATATCCATAAACTAGGGCAAATATATACCTGAAAGCAGTAGTACACTAGAGTTTGCAGTGAGCACCCCTCAATACTTCATCTCCACTATTCCAACCTTTGGGTCCATGATTCTTCAATAATTTGTTGGGCTTTGTGTGTTAACTCTCTTTTCAGCCACCAGGTTCCAGATGCCATCAAGATGTCAGTCAGGCTTCCCTGGACTGAAGACCCCACCAATGCATTCTGGAGCTCCACTTCCCCAGAGACTCACCCTACTAGGGAAAGAGAGAGGCAGACTGGGAGTATGGATCAACCAGTCAATGCCCATGTTCAGCAGGGAAGCAATTAAAGAAGCTAGACCTTCCACCTTCTGCAACCCACAATGACCCAGGGTCCATGTTCCCAGAGGGATAGAGAATGGGAAAGCTATTGGGGAGGGGATGGGATATGGAGATTGGATGGTGGGAATTATGTGGAATTGTACCCCCCATCCTATGATTTTGTTAATGTCTCCTTTCTTAAAAAAAAAAAAATTGATAGGTGGATTCCAAACCATTTTTCCTTAGTGAAGAGGACAGTTACTTGGGTTGATTTTTGCCTTGTTGTAAATTTACTGCACAAAATTTGAGCTAAAATTTGTATAATTATTCAAAAGAACTATACATTGTTGAAATCCTTTGGCAATTTTGTAGATTCAAGAGTTAATTTGAACTTATTTGCTTAAAAAGGCTACTATTCCAGCCTTTAGGTTCATGATTAGTCAGCAACTTGTTTGGCTTTATCTGTTAACTCTCTTTTCAGACACCAGGTTCCAGATGCAAGCATGATGCAAACCAGACTTCCCTGGACAGACAACCCCACCAATGTGTCCTGAGCCCCGCCTCACTAGGGAAAGAGGCAGGCTGGGAGTATGGATTGACCTGTCAATGCCCATGTTCAGTGGGGAAGCAATTACAGAAGCCCGACCTTCCACTTTCTGCACCCCATAATGACCCTGTGTCCATTGTCCCAGAAGGATAAAGAATAGGAAAGATATCAGGGGAGGGAATGGGATACAGAGTTCTTGTGGTGGGAATTGTGTGGAGTTGTATCCCTCTTATCCTATGGTTTTGTCAATGTTTCCTTTAAAAAAAATAAATTAAAAAAATGAAAAATAAAGGATAATTGCAAATTCTACAGATTCCATCCCAACTTCTCTGGGGTAATGACTTCATTAATGTGTCCTGGAACCTCACCTCTCCAGAGCCCTATCCTACAAGGGAAAGATAGAATCAGGTTAGGGGTATGGATAGACCTGTCAACACCCAAGTCCAGTGAAGAAGCAATTACAGAAGCTAAAACTTCCACCTTCTGCACCCCAAAAAGAATTCTGGTCCCGGGAGTCAGGCTGTAGCGCAGCGGGTTAAGCGCAAGTGGCACAAAGCACAAGGACCGGCATAAGGATCCCGGTTCGAACCCCGGCTCCCCACCTGCAGGGGAGTCGCTTCACAGGTGGTGAAGCAGGTCTGCAGGTGTCTATCTTTCTCTCCCGCTCTCTGTCTTCCCCTCCTCTCTCCATTTCTCTTTGTCCTATCCAACAACGACGACAACAACAATAATAATAACTACAACAATAAAACAACAAGGGCAACAAAAAGGGAATAAATAAATAAAATAAAAGAAAAGAATAAAATAAAAAATAAAAAAAAGAATTCTGGTCCCTACCCTCAGAGAACAGGAAAAATATTGGGGGAATATGACCAAAGGGTTCTTAACTCCAATTCTACCAAGACAGAGAGAGAGAGAGAGAGAACAGGAAAAAAGAAAGGATATTTAGGAGCAACAGGTGTAGTTGTGACTTAGAAAGAAAAAGAAGGTAGGACTATAGAATAAATGGGCAAATATATGTAAATATAGATAGTTATAGAAATAATAGCCAACCTATATTTATGACCTTTGGAGAACTACTGCAGTTTCCAGTGGAAGGAATGGGGACACAGAACTCTGGTAGTGGTAACAGTGTGGAATTATACTATTATCTCTAATGAGCCCCACCAACTGGACCTAGTCACTAAAGTTTAATATGAATCTTTATGCTGATATTTTCTATAATCTTATTTCATTTATTTTAGTTCCGGGTGTTTCTTCATTAGGTTTTTCAGAAAAGATACACTCAATGTGTGTGTGTGCGTGTGCGTGTGCGTGTGCGTGTGCGTGTGTGTGTGTGAGAGAGAGGAGAGAGATTGAGAGAAAAAAAAGAATGTTAAAGTAGACTAAATATTGCCAATATTAAGATACAAAGGAACAAATGCTCACATTATTAATCACTTACCTTAAATAAACTGCATTTGAAATCAGTCAAGAGCCAAGTCTGTTAACTATATTTTTGGGGTTATGCATTGTAATTTCCCTAAGTGACTACTCCGTAGATTGGTTAGATATGGAACTGCATTTGAACATACTTCTGAGTGAAATTTTGTTCATATTTACTGGATTCTAAAGTTCAACTTTACGATACAGTGTTTCTCCAGTTAAAACTTATACCATTATATTTTGATAATGTAATTGTCTACAAATGTATTCTAAGCAATGCTTTATCAATTCCAGGGAATTGTCAAGGCATATGAAACATATAATTGTAGATGTTGAACAATAACTATTCCTGAATTCTTTTGGATTTTCTATATGCACTCTATGTTATCTGGGAATAGGGACAACTTAATTTTTTTTTTCTAATGTGCCACTTTTATTTCTTTCTTCTGTCTGATTGCTATAGCCAGGATTTCCAAGGCCTTGTTTACTATTAATGATGGTAGTGGAAAACTCTGTCTTGTTCCTGATTGAAGAGGAAAAACTTCCAGCTTCTTGCCACTGACTGTGATGATTCATATAGGTTTGCTTTATGTAGACTTGAATAGACTGAGGAATTTTCCAACATTCTCCATTTTTTTTAAAGTTTGAATCATGAAAGGAGGGGTGCTGGATTTTCTCAAAGGCTTTGTCTCCATCTATTGAAACAATCATATAATTTTTGGTTTCCCTGATGTTAATGGGAAGAATTACATTTATTGACTTTCTATGTCGAACCATACTCAGTAGTTCTTTTGCATTGTCTTATATGTTCTGACAGCTTATCTCCTCATTTTTATTTATTCTAGGAAAATTTTAATATATTCTTTGATTTCTTCTTTGACCCAGAAGGTGTTTAGAATGATGTTTTTGTGTCCCCATATTTCTTTTAGTTTCTCTGACTTTGTTTCTGTTGTTTCTGTCATTGATAACTAATTTAATTCTACTTTGGTCTGAGAAGATGCTCAGAATAAAGTCAATGCTCTTGAATTAATTGATACTGTCTTTGTAGCTCATCATATTGTTTTTTCTATTCCACATAGAATCAAATAGAAAGGATATTATGCTTTCTTGAAGTAGAGAGTTCCATGGAAATGCATCAGGTCCAACAGATCTACCTTCTCATTTAAACATCTTATGTCTGTATTCATTTTCTTTGATTAATCTGTCTATTTTGGATAGTGGGCTGCTAAATTCCCCTACTATTATTGTCTTGCTACTGATCCATCTCTTCAGTTCTATTAATTGTTGTTTTATATATTACAGTGCCTCATTATTGGATATGTATGTGTTAATGGAAATGACATCATCTTGGGTAATCAGTCCCTTAATCACCATAAAACATCCATAAGATCAAATCAATGGGTTTTATAGTTAACAATATTTATACACTTTCCCCATATTTGGGAGCTACTCTTTTTAAGCTACTCTTAATTCAGCTTTCTAGTCCTTTTTCCAACTATGACACCATCTCCCCAGACAGTAACCTGGGTACACCTGCATATTAGATGTCAGGCTCAGGCAAAAGCTAGTAAAGCCGTGGGCCCCTTGGAATATACCTAAAATAGACATACTAGCTTTTTCCAAAATGGAGACCCCAAATCTTCATCTGCAATATTTTTGCCTTTAGGCTCATGATTAGTTAATAATCTGTTCTGCTTTATATGTTAACTCTTTTTCAGACATCAGGTTCCAGATGCTACCATGATGCCAACCAGATTTGCCTGGCAGATGACCCCACCATGTATCTTGGAGTACCACCTCTCCAGATCCCTGCCCCACTAGGGGGAGAGAGAGAGAGAGAGAGAGAGAGAGAGAGGATGGAAGTATGAATCAACCTGCCAATGCCCATGTTCAGCGGAGAGGCAATTATAGAAGCCAGACCTTCCACTGCCTGTACCCCACAATGATCCTGTGTCCATAGTCCCAGAGGGATAAAGAATAGGAAAGCTATCAAGGGAAGAGATTGGATAGAGAGCTCTGGGGGTTGGCATTGTGGGGAAATTTAAGCCTCTTATCCTATGGTCTTGCCAATATTTCCATTTTATAAATAAAAATTTAAAAACGCAAAAAAAAAATCCACACTTGCCTGTGTTTTTTATTGCTTTACTTATCTTAAAGCTTATTGTCTCATGAATATATGTGTTTGTCTCTACCTTTTGTGTGTGTGAGGCCTATTCACTTGTATGGGTATTTTTCAACTTTACACTTGAGTTTCTTTTCTTTCTTTTTTGATTTTTTTAATGTTTATTTATTTTCCCTTTTGTTGCCCTTGTTGTTTTTCATTATTGTTGTAGTTATTATTGTTGTTGTTACTGATATTGTCATTGTTAGATAGGACAGAGAGAAGTGGAGAGAGAAGGGGAAGACTGAGAAGGGGAGAGAAAGAGAGACACCTGCAGACCTGCTTCACCACCTGTGAAGAGACTCCCATGCAGGTGGGGAGCCAGGGGCTCGAACTGGGATCCTTACCTGGTCCTTGCACTGAGTTTATTTTCATGTCCTAATAAATTAAATGGAACTCCTGTAAGCAACATGTGGCTTCTTGATTTTTCCTTCTAATATATTCTTTTTAATGAGTGAATTTAGTCTATTGACATTTAATGAAAGTATGAATTTAATATGATTCAGTATAATGTCTTCTTTTTTTGCCTCCAGGGTTATCACTGGGGCCTGCACTAAGAATCCACTGCTCCTGGAGGCTATTTTTTTCTCCTTTGTTGCCTTTGTTGTTTATAGTGTTGTTACTATTATTGTTGTTGTTATTGCTGTCGTTGTTGGGTAGAACAGAGAGAAATCAAGAGAGGAGGGGAAGACAAAGAAGGGGAGAGAAAGATAGACACCTTCAGACCTGCTTCACAGCCTGTGAAACAATCCCCTTGTAGGTGGGGAGCCAGGGGGCTTGAACCCTGATCCTTATGCTGGTCCTTGCGTTTTGTGCCATGTGCACTTAACTCACTGCGCTACTGCCTGGCCCCCTCAGTGTTAATATCTTATACTAACATATCATATATATATACCCTTTTTAGTGGTCATGGGTTCCTTTAATTGTCCCTTGTCTTAGATCTTTATCCTTTCAACCAGTCTAAATAAAAGTCTGGTAATGTGGAGTTTGGAAGTCTTTCTCATTGAGTACTACATAAATATCTAACTATTCTCCTTTGGTCTTTACAGTTTCTGTTGAGAAATCTGCTAATAATCTATTGATCTTTCCCTGTAGTGAGTTTTTGTTTTTTTCTTGATGCATTCAGGATGTTTTATTCAACCATGGTCTTTGTTGGATTAATTATGAATTATGATATGTCTTGGTACACATAGATGATTTCATTCTTTTTGGATTTATTTAGGCTTTTAGAATCTGGATCTCTCTCCCATTAACTATGTTTAGGGCTTTCTCTGAGATTATCTCATCTAGAATGTGCTCTCTTTTTTGTTTTTACTCTCTTTTTCCCTCTGGGGTACCTATGATGTGACTGTTGTTGCTTTTGACACTGTCCTATCAGTCTCAAGTGTTATTTTAATGCCCTTTTAGTTTCTTCTGCTTCATCCTGGATAGAACATATTGATTCTGTCTGCTGCTCCTGTCTTTCCATCCTTAAATCCCTCCATTTTAGTTTGGCTATTTACCATTTTGCTTAGTTGTTATGGTCTAATCTCTAGCTTAGTCACTTTCACCATTAACTTTTTGTTTTCTGTTTGGGATCACCTGAAGTTTCTCTCATATTTTCCTATGTTATTTCTCTGTTATTGTTGGAAATTCCTTCTGTTAATTCTTTCAATTCAGTAAACATCATGTAGACTAGTGCTGCATAGTTTACTTTAGGGCACTTACCTATCCCTGAGTATTTGAGAATTTTTCAGGGCTTTTGTCTTGGTCCTTCAGTGAGAGTAATTATGGAGATATGGGTGGTTTCTTTTGTTTTCCCAGTATGACTGTTGTATGTATAGCAGTCTTTAGTGATTACCTTAACTTGGTTATACCAGAGCCAGGATCAGCTCTCTTAAAGGTTTTGTCCCTTATGCTACAAATGAATTGAGTCTGTTTTTGGAAGTTTTCTAACTTCTGGTGACTTGTCCTGCATCTATTTTGATAGCAGCTGGATGACTTTTAGAAGTATCTTACTGGTGCAGAGGTGAAGACATAGTGATTGGGATTAGCTGATGGCAACTTGTCCGGTAAGAAGTGGTTACAAGAAATGCTGAGAAGACTGCATATGGGGTAAGATGATTTATGATATCAGTGTTGAACTGGGTTACCACACTAATGAAAAACCCTGGCTATTCTAGAGGTGTCAAGGATGTACAGTGTCGCCCAACAAAGAAAGGTTTAGTGTTAGCTGATAAAGATGCAGAGGAACATAGATGTCATTAGAAAATGGAGCTATTCTTGATGTTCTGCTGGGTGGCATTCCTATCTCAAGTTTAAGAGATTTAGGGTAGCTGCTATAGTGTGGGTAGGTTTCGTGTCCTAAAGCTGTGGAGAGAAAGAGAAAGAGGTGAGGTGGAGGTGGAGGTGGAGGGAGAGGGAGAGAGAGAGGAAACGAGAGCAAAAAAAAATCACAAGCACACACAAAGGAAAAAATAAAAATAAAAACCTGAAAACTTATATACACACATAGGAAACAAAGTGATAAATAACAGATTCACACACTCAGAAACAAACAAAAAACCCAAAGGAAAACAACCACAGAATACACAGAATAATGAGGAGAAGGGGGTTATGTCATATGTGATGGTTGTGCATAAACTATTTATCAGTTCTGTTTAGTCAGGGGTCTTTAGTCTCATCAGCACAAATGTATTTTTAAGTCTGTTTTGGTTCAACCAAACCAAGTAAAGTAAAAAAAAAAAAAAGCACTTTTTGTCTGTTTTCTTTCTTAATTTACTTAATTATATATGGTACATTTTGTCTTTTTATGAGGGGTAGAGTTGCACAAAATTCTGGTTTCTGTTTACGTTTGCAGACTGAGTCCTTGGTGGATAGAAAAAAATAATTAAATTAAAGCTAAAATCTTTCTCCAAATTGCTGCTTGTGTTCTTTTTCACAGATACACTAAATCATAATTTATTACATAAGTTTGAGTTTCTGATTTAAAAAAAAAGAAGCATTCGGATTAGATGAGTGAAATTGAAAAGTAAAGGAAACTTTAGCTGTAAACAGAGAGCTGATCTAAATACCGAGGGTTAAGCATCTTGGAATAGATCATTTTTCTTTTATGTTACCCCCATACAACACATCCTTTTGTGAATTCTAATAAAGAACAGTTAAAAAAAATCTTTGAAGAATATTTGGAGCCTCTCTTGAAAATAGCCTACATATACACATTACTATTGTACTCTTCTCTGTTTCATGGCCTCAAGCTATAGCTGAATAGATGAAGCACTATTGTTAATATGCAAATAGTCTCAGAAGAAGATATACAGGGTTCAAATAAGATGAGACATGATTAGGAAGGATTCATGAACTTATAGACCTTCCTGCCATAGTGTGAGCAAACAAAAGATACAGCAGGATGACTGTGCAAATACACTAGGCTGATCCATCTTAGGAAAGAAAAAGTAGAGAACAAAAACACAAATACAATATCTGGTTGTTGATAGGACATTGCCTAAAAAAATAAAAGAAAAATTTTAATTCGTATCTTGCATAGCAAAATGATAACCCAATTAATTAAAGAATGAAGCACAAGAAATAAAATAGTCACTAAACTATAAAGGGAATTTACACAGTTCAGGAAAAAATGCAAAATGAGACATTGATTACTGTATTAAATGTGAATTGCAAAGAGAAAGCAAAAAAAATAAAATAAGCTGGGTGAAATATGGAATACTTTTAATGAAGAAAATTTTAATTTAATCACAGTGGACATAAAAGGGTTATAGGTCAAAGCAATAGGAAAAACAAAATAGATGTGGGAGAGAAAACATAGCTATTAGAGCAATGGTGTGACAAAATTATAAGACATAATAATATTGTTAAATTGTTAAAAATTACATAGAAAATAAAATTCTCTGTATTAAAATTACAGTTGAGTATGGAGTATTGAGATTAAAAAGCAAACCCAGTTAAAGGAAAACTGTTCAAGTATAATCAAGAAGACTTATCTTAGTTAAGCTATTGAACTTTCAAGGAAAATAATTAGTAATAATTTTTTGTAGACTTGAAAGCTGTTGAGAGACTACATTATAAAAATTTTCACCACAGAATAAAAATGATTTGTAACTATGTTATTTGGTAAATATTATCTATATTTATTGTAATAATTATTATGCAAATATTCACATATGAAATCATTATATTCATCTTTGATTTCTACAAAATATGTCAATTATAATTCAATAAGAAGGTGTTGAAGGGGAAAGTCATCAATAGACAGTGACTTTATCAATTATCTTATTCAATGAATCCTCCATAAAAATACAGAAATAAGGAACAGGGACAGCTTGCACTTGGAAAAGGTGCTGGGAGAGAGGCATATTCATATAGAGTGTATACAAGCTCTCTTCCCTGTGAATATTTTGCAGTATGCATATCTCTTGCTCAACAGTTCTTGAATTATATCTTTTCCCAATCACCGATCTATTAAATAAAATGATTTCCTAAATTCTGCAAATTGCTTTAGCAAATTTACAAAGTTCAAATAGGTGTTATAGGAACTTTGCATTATTAATCAAGAGCAAAATTAACATACTATTTGCAAGCATTGAAAAATTGGCTTCTAAATGGAGGCAGTCTTTTAAAAAATTTTTTTTATTTATAAAAAGGAAACATTAACAAAACCATAGGATAAGAGGGGTACAGCTTTGCACAATTCCCACCACCAGACCTCCGTATATCATCCCCTCCACAGGTAGCTTTCCTATTCTTTAACCCTCTGGAAGTATGGACCCAAGATCATTGTGGGATGCAGAAGGTGGAAGGTCTGGCTTCTGTAATTGCTTCCCCACTGAACATGGGTGTTGACTGGTCCATCCATACTCGCAGCCTAATGGAGGCAGTCTTTTGAGATTGAGTCCTTAGCCTGTGGAATCTGATACCGCCTCTAGGCAGATATTGTCAGAATTCAGTTAAGCTTATAGAACACTCAATGGGTGTTGCAGAATTGCTTAGAGAAAGAAAAGCTACCCAGAATTAGGTAAACTAACTTTTTTTTTTAAAATTGCTACCAGGGTTATCATTGGGGCACAAAAATCCACTGCTCCTGGTGGCCAATTTTCCTAGAGAGAAATTGGGAAGGGAAAAGGAGAAAAAGGGGGCAAGAGAAAAAGGGACTCATGTAACACTGCTTTAAGGCTCATGAAACTTCCTCTCAGCAGGTGAGTACCAGGGACTTAATTTGGGTCCTCATGAATGGTTTATTTTCTTGATTGGGTATACCACCATTCAATCCCCCTTTTTTTTTCTTTAAAGTATTCTATTTTGGGGGGGGATGATCACATCATTCTAAAAAAAAAGTTACTCATTTTTATGCAAATATTCTCTTTTTTCTTCTGCTACTGACCCGAGTCAGAGTAAATTCAGTTCCTATTTGCATACAGAAAAATATGTCAAATAAACTAAATAAAAATTTGACTGCAAAAAACTAATGAATTTCAATAGACTGAGGCTTCTCCTCCCCTGATGACTCTCAGAATCTAGAGGGTAATATTTGACAATTATGTATGGAACAATTCCTTATGGATTTTAACTTACTTTGAATGTTTATTACCCTTCTAAACTTTAAATTGTCTAAGCAACAATATATAATTGTAGCATAAACTAAAGGCCTTTGTATTTAACAATTATTTGCATGGATCAAGTTTGCATTGTAATTCTTTTAGCCAGTCCCAGTGTAAAATATGTCTAAGGAAAAGAAGTCAGATCTGAGAGACTGAGAAAAAAAATCTTTGAAAAGTGACTGTGCCCCTGAAATCTGTACAGCACTATACTTATTTGTGGAAAGCAGTGGGAAATGATCCAGATATAATTACTCCCAGAGGGGAGACGTTCTTTAAAAAGGAAATTAAATAATATTGCATTAAAAAGAACATATATCATAAGTACATATGATTTACTCCAAGGATTCAAGAATGGTACAACATCAGCCTTACTTATAAAGTAAACATTCAGTTAATACAAAAATAATAAATAGAGGTTGGTGGGCAAACTGAATGGCAAAATACCATACTTTCTGAATTATTTAGTGGTCTAACCCAGGAGGGGAGGAGACAGTCTAAAAGTTGTTAGTGGAAAATGTCAAGACATAGATAAGAAACATGGAGGCAGATGAGATGGGGGGTAATGTTATAGGACAAAGAAATAAGAACAAGCATGGTTTGCTGAAGGTTGGAAAGACTTCACAGAAACATTAGTATGAAATGCATGAGAATAATAGCTAAGTGAAGTTGCCAAAATCACAAAGTGAGTTCAACTCTTTCTTCTCCAGTGGATGGGAAAGTCAGAGAAGGCATCTGAGAAGAATGGGTGACAATTATCTGTTTAATGATAATAGAACTAATAAGAACTATTATTGAATACTTCCAATTATAGTTCAGGGTTATAAATAAATAATAATAATAATCGAAGCAGCATGGAACTGGAACAAAATAGACATGACCAGAACTCTGTATCTCATCCACTCCCCTGATAGCTTTTTATTCTTTAACCCTCTGGGAGTATGGGCCCAAGGTCATTGTGGGATACAGAAGGTGGAAGGTCTGGCTTCTGTAATTGCTTCCCCGCTGAACATGGGCATTGACTGGTCTATCCAAACTCCCAGCCTGTCTTTCCTTTCCCTAGTGTGGAAGGGTTCTGGGGAAATGGAGCTCCAGGACATATTGGTGGGATTGTCTGTCCAGGAAAGTCTGGTCAGCATCATTCTAGCATCTGGAACCTGGTGGTTGAAAGGAGAATTAACAAAGCCAAACAAATTATTGACCAATCATGGACCTAAAGGCTGGAATAGTGCAGATGAAGAGTTGGAGGGTCTTCCATTTTGTAGATAGCTAGTAGGCATATTTTAGTTATATTTCAAAGGGCCTGTAGCTATACTAGTGTTTTTTTTTTTGCCTGAACCTGAAATATGATACACAGATGGATCCTAATTATTGTCTGGGGAGATGGTGTCATGGCTGGCAGAAGGACCAAGAGCTGAATCAGGGAAGAGAGTACTTCCCAAGTATGGGAAAGCTGTATAAATATTGTTGACTATAAACCCCATCGATTTGATGTCATCTGGGGCCCATATTCAGCTTAGGAGCCTGTGTAACCTCTACATCCCTGTAGATCTGAGCACACATTCTGTGGTCATAAGTAGGAATGTTCCAAGCTGCCCCAATATCAGGACCGTTTTTCCTCAGGTGTAGCATAGAGTATATTGTCCAGCCTCCCTTCGGAGAATGGAACATTCTCTACCCTTATTGATCCAAGTTGAGTACAAGGTCCTATGGGGGCCCACAAAGGGGTCTATTGTGTTGTTCCTGATAGGAATGACCCAGATAGTAATTTTTTATTGCTAAGTTCCCAGAACATTAAATGGAGAGTCTTTTCAATTAATAATTCTGGAGAAATTGAGTTGTGACATTCAAATGAATGAAACAGGATACACATATAGCATTATGCATAAAAGATAACTTAAAATGGATCAAATGATTGGCTACTGGACCAGAAACCATCAAATACATAGAAGACATTGTTTTAATACATCAGTATGCTTGTTTCAGAAATATCATAAGATACTCAAGTCTAGCCAGAAGGACAATAAAAACAAAATAAACCAATATGATGGCATCAAAGTGAAAAGCTTTACCATAGGAGCCATTACCAAAGCAACAAAGCACCCAGCTGAATGGAAGAAGTTTTATATGCCATATATCAGACAAAGGGCTAATAACTAAAATATACTGGGATTAGGTTCTAAATCTACCCAAATCTGTCTCCTTCTCTGTGTCAGTCTGATCTAGCGAATGAACCCCGCAGATATCACTATGTAAGACCCAAGGAAGAGATTCTCAACACTGGGCAAAGTTGACGTTCACTTCAGACTTTATTTTGTTTTCCATTGCAGAAACCATAGACAACAGAGGGCTACTTTGATATACTGTGTCAACCTTGGCTGTTGTTAAAATTTTCGGGATGGCTCCAGCTAGCTTCACGGCGAGTAACAGAGACGCGGAGACAACGGCTGGGCAGGGCAGCTGTATTTCTTTATTCAGGAACAACGATTCACAAACTAAGACAAACTAATCACCAAACAGAACTCTGCTGTCTCTTTGCGGCGGCGCAAGCACTCTCTCTTTTACTCTGGAACTCAGGAACCCTCTCCCTTACTCTCGAACTCAGAAACTCTCGCCCTCTCGCACTCTCGAACTCCGGAACTCAGGAACTCTGTCACTGGGGAACTCAGGAACTCTCGGACTCCGGAACCCTCTCCCAGGGTCCCTTGGGGCGGGGCCAAGCAGGCCCGCGAAATTAACAGGACTCATCCAATTCTCTTGGAGGGGGAGGGCTAGAACAAGCCAATGTAAAGCATACGACACTTGGCAATATGACTAGAATGCAGATGTTCTTTCAGTCTCTGTGGGTTCAGAGACAAACTTTAAATTCGTGGGTTTTTATAGTGGTGTTTTGTCTATGAATAGTTTCTACTTGGTGTTTTTGGGAGAATAGAAATCAGGAAGAACCTATAAGACTATCTTGATAATGTCACCTCCTTTTATAAGGTTATCGTTAATTCAACTCATTCTGACAGAGAGGGCAGGTGGAGGGGTCAATATTCCAACTCTATAGAATTGAGACCCCCAAAATAAGCCCCCACACATATAAGCATCTAAGTTTTTACAAGGGTGCCCAAAATATAAGTGGAAGGAGCCTCTTCAGCAAATAGTGTTGAGAGAATTTAGTTGAAACATGCAGATGAATGAAATGTAACCACTTAATCTCACCTAGTACAAAAGTAAACTCCAAAATAGATAAAAGATTTCGATTTAATTCAGGAACCATCAAATACTTAGAAGAAATATTGGCGGAACTCTTTACTATGTAAGTTTTACAAGTGTCTTCAATGACTAAAACTCATTCACAAAGAAAACACCTTTCTTTTCATGTTTCTTAAATTCTGCCCCAGTGAGATTATCTTATAGTCATCGTTTTCTTTTTGGCTCATCTAACTTTTAGCTTAAGCTAAAAAAAATCATTATTTGATATCATTCTTTCTCTACTAAGGAATACCAGGGCAAAAAATAAAGGCTTGGGAGTCGGGCTGTAGCGCAGCGGGCTAAGCGCAGGTGGCGCAAAGCACAAGGACCGGCATAAGGATCCCGGTTCGAACCCCGGCTCCCCACCTGCAGGGGAGTCGCTTCACAGGCCGTGAAGCAGGTCTGCAGGTGTCTATCTTTCTCTCCTCCTCTCTGTCTTCCCTTCCTCTCTCCATTTCTCTCTGTCCTATCCAACAATGACAACAACAATAATAACTACAACAATAAAACAACAAGGGCAACAAAAGGGAATAAATAAATAAAATTAAAAAATAAATAAATAAAAGCTTGATATGGAGAAAGAATACTTTTCCTTTCATTTTATGAGATATTTTTTTCTCATTGCAAAACCAAAATGAAAATTGAAGAATAGTTGTTTTAAATTTAATAGGTAGAATGGAAACAACAGCAAACTCTCTGGTGACTGGTAGCTAGTTTACCTGGTAGAGTTTTTTTTTTTTTTCTTTTTGGTACATTGTTATCTACTCTCCTGAACAGTGTTTACTGAAGAAACTTTCATTCATTTTATGCTAAAATCTGGAAGCTATACAACTTAGTTATGAACATGGAACAGTAAAGCACCTCTGAAGACACTGTGAATTTTATCTACTTATTTAATTAAAATGTAATAAATAGTTTTTATATAGCAGACATCAAAGATATAAAGACTACTAGGTCCAAATTTTAAGGGGTTTAGGGACTAGAGAACAGATATAGTAAATACATTAAAAATAAAATTTAATAGCTTTTGTAAAAACAATCATGTTTAGGAAAAAAAAATACAGTCTTCTTTTCTCTGTCTCTCTCTCCTCCCCCTCTTTAAATCCAGGCTGCAGTATTGTGTGAAACACTCTTTTGATTAATTTTCTCCCAAAGCTAAGAACAATATAGGTAGTGTCATAAAAGAATAAGCAATATTGATTGCTTCTGAGTAGTGTGCAAAGAAAAAAAAATCAATTCACATATCTGATTGTTATTGTAATTTAGTAGACTTCTATGAACACACTATTTCTTTTACTGATTATATTTCCTTTTATGATTTATATCATTGACAGAATATAATTTTTTCTATGTCTTAAGGCTTTCAGTTATATCAAATAAGTTTAAGCCATCATTAATTCGTGTAAACCTATATTTTGAAATGCTTTTTTTCCCGAAGACTTGTTGTAATTATTGTTACAAATATAAGACCAGTCATATAAAACAAAAACCCAATTAAGGGAGAAATGAGCTCACTGAAATAACAGAATTAGAATAAATCTTCCTAATGACTTTCTAAAGTTTTTCCTCCTAGCAATCAGATACCTTCTAATTAGAAACAGATTTAAAAAGTAAATATAGTAAGAGCTGAAAAAACTTCTACCAAAATACATAACTGTATCTACTGTAGTAACAAAAACTAGACAATTGCTAGGGTTCAATCAAGGGCTTACTATCCTTTTCACTCAACATCAGTTGTTTAACATCTTGTCTTTTCTCTAGTTGGCTCTAGCAAAGTTGTCCTAAATTATTAGATTCTTCTGTGTGTATTTTCTTTCTCCCTCTACTGGAACCAAGGTAAACCATGATATCAGTACTGTAGAAAGTGAATAGAGAAGCACTATTAAATGCAAAGCACATATGCAGCATCATTAGTTACTATTCGAGAGTTTTTACCTTCCAAAAAAGAGAATGTTCTCTTCCTTTCCTGCTGTTTTCCTCTTTTTAACTACTCTGATGGGTAGGGGGTAGATAGCACAATGGCTATGCAAACAAACTTTCATGCTAAGGCTACAAGGTCCCAGATTCAAAAAAAAAAAAGAAAAAGAAATTAAACAATATTAACAGTATGTTATAAGACTATAAAGATCTGTAAAATTTGGGAGCTACTCTCATCCCTGATCCAGCTTTCTAGCCCTTTTGTCAACTCTGACACCATCTCCCCAGACAATACCTTTATCCTAACTGCATGTTGGCTGTCAGACTCAGGCAAAAGTTAGTAAAGTCATGGGCCCCAAATTATACTGTATTACACACCACACCCACCACCAAAGTTGGTATCCCCACACTCCCACCTCCCAAAGATAACCAGCAAGTTCTTATATGTTAAAAACAATTTGCTTACTTCTGTTTCTTTTTTGTTTGCTTGCTTGTTTGTTTTAGTTTTTTGATTTTATTTATTTAATTTTTTTTGAAAAGTTCATGTGAATCTGATCTCTAGATTCAACATATAAGTGAAACCATGTGGTAGCTGTCTTTCGTCACTTATTTCAGTAAGAATAATCACATTCATTTTATCCCAAGTAACCTAATATCTTCTTTTTGATTGCAGAGTAGTATTCCACAGAATATATATCCCATAACTTCTTTTGCCAGTCATTTGATCATAGGTATTTAAGCTGCTTCCACTCTTTGGCTATTGTAAACAATGCAGCTATGAATATAGGACTGCATATGTCCCTTCTAATTAGTGCTTGAGTATCCATTGGATGAATGCCTAAGAGTGGTATGGTTGGGTCAGAGGCAATTCCATTTTTACTTAAGGAGTCCCCATACAGTCTTCCAAAGGGCAGTGTTCATTCCCACCGACAGTGTAGCAGACTTCCTTTTCCCCACAACCTTGCCAACCCCTGTCATTTCCTGGTTTGTTGATGTATGTCAATCCCAAAAGTGTGAGGTGGTATTTCAGTGTAGTTTTAATTTGCATTTCTCTAATGATGAGTGAAGTGGAACATTTCTTTGTGTGTCTGTGGGCCGTGAGTATCTCTTCTTTGGAGAACTGGCTATTTAGTTCTTTTTAATTTTTTTTTATTATTATTATCTGCCGTGGTCTAGCCTCAGCAGGTTAGGAGTCTTCCTGAGCAAAGTTGGTGTCGGCGGGTGAGAGAGAAAATACCAGACTTGTGCGTGCAAGTGCAAGGCAGAATTCTTTCTGCCTGCAAATTTATTGCAGGATAGTTATATGTATTTTTGTACACTAGTGGGTTACATAAAGTTGTGCATAATAATACATTCCAATTAACTGACATTTTACCAGGGTTTGGTACATTTCATGATACATTTCAAGGCCATTGTTTCAGTTTCAATAATCGCTGTACTTTTTCCTCTTACAACAGAATGTTTATTCCTGTTCTAAGAAAATATTCTATTAATAAAATGACATGTTAAAATAATGTTTATTCATGCTTAAAGGTGGGAGACATTCCTATCCAGATTAAAAGGTTACAAAATGTCCACTATTTAAAGCAAGCAAGTTAAAGTTCAAGCTATGTAGATATTTATTTCTATTTATAATCAAGCAGCCAATGCTTATGTTTTATTTTCTTGTACCAAGTGTTTAACTGTTTCCTAACACCATTTTTACTTGCCTTACTTTGACAACAGAAGTAGGTGGTGAATAATTTTGTATAACAGGTTTCATCTGTAGCCAATCAAAGAATTTGCTAATGGTAACATTTTTAGGGTCTATACAAGATATTGGGCAATTTGAGACAGAATCATTAACTGCTCTTAGACTTCTGTATCCTTTTACTGGAATCTCATGCAAGAAAAATAGTAAGCATAGTGAAAAAGCTGAAACTGAAAGCAATTTGCCCCCAATTAAAGTGGGTCCATCGTAGCTTCACTTTAAGGGTGCTGCAAGGCAGGGGAAGAGACCCCTGAAAAACTGCTTCACTATTTGCAAAAACTTTTCCCCTGCAGGTGGGGGCAGGGGGCTTGCATTTAGGTCCTTGTGCACTATGACATGTGTACTCAACCAGATGCGCCACCACCCAGCCCCTATGTAGTTTTCTTTCAATATGCAGAAGCTTTAAAGTTTCATGTTATCCCATTTGTTTACTCTTGTTTTTATTTCCCAAGGCCAGGAGACTGAGTATCCAAAATACATCTCTGATGTGAAGGCCCTGCAAAGTTTCTCCAACATTTTCTTCTATAAGTTTTAGAATTTCTAGATGATCTAGATGATACCGTGATACCTCTACATTTTTTTTTCTTTTTCTCAGAAGTGCTTTGGCAATTTGTGGCCTTTTGTAATAATGCACACATTTTTGGAAAAGTTATTTTATTTGCTTGAAAAATGCCATTGGAATTTTGACAAGGATTGCATTGAAATTGTGGATTTCTTTTGGTAGAATGACCACTTTAATTATGGCGACCTTAATTCTATTTATTCTTTCAACCCAGGAACAAGAATATTGTTCCACTATTGTGTGTCCATCTATTACTTTTAGCAATATAGCTTTTGTCATAAAGGTCCTTTACCCTGCAATTTCCTGGGCATATATCCTGAGGAAGCAAACCTACCCGTCCAAAAAGATCTTTGTATAACTATGTCCATCGCAGCACAATTTGTAATAGCTAAAACCTGGAAGCAACCCAGGTGTCCAACAGCAGATGAGTGGCTGAGTATGTTGTGGTTTATATACACAATGGAATACTACTCAGCTATTAAAATTGGTGAATTCACCTTCTTCGCCCCATCCAAGATGGAACTTGAAGAAAGCGTGTTAAGTGAGATAAGTCAGAAACAAAAGGATGAATATGGTATGATCTCACTCAAAGACAGAAGTTGAAAATCAAAATCAGAAGGGAAAACACTAAGCAGAATTTGGACTGGAGTTGGTATTCTGCATCAAAGTAAAAGACTCTGGGGTGAGGGGACAGGTTCAGGTCCTGGAATAAGATGGCAGAGGAGGACTAAGTGGGGGTTGTATTGTTATACAGAAATGTTATACATGTACAAACTATTGCATTTTACTGTTGCCTGTAAACCACTAATCCCCCTATAAAGAAATAAAAATAAATAAATAAATGGATTTGGGAGAATGTCAGAAAAGATTTTACAGAAACAAGAAGGTTATGTCTTAAAATTTATTTCTTTACTCAAGATAAATGAGGGTGGCAAGAAAACAGAATGATATAACAAATAGGAGTTCATGTAGATTACAAAGAATTTAGAAAAAGAAACATCCAGAGGAAGCTCCAGAGTTGTAGAGGTCTCTTTTCTTCTCTCCCTTTCCCCCTCCACATACCTGGAAGAACAAGTGTTCTAGGAGTAGTAAAAATAAACAAAACTTACATTTCGGTGATTGAGTCATTTTTTAATTTAAACCTTCTTTGCTCTTACTACTTTCTGTAATAATAGGTATCTACATTTCTGACTATAAAAATTATGTTTAGGGGCCAGGTGGTGGTGCACCTGGTTAAGTGCTTACATTACAGTGTACAAGGACCCAGGTTCAAGCCCCTGGTGTCCCCACTTGTACGGGGAAAGCTTCACAAGTGGTGAAGTAGGGCTGCAGGTGTCTCTCTGCCTATATCCTACTCTGTCTCCCCCCTCAATTTCTCTCTGTCTCTACCCAACAATCAATCAATAAAAATATTTTTAAAATATGTTTAGTGAAATCTACATCATTCTATTTCAAATACGGTGCTTAAATGTTGACTTTACCACCTGTGGACTCTGAATTACTAAACATTCTCACCATTCTGGAGTTAAATTTTCATACTAGTAGCCTCGTAAGAAGTAGTTATTTATCTGGTTTACTATGCAAAGGTGATCAAGTAAGAGACTTATATATTGTGAATTTAGTGGTTCCTGTGCTTAGAGCAGAATTTTGAATACAGCAAATATTTGTTTTCACTTTCTTAAGTTTTAGTCCTATCAACTATATTAATTGGGCTGTTAATGTCCTATGGTTTGTATTCATGAAGAAAAAACTGTTTGAACAATTTGTTCTCTTTAAAAAGTAGCTTTTATGTTGGAAAGATCTAAGAAATTTATTTTAGGTATATCCCACGGGGCCCATGACTTTACTAACTTTTGCTTGAGTCTGACAGCCAACATGCAGGTGGGATAAAGGCATTGCCTGGGGAGATGGTGTCAGAGTTGACATAGGACCAAAAAGCTGGATCAGAGAGGAGAGTAGCTCCCAAATCTGAGAAAAGTACATGAATACTGTTAACTGTAAACCCCATGGATCTGACCTGGGACCTATATTAAGCACAGGAGCCTCTGTAACCTTCGCATCCCTATATGTCTGAGCTTACAATCTCTGGTTACCGCTAGGCACATTCTAGGCTGCACCCAACTGAGTATTGGTCTTCATTGAGTGTATGTTGACCAAGCCACCCTTTGGAGAATGGGGAAGTTCCTACCATTGATGTTTCACCTTAAGGGAAAGGTCCTGAAGAGGCCTACAGAAGGCTCCATGATGCTGTTCCGGATGGAGATGACCAGTGATGGTGGAGAGAGGGATCTGTTAGAGGTCTAGGCCCATCATATATAAAAATATATATGTGGGGATCCCAGGATTCCCTGAGTAGGGCCCCAGATGATGAAGTGGCCTGGTAGTTACCAAAAAAGCCATCATTAAAGTATGCCAGTCTCTTGGCCTAATCCAGCTTTTGTAGTCCTTATTTTATCTGACAAGGTTAGCCTTAGGGTGGTAGAGGGGAGCGAAATAGGAAGTAGGTGAAGAGGGCATCTAAGTCTAAGTAGAAACTTATTTTATGGTGTCTTGTTTGGGTCTTCCCCTCTCGTCTGCTATTTTCTTACCTTTAGGCTCCATATTACTACACAATTTATTCTGCTTTATATCTTAATGCTTTTCAGCCACCACGTTGCAGATGCTACTATGACACCAAACTGACTTTCCTGCCCAGATGACTTCACCAAAGTGTCCTGGAACCCCACCTCTCCAGAGTGCTACCACACTAGGGAAAGATAGAAACAGGCTGGGGGTATGGACTGGCCTGCTAATGCCTATGCCCAGCAGAAAAGTAAGTACAGAAGTCAGACCTTCCATCTTCTGAACCTCATAATGATCTCAGGTCCATATTCCCAGAGGAAGAAAGAATAGGAAGGTTTCCAATGGAGGTGGTGGGATGCAGAACTCTGGTGGTGGGAATTGTGTGGATTAGTACCCCTCTTAAGCTACAGTCTTGTCAATCATTAATAAAACACTTAAAAATAGCATTTAAATAGTAGCAATATAGATTAACTTATAGTGTGCAAAATGCTTATCTCATTTTGATTGCACCTCTGAGGGCAAATGAAAAACACGGGTCTGAGCTAAACTTCAGCCTCATCTTACAACAGAGACCTTCCTTCACATATTCAAAACAGAGTTCCATTGCCTACAATCCTGATAAAAAATAGCACATACCGAGGAGCTAACAAAAATTTTTATTGGAAAAAAATAACATTTTTTCCAAAGAAATGGGTTGATGGACTTTTTCACATTCCCCTTTTTACTTGTTTTTTAATTAGTGATTTAATATTGGGTTATAAAGTTACAAGTTAACAATTCCACACCATTTCCATCACCAGAATTCTGTGGCCGTATTACCTGCCCTCCCTTTTTTGTTGTTCATGTGAGACAATGTTCCATATGAAAGGATAGAGAAACCAGAGAACCCATTTAGTACATGCAAAGATGTTCAAGAATTAGACATTTAATCCTGCACTTAGGTGAGCAATTTCCCATTACTCAACTTTCCCTTTACTCCCTCTCATTCTTCCTAGCTGTGAATCAATACCCATTCAAATTAACTTGCTGTTGCAACTTGCTTCCAAATTACTTGTGGCAATGACAGACCTCAGTAGTTCAATCATGGGCCTTCTCTGTTCATAACAGGAAGAAGGGTTAGGATACGGTGCTGTGGAGTACTTTAATTATGTGATTTGCTTTATATAAGTAGTTTATCTAGCTTGAAGCTTAAATAACATAAATTATGTGCTAAACAAATTGAGTTTCCCCAGGATCATAGATCTGTGCTATGTACCCAGAAATTAAGAGAATGAGACAGATATTACTTATTTTTGAAGGGAAGAGAAGGTAGACTCAGGTATCAGATTGATGGGATTTACATTCTAATTGCTATTTGCCAGCTATATGACCTTGGAGAGTCATATAGCCTCCATGTGAATTATTAATGTTATTGGAAAAAATGGAAATAATAATGTTATAAACTCCAGACAGCTATTGTAAAGATTAGAGGAAGTAGTAAATATGCACAAAGTATTTGTTTTATTGCTTGAAAGACATGTATCTGATGAATAAGTATCCACAGTTATAATAGCAATAGTTAGTGTTTATGTTATTTCCTGTATCATAATCTGAGTTACATATTTCACTTCATTGAATGTTCACAATACTTTTTAAGCCTGGACTATCTTTCTTCCATTTATAAAGGAATATATACATACATACACATATATTATCTATATGATCTCCAACTCCACACAGTCAGAAGTAGCATTTTCCCTAAAATTATGCTATCATATTGTATGCTAAAAATGGTTGTTCTAGAACAAGTATCTTAGAAATAGAGGAGGTACACATAACTTCTTTCAGAACCATTTTAGTATTTGAATTGACAAAAGTAACCTTTACTTTCACAAACTTTGTCTGGAAAATAAGTGATTGCTATTATTGTTAGTCTGTAGTATGTTCTTCCAGAACATTAAAGTTTAGGTATTATCTCTTCAAAATTCAGTGATTCTAACTTAATTGTAATTTTATGGATGAAACATCTAGTACTGTAATTGAAAGATTTAGTATTATAATTTTAATGTTAAATGAGTTACATAAGAATTCAACAGAATATCTATATTATTATAAATACTATGTCAGATGATTTCTAGTGCTCTAATAAAGTCATTATTAGTAGTGTGTGTCTATATAGCAAAACAGAAATACATATAACAGTTTTTCAGTAATAAATAAATAAATAAAATAGAAATAAATATAGTTAGGGTACTCCAGAAATTCAGAATTAGGGTATTTCCATCTCAATAGTTCATCAATTGGTTAATCTCTCAGTTGTGCTGTCTGCTTTTATATATCTAGTACCAGACATGATAGCCCTTCTCCTCCCACTCCTCTCCCTGTCTTCATTCTTCAAAGTCCTTTTCTTTGATGTAATACTCTAAATAAGCCCAAGGAATACTTTGTGTTTTATTTTTATGCTCTAGTTTCTTAAGTTATACCCATGAGTGAGATTATCCCTTATTTACACTTTTCATTCTGGTTCATCTCACTTAACATCATTCTTTCAGGCTCCATCCAAGATGAGGTGAAGAAGGTGACTTCAACATTTTTAATAGTAGTTTTCCACTGTGTATACATACATATCATAGCTTTCTTAGGCACTTGTGTACAGAAATCAGTGGCATTCCCGTAAGCGGACACTAAGTTAGAAGAAGCAGAAATTCAGAAATTGATCTCATTTACTATAAAGCAGCATATACAATCAAATATCTAGTGACAAGCCAAACAAAAGAAGTAAAAAAAAAACCTTATATACTTATAATTAAAAGTTACTATTCAAGGAAATATAAAAATATAAAATGAAACACAAAGATATTCTATGTTCATAGACCAGAGGAATTCTACTCAGAGCCATATGAAGATTTAGCACAGTTTCCATCAAGGTCCCACCAAATTTCTTTAAGAAAATAGAACAAAAGTTACAATAGTTTATTTGGAACCTGAAAATACCTAAAATCACCAGAGTAATCTTGAAGAAAAAGAAGACACGGGATATCATGATCCTAGACCTCAAACTATATTATAAGGCTATTGTATTCAAAACTGCTTGGCATTAGAACATAAATAGACACAGTGACCAGTGGAATAGAATTGAGAGCACAGAAATAAATCTCCACACATATGAGCAGCTAGTTTTTGAAAAAGGAACTCAAAGTATTAAGTGGAATAAGGATTCTCTTCAACAATGGAATTTGGAAAATTGGGTTGAAAATACAGAATGATGAGGAGAGAGGAAGATGGCGGCCTGAGAAGTTGCTGACAGCGAGCGCTCTGACCGCATCGTCGGCAACGGTAGGATTTTCTGCCTTTAGCAGGCCAGTTAATAAGGGGTGACACCAAAGAGTGGGTACAATTTAATTTGGGTTAAGAATTAGAGTAAAGGTGACACGGACTAGCGGGGCTCCAGAATTCCCAGGGCGCCAGGCAAGGAGAGTGCGCCAGGCATTGTCCTCCGCCCGCCCAGGAAGGCGGCTCCTCCGCCGGTTGCAGAGCGCGGCGGGCAGAGGACCCGGAGAGAGCACTTTAGCTCGGGGGCTTCCTCTTGGGAGAATCCAGGGCCCACCGTGACCCTGAGAGCAGATCCAAACACTTCTTGAGTATAGCTCTCATTGGATCAAAGGATTTGGAGCTAGTTTTCATTTTTGAGAAATCCTTTAAAAAAGTCTGGAGGGGGGGGTTTCCCGGAAGATGGCGGACTACGGAGAAGCAGCTAGCCTTTGAGCTCCGGACACATCTCGTGTAAACAATAGGATTTTCTGCCTTTAGCAGGCCAGCCAATAAGGGGCCACAGCGGTCATACCAAGGAGGTGTCTATAACTTAATTTGGGTTAAGAATTAGAGTAGGGGAAAAAAATTCTTTTTTCTTCCTTTTAATTTTCAAGCATACATCCTTCCCGCCGCTCCCCCCCCCCCCCACCATAAGCAGTGCCTGGGACCAGCTACTAGCAGGATACCCCATACCACCAAACAGGGTTTTTTTTTTTTTTTTTTTTTAAACTCACTGATACACATTTGGGAAGTTCCTCGCACTGCTCTTTAATTACAACCCTTCTTCTTATATTCTCCCTTTTCTCTCTCTTATCTCTCTCTATCTCTTTTTTTATTTTTTATTATTATTATTATTTTTTTTATCTTGTCATACACTTCTTTCTTCTTTGCCTTTCTGAATTTGTGAATTACTTTGGGGAAGAAATCTGACCCAGAGTGGACTTTCTATGTGTGTATCTCTGCTCTAGCTCCCTTTACACTCTTGTTACCCCTAGAATATACACTGGATAGTAGATTTGCATAACTGTCTATTCTTGCTATCCTCTCTTTCTTTTCTCTTTCTTCACTGGGATTTGGTTACTATTTTTTCACGGACTGGAGAAATTTTTTGGCTAACTGGTAACGATTAAACTCCTTCAATACTTACTTCAGTTGCTACTGTAATTCCGGAGGTTGGTGAGTGCAATTGTCATAAAGGTATTTAGTACAGTGCTACTTGTGCTCAAAACACAACAACTGAGGAACAACAGAGCATTAAAAAAAAAAAAAGAGAGAGAGAAACACATAAATAAAAAAAAAATGGGTAGATTAAAAACAAATAAAACTGCTACCCCAATGAATGAAGACAAGAGCCCAGAAGAAACCATAAATCAATCAGAAGTAACCATAGATAAGAAAAGTATGCAAGCAATAATAAACTTATTAATCACAGAAATGAAAACAACATTGGAGGAAAGGAATGGCAGTATTAGGGAAACAACAGTTGAGACACCCAAGGAAAATACTGATTATCTTGAGACAATTAGAGAACTGAAAGCTGAAATAGCTGTAATGAAGAAAGAAGCTGAGGCAAGGGAAAGCAGACTAACAGAAGCAGAAAACAGAATTAGTCAGACAGAGGATGAGTTAGAGAAAACTAAGAAAGAGGTGAAAGAGCTTAAAAAGAGATTGAGAGACACTGAAAACAACAACAGAGACATATGGGATGATCTCAAAAGAAGTAACATTCGTATAATTGGCCTGCCAGAGGAAGAAAGAGAGGAAGGGGAAGCAAACATTCTAGAGGAAATAATACAAGAAAATTTCCCAGACCTGAATAACAGAAAGGATATCAAGGTGCAAGAGGCCCAGAGAGTACCAAACAGAATCAACCCAGACCTGAAAACACCAAGACACATCATAGTCACAATGAGAAGAAGTAAGGATAAAGAAAGGATCCTAAAGGCTGCAAGAGAGAAACAAAAAGTCACATACAGGGGAAAACCCATAAGACTTTCTGCAGATTTCTCCACTCAAACTCTAAAAGCCAGAAGGGAGTGGCAAAATATCTATCGAGCCCTGAATGAAAAAGGGTTTCAACCAAGGATAATATATCCTGCTAGACTTTCATTCAAGCTAGATGGAGGGATCAAAACCTTCTTAGACAAACAACAGTTAAAGGAGGCAACTATCACCAAGCCGGCCCTGAAAGAGGTACTAAAAGACCTCTTATAAACAAGAACATCACTATAATACTTGTAATATATCAGAGTAAACAAATCGTTTTTTAGAACAATGGCACTACAATACATTAAATCCATAATATCAATAAATGTCAATGGCTTAAACTCACCCATCAAAAGACACAGGGTGGGGGGATGGATCAGAAAACATAACCCAACCATATGCTGCTTGCAAGAATCCAATCTGTCACAACAAGATAAACACAGACTTAAAGTGAAAGGATGGAAAACATTCATACAGGCTAACGGTCCACAAAAAAGGGCAGGAACAGCCATTCTCATCTCAGACACGATAGATTTTAAATTAAATAAAGTAATAAAAGATAGGCAAGGACATTACATAATGATTAGAGGATGAATCAGCCAAGAAGACTTAACAATTATTAACATCTATGCACCCAACGAGGGACCATCTAAATACATTAAACACCTACTGAAAGAATTTCAAAAATACATCAATAGTAATACAATAATAGTGGGAGACTTCAATACCCCACTCTCACACTTAGACAGATCAACAAAGCAGAGAACCAATAAAGATACAAGAGAATTGAATGAAGAGATTGAAAGACTAGACCTCTTGGACATTTTCAGACTCCTCCACCCCAAAAAACTGGAATACACCTTCTTTTCAAATCCACATAACACATACTCAAGGATAGACCACATGTTAGGCCACAAAGACAGCATCAATAAATTCAAGAGCATTGAAATCATCCCAAGTATCTTCTCAGACCACAGTGGAGTAAAACTAACTTTTAACAACAAACGGAAAATTATTAAAAGACATAGAATTTGGAAACTAAACAACATGCTCCTTAAGAACCACTGTGTCAGAGACTCACTCAAACAGGAAATTCAAATGTTCCTGGAAACTAATGAAAATGAAGACACAACCTATCAAAATATTTGGGACACAGCGAAAGCAGTACTGAGAGGGAAACTTATAGCCATACAATCACATATTAAACACCAAGAAGAAGCCCAAATGAACGACCTTACTAGACACCTCAAGGACTTAGAGGAAGAGGAACAAAGGAACCCTAAAGCAACCAGAAGGACAGAAATCACTAAAGTTAGAGCAGAAATAAACAACATCGAAAATAAAAGAACCATACAAAAGATCAATGAAGCCAAATGTTGGTTCTTTGAAAGATTAAACAAAATTGACAAACCCCTAGCCAGACTCACCAAACAAAAAAGAGAGAAGACTCAAATTAATAGAATTGTAAACGATGCAGGAGATATCACAACTGACACCACAGAAATCCAGAGAATTCTGCGAAACTTCTATAAAGAACTATATGCCACCAAGCTAGAGAATCTGGAAGAAATGGAACAATTCCTAGAAACTTATGCACTTCCAAAACTGAACCAAGAAGAACTACAAAATCTAAATGCACCAATCACAGACAAAGAAATTGAAACCGTTATTAAGAATCTCCCCAACAACAAAAGTCCTGGACCAGATGGCTTCACAATTGAATTCTACAAAACTTTCAGGAAACAGTTAATACCCATACTTCTTAAGCTATTCCATAAGATTGAAGAAACAGGAATACTCCCATCCACCTTTTATGAAGCCAACATCACCCTGATACCAAAAGCTGATAGGGACAGAACAAAAAAGGAAAACTACAGACCAATATCTCTGATGAACATAGATGCCAAAATATTAAACAAGATCTTGGCCAACCGGATACAGCAACACATCAAAAAGATTGTTCATCATGACCAAGTGGGATTCATCCCAGGAATGCAAGGCTGGTTCAACATCCGTAAATCAATCAATGTCATTCATCACATCAATAAAAGCAAAGCCAAAAACCACATGATTATCTCAATAGATGCAGAGAAAGCCTTTGACAAAATCCAACACCCATTCATGCTCAAAACTCTACAGAAAATGGGAATAGATGGGAAATTCCTCAAGATAGTGGAGTCTATATATAGCAAACCTACAGCCAACATCATACTCAATGGAGAGAAGCTGAAAGCATTCCCCCTCAGATCGGGGACTAGACAGGGCTGTCCACTGTCACCGTTACTCTTCAACATAGTATGGGAAGTTCTTGCCATAGCAATCAGGCAAGAGAAAGAAATCAAAGGGATACAGATTGGGAGGGAAGAAGTCAAGCTCTCACTATTTGCAGATGATATGATAGTATACATAGAAAGACCTAAAGAATCCAGGAGAAAATTACTGGAAGTTGTTAGGCAATATAGCAAGGTATCAAGCTACAAAATCAATGTACAAAAATCAGTGGCATTTCTTTATGCAGACACTAAATCTGAAGAAGAAGACATCCAGAAATCACTCCCATTTACTGTTTCAGCAAAATCAATCAAATACCTAGGAATAAAGTTGACCAAAGAAGTGAAAGACTTGTATACTGAAAACTATGAGTCGCTACTCAAGGAGATAGAAACTGATATCAAGAAATGGAAAGATATCCCATGCTCATGGATTGGAAGAATAAATATCATCAAAATGAATATTCTCCCCAGAGCCATATACAAATTTAATGCAATACCCATCAAAGTTCCACCAGGCTTCTTTAAGAGAATAGAACAAACGCTACAATCATTTATCTGGAACCTGAAAACACCTAGAATTGCCAAAACCATCTTAAGGAAAAGAAACAGAAATGGAGGCATCACACTCCCAGACCTTAAACTATATTATAAAGCCATCATCGTCAAAACACCATGGTACTGGAACAAAAATAGGCATACAGACCAGTGGAACAGAATTGAAAGCCCAGAAGTAAATCCCAACACCTATGGGCATCTAATCTTTGATAAGGGGGCCCAAAGGATTAAATGGAAAAAGGAGGCTCTCTTCAATAAATGGTGCTGGGAAAACTGGGTTGAAACATGCAGAAGAATGAAATTGAACCACTTTATCTCACCAGAAACAAAAATCAACTCCAAATGGATCAAAGACCTAGATGTCAGACCAGAAACAATCAAATACTTAGAGGAAAACATTGGTAAAACACTTTCCCACATACACCTCAAGGACATCTTTGATGAATCAAACCCAATTGCAAGGAAGACCAAAGAAGAAACAAACCAATGGGACTACATCAAATTGAAAAGCTTCTGCACATCCAAAGAAACTATTAAACAAACAGAGAGACCCCTCACAGAATGGGAGAAGATCTTCATATGCCAGACATCAGACAAGAAACTAATCACCAAAATATATAAAGAGCTCAGCAAACTTAGCATCAAAAAAGCAAATGACCCCATCCAAAAATGGGCAGAGGAAATGAACAAAACATTCACCACAGAGGAGATCCAAAAGGCTAACAAACATATGAAAAACTCTTCTAGGTCACTGATTATCAGAGAAATGCAAATCAAGACAACACTATGATACCACCTCACTCCTGTAAGAATGGCATACATCAAAAAGGACAGCAGCAACAAATGCTGGAGAGGATGTGGGCACAGAGGAACCCTTTTACATTGCTGGTGGGAATGTAAATTGGTACAGCCTCTGTGGAGAGCAGTCTGGAAAACTCTCAGAAGGCTAGACAAGGACCTTCCATATGACCCAATAATTCCTCTCCTGGGGTTATACCCCAAGGACTCCATAACACCCAACCAAAAAGAGGTGTGTACTCCTATGTTCATAGCAGCACAATTCATAATAGCTAAAACCTGGAAGCAACCCAGGTGCCCAACAACAGATGAGTGGCTGAGAAAGCTGTGGTATATATACACAATGGAATACTATGCAGCTATCAAGAACAATGAACCCACCTTCTCTGACCCATCTTGGACAGAGCTAGAAGGAATTATGTTAAGTGAACTAAGTCAGAAAGATAAAGATGAGTATGGGATGATCCCACTCATCAACAGAAGCTGACTTAGAAGATCTGAAAGGGAAACCAAAAGCAGGACCTGATCAAATTGTAAGTAGGGCACCAAAGTAAAAACCCAGTGGTGAGGGGTAGGCATGTAGCTTCCTGGGCCAGTGGGGGGTGGGAGTGGGCGGGAGGGATGGGTCACAGTCCTTTGGTGGTGGGAATGGTGTTTATGTACACTCCTAGCAAAATGTAGACATATAAATCAGTAGCTAATTAATATGAGAGGGAGAAATCAATTGTATGTCTCAAAGTTTCTCAAAAGACAAACTGAATCTTTTTAATATATAGGCTATGTATTTGATATGCGGACTCTCTCAAAAGCCTAGACCAAGTAGATTAGAAGCTTCCAATAGCACAGCTATATACAAGATACTGGGTACTGTCCAGCAAACCATAACAAAGGGACTTTTCAAAGTTAACCCAATTAACAAATAATGTGATGATAATATTAACTATTGAGTGTCTTTTTGAACCCTAAGACAGCAGGAACCTCACATCTTCACTATAGAGCCCCTACTTCCCCCAGTCCTGGAACCCTTGGATAGGGCCCACTTTCCCGTATGCATCTCCCAATCCAAACCAAATAACATTGCATCTGCCGATCACAACCTAACCAAAGCAACGATTGCTACCTCAACATGCTTCACCTCAGAATGTATCCAGAGACTTCACATGTGGAATGACAACCCTTCAGCTTCATTACTCGGGTGAGACCTTTCCTTTAATAGTACACTCTAATTTCATCTCAGGTAGTTCACTTTCTAACAAAGTCCCATAACCTAGATATACACCAGTTTCTGTGAGAGAGAGCTTATGTGCACACGTATCCATAAACTGCTGCAAAATATATACCTGAAAGCAGGACTACACTAGAGTTTGCAGTGAGTACCTCCCTAACACTTCCTCTCCACTATTCCAAGCTTGGGATCCATGATTGCTCAACAAATTGTTTGGCTTCATATGTTAACTCTCTTTTCAATCACCAGGTTCCAGATGCCACCAGGATGCTGGCTAGGCTTCCCTGGATTGAAGACCCCACCAATGTGTCCTGGAGCTCAGCTTCCCCAGAGTCACACCGTACTAGGGAAAGAGAGAGGCAGACTGGGGGTATGGACCGACCAGTCAACGCCCATGTTCAGCGGGGAAGCAATTACAGAAGCCAGACCTTCTACCTTCTGCATCCCTCAAAGACCCTGGGTCCATGCTCCCAGAGGGATAGAGAATGGGAAAGCTATCAGGGGAGGGGGTGGGTTATGGGGATTGGGAATTGTGTGGAGTTGTACCCCTCCTACCTTATGCTTTTGTTCACTAATCCTTTCTTAAATAAAAAATTATAAAAAAAAAGAAAAAAAAAAAAAGAAAATACAGAATGAAATTCAACCACATCATCTTACCTCACACAAAGTAAACTTCAGATGACTAAGGATCTGGATATTAATCCAGAAACCATCAAATGTTTAAATGAAATACTGGCAGAACTATTCTCTATCTACATTTTTCTGTTGTCTTCAGTGACTCAAATCTATTCACAAGCAAAGACACACACTCACACACACACACACACACACACACACACACACACACACACTTTCTCTCTCTCTAAATAAAATAAACCAATATAACTATATCAAATTGAACAGCTTCTGCAAGACACAAGAAACTACCACCCAAATAGAAAGACTCTTTAAGGAATGGGGGATTTTTTTTTTTTTATGCCATACATCAGATAAAAAAAATTAAGAACCAATATATACAAAAAGCTCACAAAACTAAGCAAAAAAAAAACAAACTCCATTCAAAAATGCAAAAATGGAGAGATGATATGGACAGAATATTCGCCAGAGAGCCAAAGGCCCAATAGTCATATGAAAAAAAGGCTCAAGGTCACTAATTACCAGAGAAATGGAAATAAAGACAACAGTGAGCTAACATCTAACATCTGTGAGAATATCATACATCAGGAAGGACAGAAATAACAAAGGTTGCAGCAAAGGTTGCAGAAGTTGGGGTAGGGGGTAAAGAAAACCTGGTGAGAAAACAAATTGTTTCAACTCGTAAGGAGAGCAATCTGGAGAACTCTCAGAAGGCTAAAAATGGCTTTGCTACACTCTGCAATTCTCCTCCTGGGAATATATCCTAAAGAAACAAATATATCTATTCAAAGGCATCTTTGTACACCCATATTCATAGCAGCACAATTTATATTAGCCCAAACTTGGAAGAAAACTATAAATTAAAGAAGCTGCTTTGATTTGAGTTTGAAATCTGAAGGTGGACAACTAGGCTGGAAAGTCAGTGTTTCATACTGTCATATTTTATAATCAAGCCATTTTAATTTGTGATTCATTTTGGTTTACAAAATTGTAAGAATACACACCTCATCCGCCAGACTCCACACCACATCCACCAACCAAATTTCTATGTCCCATCCCTTTGCATAGTTTTTAGCTAGATTTTTTTTACTTGTGGCCAGTCCCTGTTCAGGGCGCCATTGGCCGGGCCAGGCTAGCTTCCTGGGCAGGAGACAGACAACCAGGGACTCATGGCCAAGCTGGGAACGCAGTTCAATCTTTATTGATGAGCGGGGATGCAGTTCAACAATCTAATCTCTTCTAATCTTTCTTCATTCGAAAGCCCTGTCTTTTATGTCTCCTGAGGCAGAAGTGTCAGGAAGAGGAAGTACTTAGGGTAGGAGGTGGGGAGAAGGAAAATAGCACGGGGAACCAGTGGGATTAAACCAATGAAAACAATGATTATATAAATAGACTACAAGGTCAAGCAATGCAACAGAAGGGGTCTTAGAAACAGAATTTAGAAGCATACCAACAACTTGTGAGAGGTAGTTTATTTTAATTAGACTTTCAATTGATTGGATGAGGATTTCTGCATCATGGAGGATAATTTGTTTTATTCTAAGTCAACTTATTGTATGTGATAACTGTGTCCATAAGAAACTTCATAGTTAGGAAATAGGTCCAATAGCTTATACAAGTAGGTATATGGAAGTAGCCATTGCACCAAGAACTATGTGTGTGCACACATGGATTTAGGGCCACTGATAGACTAATAAGTATTCTGGTCTGCTATATTATTTAGCAATGATGTCTCAAACCCTTTCAAGCGTAAACAGGGTTGTATTGTTAATAGAACGTGAATCAAAGGGAAAAGTATCTTCTTTGATACCATTGACACAACCAACATTTGATAATTACTCAAAGGTAGTAGTAGTAGATGGGATGATATGGAAATAAAGCCTTGCAATGTATTCCTTGATTCATTCAGAAGTGCTTCTGGGATTGCCTGAGCTATACTTCAATCCAAATCAAACCTCCTTTGAGGATCTCACATTCCTCCCACAAAGGTGTTCTTACTACTCTCAGATAAAAGCATTTTCTACTAGATTTCACTTTGAACCCTAGTATTATGCCAGATTGATGGAGTGTTGATTCTCTTCTAGCAACTACTGTGGCTATCTCGTTTCCCCTGTAACAGCAGCTTTGCAAAGGACAGACCATGAGTTGTTTTTATCAGTCATATCTGAGATATACCTGGTACTTTGGAGGGAAACATGATGAAGGCTGTCTATTCTTCATTTCTAACGTAACAAGTTAAGACATCTCTCCAAATCAGATAATTCCAGTGTTGCATTTTTGGTAAGAGACTAATGGAGTGCTCTGTGTTACCTGTAATGAGTGCACATGCTAGTGGGCCCAGTATCAGCTATGCATCCTAGAAAGGAAATAAGTACTCTCCAACCAACCTTATTGATAAAAATGTTCTTAGATTTTAAGTGTTACTAGTTATTTTCCTTTCTGAGTTAATTTCCTGAGATGTTGTCTATGGTATTAATAGCATGATTTGGAGTTAATGAAGTAATTTTTGCAGTAATTTTCCATGTGCAGATAACTAGGAGGCTGGAAGCATGTGTGAACATTTAAAGTCTTTCCAAAATAAAAATCTACATCTGAAGGATAAAAAAAGGTTTGGACACTGGTAGGTGGGCATTGCTCTATGCACTGTCCATGTAAAACTATACTACTATTTAAAAATAAAATATTTTAAAAGTAATATTATTAACTATTGATAGAGATATTTTTCCATGGAATAATTTCTTCCTCAAATCTATCACTTCTATTCTATTGAAGAGTGATAGGAGGCCTACCACAGTTAGTTTAGCACTTTTGAATGTTACACTGTACACATGACCCTAGAGTTAGAGTTTTCTCCACTTTTTGCAGAGCCATAGAAAGGGCTATTTTAGGAATTACTAGTTGTGTAGGGGATGCTGAGGTCTAGTGCCTGGTGAGTCATGCTACTGTGATTTGATTTTGCAAAGGACCACTGATTGCCCATGTTTTCAGAAAAATTAGTATGACAATCACAGCTTTGGGGACTACTTGAAAGATTGCTTCTGTGAAGACTTCCTGAGCATTTTTAATATCTTTCCAGACTTTCTTGAAGGGATTGGGTTATTTTCTAAAGAGAGGAGTTCAAGTTTAGGGGTGTTGAGATTGAGAAAATAAATTTTATTCTAAACTGTGTTCTGTGTGCAAGAGTGACTCTTGGAATTCTAGCCCTGGGCTTTAATTTGGTGAGGTTTCTACTTGCCTGCTAGTTTGCTTTGCCCTCTCTGAAGAGCTCAGAACCAGTTCAGTTGCCTAGGCAGCAGAAGTTGTCTGACTACATGGGAGCAGGTAGGAGTGTCTCTGCTGGGATACTTACAGCTTCTCCACTGTGGAAAAGTGGATTTTCCTTTAAAGAGAAGATACATAAACTCTAGTGTCCATTTAAAAATTATTTGAACATTTAAATCTTGACTTTGTTTAAAACTTGAAGGATATGAAGGCAATGCAACAAAAGAACACTTTTGTTATTGGAAAATTTGTTATCTTGGAAACACTGAAAAACAATCTTTTTTTTTTTCACCCTATCTTGGCAGAGTGATTTATCCAGACATTGTCACATTAGTCAGATCTTTGTTATAAATTTACTCTCTAGAGAAAGAGACAGCCTGATATAAGAATATCAAGGTTTTGTCCCATGAGTTAGAGCTTTTGTCATTTTGTTTAATCTTTAATACACATACCTGTACACCAACACAGCCAAATTTAGAGTTTAAAAAGAAAGACTTTGTTTTTTGGGAAAATATTTTCTGGGTAGAGAGCTAGTATAATGCTTATGCAAAAAGACTTCCATGCCTGAAGCATTTAGATCCCAGATTCAATCCTTAGTATCACCATAAGCCAGAGCTGAGCAGTGCTCTGGTGAAAAAAAAAAAATAACAAGGATACAAAAATTTAGTTAACTAAAAAAATACTTCCTAGTGATGTATTTATGTGAGGTGACAATTTCAAGGTGCTCACATTATGGAACTTTGATAAGTTTTCTGATCTGTTATTTACTTCCCTGTGGCATATTTTCTTTTATCAGCATCCAAATAGCTCTCTGTGAGGTTAATAATTTTGTCTCTTGTGTCTTGATTATTTTCTTAAACCACCCTCTAACTCTGTGATCATTATCTGAATTTTCATAATAACCAATTGATGGAATTTTTCTACTTTTTTTCTTTCTCCCTTGAAAAAGAACTTTCATCTTAATCAAGTAAACAATGCAACAAAGAAGCCTTCTCCAAAAGTTGCTGATAATAATAAGTATAAATTGAAGTATCTATGTCTGATGGTGAATTAGAGGTTATAGATATGACTAGAGCATTTGACACAATAGCATAAGCTCATGTTCAAAGCTAACAGAAAATTTAGCATAATTGTAGTCAGGAACAATAAAGATTGCCAACAAGTTATATAGGTCAGTGATAATAAAATCCACAATCTCTGCCTTAACCTCAATGTATGTGTTATCCTACTCCTTATCTTTGTTCAAACTTTCATCTAACCTGTCCTCAGTCACTAAAAACACCCATTGTACTTTCCTACTCATTTAATAATTTTCTCATAAAGTAGCTGTTACAGATTTTTATTCCCTAAAACTGTATTAGGCCAATAAATGTCAGACGTAAATTCCTTTTGTTAATTAAAGGAAATTAAGTTTTAGTTCAGAAGACTTCTGTATTTTATTTTCAGGCAGATATTGGGAGTAATTTTCCTGGGTGAAGTGCTTTGAACAAACCTTGTGCCTTTCATCTTGGTGTCTTGCAGTTTTCTGCTGTATTTTCTCATTTAGTCTCACAACTGCCTAAGGAGAGAGAAGGAGTAGAGTAGCAGCAAGCCTTTGTAGATAATGAATTGGAATATAGAGAATTTAAAGGATGTTAAACAGGCCAGGAGAAATGGGTCCTTGCTCATAGTAATGTGGGCTCTCTATCAGGTGTTGCATACTCATGGCCTGGCCCCACTCTTTCAAAATTAAATTTTTAAAAAATTTTTAAATTTTTTATTGTTGTAGTTATTATTGTAGTTATTGTTATTATTGTAGTTATTATTGTTGTTATTGATGTCGTCATTGTTGGGTAGGACAGAGAGAAATGGAGAGAGAAGGGGAAGACAGAGGGGGAGAGAAAGATAGATACCCAAAGAAGTGCTTCACTGGTTGTGAAGTATCCCTGCTGTAGGTGGGGAGAGGGGACTCAAACCCAAGCCCTTGTGCATAGTACTATGTGTGCTTAATCAGGTGTGCCACCACTCGGCCCCACAGGTTTATTATGTATCAACTAGATCTCTGATAAAATATGTGCAGGACTGTAAAAGCTGAATAAGGGCAAGAGACTTGCATACTTTAATGATGATTCTTTATTAACTATCATACCACCCCATCAGATGGGGCCCTATTCGGGGAATCCTGAGGTTCCCTAACAGACTTGATGGGCCTAGACCTCAAATAAATCCCTCTCTTCATTGTTACTGGTTATTTCTATCAGGAACAACAAGATAGACCCCTTTGTGGGCCCCCATAGGACCTTGCCCTCAACTTGGATCAACAATGGTAGAGAATGTTCCATCCTCTGAAGGGAGGCTGGACAACATACTCTATGCTACACCTGAGGAAGATGGGTCTCTATTGGGGCAGCTTGGAATCTTCCTATTCATGACCACAGAATGTGAGCTCATATCTACAGGGATGCAGAGGTCATATCTACAGGGATGCATAGGATCCAAAGCTGAATATGAGCCCCAGATCACATCAAATTGATGAGGTTTACAGTCAACAATAATTATAAACTTTTCCCATATTTGGGAGCTACTCTCTTCTCTGATCCAGCTTTCTGGTTCTTTTTTTCCAGCCATGACACCATCTCCCCAGACAATAGCTTGGATCTACCTGTATATCAGATTTCAGGCTCAGGGGAAAAAAAAAAAACTATTATAGTCACATGCCCTTTGAAAT
Source organism: Erinaceus europaeus (assembly GCF_950295315.1). Taxonomy (NCBI): domain Eukaryota; kingdom Metazoa; phylum Chordata; class Mammalia; order Eulipotyphla; family Erinaceidae; genus Erinaceus; species Erinaceus europaeus. The sequence goes on from NC_080166.1 coordinate 48,110,173, forward strand.
ATTACTAAAATATGCCTACTATCTATCTACAAAACGGAGACCCCCCAACTCTTCATCTACACTATTCCAGCCTTTAGGCTCATGATTAGTCAACAATTTGTTCGGCTTTGTATGTTAATTCTCTTTTCAGCCACCAGGTTCCAGATGCTAGCATGATGCTGACCAGACTTCCCTGAACATACAACCCCAACAATGTGTCCTGGAGCTCCGCTTCCCCAGAGCCCCTCCCCATTAGAGAAAGAGAAAGACATGCTGGGAGTTTGGATTGACCTGTCAATGCCTATGTTCAGCGGGGAAGCAATTATAGAAGCCAGACCTTCCACCTTCTGCATCCCACAATGACCTTGGGTCCATACTCCCAGAGGGTTAAAGAATAGGAAAGCTATTAAGGGAGGGATTGGGACACGGAGTTCGGAGGGTGGGAATTGTGTGGAGTTGTACCTCTCTTACCCTATGGTTTTGTCAGTGTTTCCTTGTTATAAATAAATAAATAAATGTGTATAGAGACATACACTTAAAACAAATTTTGCTAATGTAACAAATGAATAAGACTAAGGTGTAAGGCTCTAGATTTAATGCCCTCCACCAAGTCAGAGCTGAGGGGTGCTCTGGGAAAAAAAAAGGAAGAAAACTATTCTAGATACAAGAATCTTTGCTTTTTTCTGTTCATAATATTGTCTACATTTAATCTGCATTATTTCTTTAAATTCAAACTAGATTTTTGTAGTTTTAATCCTCATTTTTATGCACTATAGAGGAATGAATTTAGGATCTTGCAAGCATGCTCATCTGAGTTACCTCTAGGACAATATTTATTTTATTTTATAATACAGAGAGACATCAAAGCACTACTCATCCATGGTATATCCTTATTGCTAACCTGGGAGACTAGACATCAATCCTATAGCCTCATGGATAGATATCATTTACTATACTGATTGAGTGACTTCCTGGGTCCCTGGAAAACTTTAATTTTGATGGATGAGGTAGTAAATATTTCATGTCCAGGTCATTTGTTATTGGGAGTTACTCAATTCTGTAACTACACTGCAGTAACAGATAAAAGCATTGCCTATCTTGCAATAAAATTTGATTTCTAAAAACAGGCAACATATTGGCAATAGTTTATCTAGACAATTGACAAAATAATCAAATACTCAAATATAGAAGTTGCCAGTTTTTGTGGTGTAAAAATTTTATTATGATCAATTCTAGCAATAGCAATATTTCTGAATGTGAAGTTCAGAAAAATGTTTAGTGTCCTACCCTCTAAGTAATTCTCCACCTGCAGACATAATTAATAAGAATTGTCAAAATGACATGAATGATAATAAACTATATTAATAAAAATCACATCAATGATAATTTGATTATTTCCTTTGACTTCAATACTGTTAATTATGAAGTTGAATACTTTAATTGAAAAACTAACTGCTTATAAATTTTTAGAAATTCAGAAAGTGGGTTTTTGATCAGGTCTTGCATGGTGAGATGAACTGTTTTACCACAGATTTCATTTCCTAGCACTTCTTTTTTTTGGATCTTTATTCATTCAGAGATCTTACCAGGAAACCAGGAAGCAAGACTCATTCAGTGACTTTGTAGATATTTCATGGTATTTATCTTGTGTCAAACACTGTATTGCCATTCTCTTCTTCATCTTCGGCAAGTTTTCTTCAAATCTCCTGAAAAAAATACCTTAGAAGTTTGGTCTGCTTCTAAGTCACAAACCATTTGATTATCAGGCTGACTTTACTGATTTCCTTCTCCCATTCTCTGAGTGACTTCAACTGTTATGTGGATGACCATATTGCCATACTAAGTGTTAAAAATTTATTTAATTTCAATGTTAAATAATTTAATTTTACCTGTATTTCAACAATTTTTATATGTATTTTCTAAATTCATCATATAATGAGTAGTTGATTATTTGAACTCTCAATTCTTACTGTGAAACATAAGCAACAAACTCATCTTCCTGGTTTATGTCACTTAATCTTTCTTTTATTTATTTATTTATTTTGTTTATAAAAAGGAACCATTGACAAAACCATCAGATAAGAGGGGTAAAACTCCATGCAATTCCCACAACCAGATCTCCGTATCCCATCCCCTTCCCTGATAGCTTTCCTATTCTTTATCCCTCTGGGAGTATGGACCCAAGGGATGCAGAAGTTGGAAGGTCTGGCTTCTGTAATTGCTTCCCCGCTGAACATGGGCTTGACAGGTCCATCCATACTCCTAGACTGCCTCCTTCTTTCCCTAGTATGGTGGGGCTCTGGGCAAGTGGAGTTCCAGGACATATTGGTGGGGTTGTCTGTCCAGGGAATTCTGGTCTGCATCATGCTAGCATCTGGAACCTGGTGGCTGAAAAGAGAGTTAACATACAAAGCCAAACAAGCTGAACAATCATGAACTTAAAGGCTGGAATAGTGCAGATGGAGAGTTTGGGTGGAGGGTCCTCCATTTTGTAGATAGCTAGTAGGCATATTTTAGTTATATTCCAAAGGGTCTGTGGCTATAATAGCTCTTCTTCTTCTCTTTCTTTCTTTCTTTCTTTTTTTTTTCTTTTTCCCTGAGCCTGAAATCTGACATGCAGGTGGATCCAAGTTATTGTCTGGGGAGATGATGTCATGGCTGTAAAAAGGACCAGAAAGCTGGATCAGGGAAGAGAGTAGGTTGGAAAGGGGTATAAATATTGTTGACTATAAACCCCATTGATTTGACTTGGTTTGGGGCTCATATTCAGCTTAGGAGCCTATGTCACCTCTGTATCCCTATAGATCTGAGCTCACATTCTGTGGTCATGAGTAGGAACATTCCAAGCTGCCCCAATAGTGATCCATCTTCCTCAGGCGTAGCATAGATTATGTCGTCCATCCTCCCTTCCAAGGATGGAACATCTTCTGCTGGGAAATTGTGCAGATGCACTCATATCTGCCATGTTGTCCCCTCAGGCTATTGCTAGTTCCCATAAGAGTTGGGACATTCTTGGAGTGCCTCTTCCGCCATGTTGTGCCCTCAGGGCATTGTCAATTCCCCACGACAGTTGGAGTGCTTTGGTTACTCCTCCCCCTTCCCATTCCCACGAAAGTTATTATCCTACCTTGGAATGCTGTGGTTACTCCTCCCCGTTCTCATTCTCATGAGAGCTATTCCCATAAAGTCCCTTCTTCCGCCCCTCGCTCTCTTGTCTGCTTTTCACCTAGGTGATGGAAGGGTGCAGCATGTAGCAGGAGGCTGCCATTTTGGCTAGCTCCACGTGGCCCCAACTGCTGAGTTCCCACCCCAACCTTGAGGTCCCCACACAAATAAAGGATTGTGTTCCATTTCTGTTCCAAACCTCCTTTTTCTGCATCCCGCCGCCACCTCGTCAAGCGACAATTCTCTACCGTTGTTGATCCAAGTTGAGGGCAAGGTCCTATGGGGGCCCACAAAGGGGTCTATTTTGTTGTTCCTGATAGAAATGACCGGTAACAATGGAGAGGGGAATTTTCTCGAGGTCTAGGCCCATCATGTCTGTTTGGGAATCTCAGGATTCCCCAAATGGGGCCCCAGCTGATTGGGTGGCCTGATAGTGAAAAAGAGTCATCATTAAAGTATGCCAGTCTCTTGCCCTTATTCAGCTTTTGGAGTCCTTGCTTTGATAAGATTATCTTTGGAGTGAGTGAGAGAACTGTAATAGGAAGTAGGTGAGGAGGGTATCTAAGTCTAATTAGACACTATTTCATTATGAACTTTATACTGACTCACTGCAGACTACTGTGTAATTTTGCTTTCAGGTATATATTTTGCCCTAATTTATGGATACATGTGGACATATGATCTATCTCATGGGACCCGGTCTATATCTAGGTTTTGGGACTTCGTTAGGAAGTGAATCACCTGGAATGGAATTAGAAAACACTATGAAAGGAAAGGTCTCAACTGAGTAATGAGGCTGTGAAGGGTTGACCTTCCACGCCTGATATCTCTGGACACAGTCTGAAATGAAGCATGCTGAGGTGGTATTCATTGTCTTGATTAGGTTGGGATCAACAGATGCAATATTATTTGATATGAATTGAGAGAAGCATGCAGGTAAGTGAGCCCCACCCTAGAGGTTCCAGGACTGGGGGAAATATAGGCTCTATAGAGGAAATGGGAGGTTCCTACTGTCTTAGGGTGAAGAACACAATAGATAGTTATTGCTATAATCACATTATTTGGTAATTGGGTTAACTCTGAAAAATCCCTTTGTTAGGATTTGTTGTATCATTTACAACATCACATAATTTATGTCCTTTGATATTATTTGTATATAGCTGTGCCACTGGTTGCTTCTGTTCTCCCTCTTCTAGGCTTATGAGAGAGTCAAAATATCAAAGACTCAGCCTATGTATTAAAAAGACTCAGTCTGTGCTTTAAGAAGTTTGAGCCATACAATCAATTTTCCCCTCTCATATTAATTAAATAATGATTTATATGACTACAAATTAATAGGAGCGTACATAAACACCATTCCCACCACCAAAAGACTGTGTCCCATCTCACCCACCCATCCCCTGCCGCCCCGGGAAACTGAATATCAACCCTCACCCTCCATCCAGGGTTTTTACTTTGGTACCCTACTCCAGATTTAGTCAAATCCTGCTTTTAGTTTCCCTTTCTATTAGTTTCCCTTTTTTTAGATCCCACTCATAAACCTCAGAAGTTTATGAGTGGGATCATCCCATACTCATCTTTATCTTTCTGACTTAGCTCACTTAACATAATTCCTTCTAGCTCCATCCAAGATGGGTCAGAGAAGGTGGGTTCATTGTTCTTAATAGCTGCGTAGTAGTCCATTGTGTATATGTACCACAACTTTCTCAGCCACTCATCTGTTGTTGGGCACTTGGGTTGCTTCCAGGTTTTAGTTATTATGTATTGAGCTGCTATAAACATAGGTGTACAAATATCTTTTTGGTTGGGTGTTATAGAGTCCTTGGGGTATATCCCCAGGAGAGGAATTATTGGGTCATGTGGAAGGTCTATGTCTATCTTTGTGAGAGTACTCCAGACTGATTTCCACAGAGATTGGACTAATTTACATTCCCACCAGCAGTGCAGAAGGTTTCCTCTGTCCCCACAGCCTCTCCAGCATTTGTTGCTGCTGTCCTTTTTGATGGATACCATTCTCACAAGGGTGTGGTGATATCTCTCAGTGTTGTCTTTATTTGAATTTCTCTGACAATCATCAACTTGGAGCAATTTTTCATGTGTTTGTTAGCCTTTGGGATCTCTTCTATAGTGAATGTTCTGTTCATATCTTCTTCCCATTTATGGATGGGATCATTTGCTTTTTTGGTGCTAAGTTTGATGAGCTCTTTGTATATTTTTGGTTATTAGTCTCTTGACTGATGCATGGCATGTGAAGATCTTCCATTCTTTGAGTGGTCTTCTTGTTTGTGTGACAGTTTTATTGACTGTGCAGAAGCTTTTCAATTTGATGTAGTCCCATTTATTCGTTTCTGCTTTAGTTTTCCTTGCAATTAGGTTTGTATCATCAAAGATGTCCTTGAGGTTTAGGTGGGAAAGTGTTCCACCAATGTTTTCCTCTAAGTATTTGATCAGTTCTGGTCTAACATCCAGGTCCTTGTTTAAGTTGGAGTTGATTTTTGTTTCTGGTGAGATAAAGTGGTTATGTTTCATTCTTCTGCATGTTTCAACCGAGTTTCCCCAGCACCATTTATTGAAGAGAGCTTCCTTTCTCCATTTAATACTTTGAGCCCCCTTATCAAAGATTAAATGTCTGTAGGAGTGGGGGTTTAGTTCCACCTTCTATGAAGCAAACATCACCCTGATACCAAAAGCAGATAGGGACACAACAAAAAAGAAAACTACAGACCAATATCTCTGATGAACAGAGATGCCAAAATATTAAACAAAATCCTGGCCAACCAGATACAGCAGTATTTCTTCCCCAAAATAATTCACAAGTGAGGATCAGTGAATTCAGAAAACAAAAGAAGTAGGAAGGAAGAAAAGAATAAAAAAGGAAAAAGCGGAAAAAAAAAAAAAAGGAAGAGCAGTGAAATTGAAAGGAAAGTTTTTTTTTTTTTTTAGCTAGGAGGAGGGAAAAAGGAAAAAAGGAGAGTGGACAGAGGAGGTACAGAGAAACAAGTTCTTCTCACAATGGATGGGACACCCTGTCACCTAGCAATGGAAGAAACAACAACAGTTAATTTTGGTCAACTTGAAGAAGGTGGATGGAAAAGGGACACGTGTATATGATAATAGTAGTAATAAGGTAAAATAGAGTAAAAAACCCCTGTCAGTCTGCAGCTTGAGCCAATCCAGAGTAGCTGCTGCAGCCTGAGCAAAGACAGTCAATTGTAAGAAGTATCCAAAAACAAAACAAAACAAAACAAAACAAAACAAAACCTTCAGGTAGGGATGAGATTCTGATTGGTCAGGTATTTTGTCACTCACATAATAGCTGTCTACATCTTAGCAATCTACTGATGGAGAGAACTGAATTGCAAGACCTAAACAGATTCAAAAGATGTCAACAGTAGAATCTTAGGTAATTTCTTCAGAGCAGTAGTAAGCCTAAATTTACTTTCCCCTTGTTTTTTTATTTTATTATAATCGTACACTCTTACCACTCTTAAGTGGTAATCTTATACTCTGCAAATCCTTTTTTTAGGAACAACCTTCATCATTTAGCTATAACCTAAAACTTGATGGAATATTAAACTTTCTTGTTGTTAAACCCTTCTCCCAAATTTCAGAATTCTGTGACTACTTATCTTCATTTACAATTTTCAAAATAAAAATGAAGTTCACATTTCTATTTCCAAAAACTATAGTTATAAATGTCAGCCTATTTTGAGGCTGTCCTTTCTACTGAATTATTTCTCCTGATGATTGGAAAGGCAGGCTTCTGGGAATAGTCTGCACTCATGAGGATATTATTTAGTTTGTCCACCTTTTATTTTTCTATATCCATAGGTTTCTCATTCTAGAAGCTGCAACTCTCCTAAGTCTCTCTTTTTTTTAAATTAATTAATTAATTTATTATTATTATTATTATTATTATTATTTTCCTCCACGGTTATTGCTGGGCTTGGTGCCTGCACCATGAATCCACGCTCCTGGAGGCCATTTTTCCCCCTTTTTGTTGCCGTCTCATTGTGGTTATTATTGCCATTGTTGAGTTGCTTTGTTGTTGGATAGGACAGAGAGAAATGGAGAGAGGAGGGGAAGACAGAGAGAGAGAGGGGGAGAGAAAGATAGACACCTGCAGACCTGCTTCACCGCTCGTGAAGCAACTCCCCTGCAGGTGGGGAGCCGGGGCTCGAACCGGGATCCTTACGCCGGTCCCTGCGCTTTGCGCCACGTGTGCTTAACCCACTGCGCCACCGCCCGACCCCCTCTCCTAAGTCTCTTATGTGTATTCTTTTTATCAACACATACCACCTCTCCTTTATTGCAATGCTTTTTTTCTCCACATTCTACTACCAATCAAACTGTTCGTATCCACTCCATTAATGCATCTCTACGCTGTTATCAGAGTAATACCCCAACATACATTTTCCAACTTTCATTTTAATAACTCCTTACATGTTATACAAACACTCCAAGAGATTTGTCTTCTTACCTATATTCTTTCAATCTATTTTTCTGTATTTAAGAGTAAAATTTTCTGGAGTAATTTTAATTTTTCAAACTTTCACATGAAGCATATATCAGTGAGAATCAGAACAAAAGAAAATGTTTGAAATGAATATCAAATATATGCAGAACTCTATGACTCAAGATTTTATAAGACAAGAAAGGTAGGGTTCCCTCCCTAAATCTTTTGTAATAATACATTAATTATTTTTCGTTATCATTCTAAATGCAGCCCAAGAATAAATATTAGGAAAAAAAAAGTCAGAGGGTTGATGAGAGAGGGAGACTAGTGATAATAAAGTTCACTTTAAAATAGTGAGTTCCAATTAAAATTATGTACATGAGTGGAATGTTGGAATCAGAGCAGCATAACTGCCTATCTGTGATCTCTGTCTTCATCTAAACTATATTGTCCTTTGAAAGTAATGTGGTTTTTCTTCATATTAATAATTAAGTTTCCATGTAGTCCTTCACAAAGATCTTTTTGTTTTATTTTGACTCATATTTCTCACTATACAATTTTTTGCATTTCTTTTGATTTTCTTCTTAGGGTTTCTGTGTCTCTACTTACATAATACCAATGTAGGATTTTTCATGCTGAGTGGAGTAAAGGCTCCACAGTCAGAAGAGAAGACTCATCTGATCATTCTGAAGAGTAATTTAAATACTCAAATATCTGCACTCTGAATGCAGACTTTGACTTTACCATTTTTTTTTAAATTTTTTATTTAAGAAAGGATTAGTGAACAAAAGCATAAGGTAGGAGGGGTACAACTCCACACAATTCCCAACACCCAATCCCCATAACCCACCCCCTCCCCTGATAGCTTTCCCATTCTCTATCCCTCTGGGAGCATGGACCCAGGGTCTTTGAGGGTTGCAGAAGGTAGAAGGTCTGGCTTCTGTAATTGCTTCCCCGCTGAACATGGGCGTTGACTGGTCGGTCCATACCCCTAGTCTGCCTCTCTCTTTCCCTAGTAGGGTGTGACTCTGGGGAAGCTGAGCTCCAGGACACATTGGTGGGGTCTTCAATCCAGGGAAGCCTAGCCAGCATCCTGGCGGCATCTGGAACCTGGTGATTGAAAAGAGAGTTAACATATGAAGCCAAACAATACCATTTTCCAGTTGTTGATCTTGGTAAATTATTTCACCTTTCTTCACATTCAATTTACCTTTAGGGAAAAAAAAATATATTAGATTTATTTCCTGTGTCCATATGTTAGTCATTTAAAAAAGAAAAACCAATGATAACATCAGACATGACATAAATTTCCTTGCTCAAATTACTCTTTTGGCTGAATTTTCAAGCTAAATAAACATATTTAAATAACTGTTGTTTTCTTCTCATAAACAGTTGGAAAAAATAAGCAGATAAACATAGGCAACAAGATATGGCATTTATTATTTGGAGACAATTCACTCCTGTTTTGATTAATATTGAATTATACATTTTTTGTAATTATCAAGACTTGTGTTTTTATGAGTTTTGTAATTAGGAAATTAGCATTTTACTACATTAAAATATGCATTTCATAAGAATTATCCAAACATATATATTTTTTTATCTTTCTAAAAGCATTATATGACATAGCTGTAGCTTTTTTCCCCAAAGCAATCAAGATCTGGGCAACATGGTGTATTTATAAATATCTATATTTCTGACTTAGAAACAGACAAAATCATTTTACTTTATAAAAAGTACCTAAATGCTTATTATCCTATTATCTGGAAAGAAAAGCATTATGGTTATAAGTTAATTTTATTTCACTCAAAGTAAGAAAAATAAATTGACCTGATTTAGGATTAAGAAATAGGATCACTTGATGCTATTTTTAAGAAGGTGGTTTACTTAGGCATAAAAAGCAGTCTGATTGAGATGATTTCTGTCTGTTTGAAACTGCATTATTTCAAACATGGAATAATACAGATTTTTAGTTATTCCATCTGTAGACACTGAAATTCATTTCCCCTAAATATTGTGGTAGGAAGACATTTAAAATGTTTTTTTTAAAAAACCTGTGACCTATACAATGTCAACTTCATAAATATGTATGTAGTGATATTTAGTAGAAGTCATGCCTAAAATTTTCTTATTTACAATCTTTGTATTTCCTAGAATGCCAAGTCTGAATAATGTAAAGCAACCAGAAATGGTCAGGAAAGAACTCTTTCTTTAGAGCAAAAGCTGAAAATTTCTGACCCAAAGGCCAAATCTGACCAGCTGCCTCATTAATCTACAGACTGCTTATGGCTACTACGGTCCCATGAAGACAGGACTGTAATACTTATTAAGGAGATTACATCATCTTCAAAGCCTAAGACATTTACTATCTGGTTCCTAACAGGAAAAAAGTTTCTTGACCCCCCTGAAGGGTCAGTATCAAGATCCTCAGCTAGTCAGGCCAAGAAGTCAAATACAAAAAACAACAAGAAAGACTGGCAGTGTGGGGATGGTTGCAATGAAAGGAAAAGAATTAGGCATAGATTAATTGCTGACATCTGACATTTCTAAAAATGTGTAGACAAAATAAGAAGTGTTGAGAAACAGATGATCTATGTGCAGGACTGTAGGGGCATATTTGAGACCAAGAAGATGATAATACTTGCTTTTAACTCCAGACACCAGCGGTTCTCCTTGGGCCTGATGTTCTTGTCCTGAAACCTATTTATTAGCACACATGGCAGAGTAGCATTATAAATATTTGAGTAGATAAGACCTAACTTTGCTTAAAAATATGTTCACTGTATTTTCTCATAGTCATTCTGAAAACTTGTACAAGTTTAGGTAATTCTTACAATGACTCTAATACTATATTCTAGAACCAACCTGTGAATTAAAAAAAAAAAAATCCCTAAACCTTAGCCTCAGAGAAGGTAAGAAAAATTACTTATCCATTTATTTATTGGTGAGAGAGAGAATAAGAAGACTGAGAGAAAAGTCCAGAACAATGCATAAACTGGTATCAGGGACTGAACTTGCCACCTATGGGAACTCAGGTATTTTAATTGGTTTTCTTACAGCCTCAGCTATTTCCTCAGCTCCAGAAAAGGGATTTATATTCAATTTTTTTTGTTAAATATTTTTTCTTTTTTAAAATTTATTTACTTAAGAAAGGAGACATTAACAAAATCATAGGATGGGGGGGTACAACTCCACACAATTCCCACCACACAATCTCCATATCCCCTCCCCTCCCCCATAGCTTTCCCATTCTCTATCCCTCTGGGAGCATGGACCCAGAGTCATAGTGGGTTGCAGAAGGTGGGAGGTATGGCTTCTGTAATTGTTTCCCTGAAGAACATGGGCGTTGACTGGTCCATCCATACTCCCAGTCTGCCTTTCTCTTTCCCTAGTAGGGTGAGTCTCTGGGGAAGTGGAGCTCCAGGACGCATTGGTGGGGTCTAGAACCAGGGAAGTCTGGCAGGCATCCTGATGGCATCTGGAACCTGGTGGCTGAAAAGAGAGTTAACATACAAAGCAAAACAAATTGTTGAAGAATCATGGACCCAAAGATTGGAATAGTGGAGATGAAGTGTTGGGGGGTACTCACTGCAAACTCTAGTGTACTACTGCTTTCAGGTATATATTTGCCCTAGTTTATGGATACGTGTGAACATTATGCTCTATTTCCTGGAACCTACTCTATATCTTGGTTTTGGGACTTCGTTAGGAAGTGAACCACCTGGGATGGAATTAGAGAATACTATGAAAGGAAAGGTCTCACCCAAGTGTTGAAGCTGAAGGGTTGTCGTTCCACACCTGAAGTCTCTGGACACAGTCTGAAGTGAAGCATGCTTGGATGGCACTCGTTGCATTGATTAGGTTGTAATCAGCAGATGCAATATTATTTGATAAGAATTGGGAGAAGCATATGGGAAAGTTGGCCCTATCCTAGGGTCCCAGGACTGGGGAAAGTTTAGGCTCTATAGTGGAAATGTGAGGTTCCTGCTGTCTTAGGGTTCAAGAAGACAATGGATAGTTACTGTTATCATCACATTATTTGGTAATTGAGTTAACTTTGAAAAGTTGCTTTGTTAGACATACAATTTTCCCACCTCTCATAATAATTAGTGATTTATATGACTACAATTTAATAGGTGTGTACATAAACACCATTCCCATCACCAAAAGATTGTGTCCCATCCCACCCACCCCCATCCCCACCCCCACCCCCTGCAGGTCCAGGAAGCCGCATGTCCAACCTCCCCCTCACCACAAGGTTTTTACTTTGGTGCCCTACTTTCAATTTAGTCAGATCCTGCTTTTAGTTTCCCTTTCTGATCTTCTTTCTCAAATTCTGTTGATGAGTGGAATCATCCCATACTCACCTTTATCTTTCTGACTTAGCTCACTTTACATAATTCCTTCTAGCTCCATCCAAGATGGGTCAGAGAAGGTGGGTTCATTGTTCTTAGTAGCTGCATAGTATTCCACTGTGTATATATACCACAGCTTTCTCAGCCACTCATCTGTTGGGTTGCTTCCAGGTTTTAGCTATTATGAATTGTGCTGCTATAAACATAGGAGTACACACCTCTTTTTGGTTGGGTGTTATGGAGTCCTTGGGGTATATCCCCAGGAGAGGAATTACTGGGTCATAGGAAAGGTCCATGTCTAGCCTTGTGAGAGTTCTCCAGACAGCTCTCCACAGAGGCTGTACCAATTTACATTCCAACCAGCAATGCAAAAGGGTTCCTCTGTCCCCACAGCCTCTCCAGCATTAGTTGCTGCTGTCCTTTTTGATGTATGCCATTCTTACAGGAGTGAGGCAGTATCTCAATGTTGTCTTTATTTGCATTTCTCTGACAATCAGCGACCAGGAGCAGTTTTTCATATGTTTGTTAGCCTTTTGGATCTCCTCTGGAGTGAATGTTCTGTTCATATTCCCTGCCCATTTTTGGATGGGGTCATTTGCTTTTTTGGTGCTAAGTTTTGGTGCTGAGCTCTTTGTATATTTTGGTGATTAGTCTCTTGTCTGATGTATGGCATGTGAAAATGTTCTCTAATTCTGTGAGGGGTCTCTTTGTTTGTTTAATAGTTTCTTTGGATGTGCAGAAGCTTTTAAATTTAATGTAGTCCAATTTTTTTGTTTCTGCTTTTGTCTTCCTTGCAATTGGGTTTGTTTCATCAAAGATGTCCTTGAGGTGTAGGTGGGAAAGTGTTTTACCAATGTTTTCCTCTAAGTATTTGATCGGTTCTGGTCTAACATCCAGGTCCTTGTTTAACTTGGAGTTGTTTAACTTGGAGCTGATTTTTGTTTCTGGTGAGATAAAGTGGTTCTGTTTCATTCTTCTGCATGTTTCAACCCAGTTTTCCAAGCCATCTATTGAAGAGAGGCTCCTTCTTCCATTTAATACTTTGGGCCCCCTTATCAAAGATTAGATGTCCATAGGTGTTGGGATTTATTTCTGGGCTTTCAATTCTGTTCCACTGGTCTGTGTGCCTATTTTTGTTCCAGTACCATGCTGTTTTGATGATGATGGCTTTATAATAAAGTTTGAGGTCTGGGAGTATGATGCTTCCATTTCTGATTCTTTTCCTCAAGATGGTTTTGGCAATTCTAGGTGTTTTCTGGTTCCAAATAAATGATTGTAGTTTTTGTTCTATTCTCTTAAAGAAGTTTGGTGGAACTTTGATGAGTATCACATTATATTTGTATATTGCCCTGGGGAGAATATTCATTTTGATGATATTTATTCTTCTGATCCATGAGCATGGGATGTCTTTCTGTTTCTTGGTATCAGTTTATATTTCCTTGAATAGTGACTCATAATTTTCAGTATATAAGTCTTTCACTTCTTTGCTCAGCTTTACTCCTAGGTATTTACTTATTTTGCTGATACAGGAAATGGGAGTGATTTCTGGATGTCTTCTTCTTCAGATTTAGTGTTTGCATAAAGAAATGCCACTGATTTTTGTACATTGATTTTGTAGCCTGACACCTTGCTATATTGCTAATAACTTCCAGTAATTTTCTGCTGGATTCTTTAGATTTTTCTATGTATACTATATCATCTGCAAATAGTGAGAGCTTGACTTCTTCCTTTCCAATCTGTATTTCTTTGATTCCTTTCTCTTGCCTGATTGCTATGGCAAGAGCTACCAACACTATGTTGAAGAGTAATGGTGACAGTGGACAGCCTTGTCTAGTCCCCTATCTGAGGGGGAATGCTTTCAGCTTCTATCCATTGAGTATGATATTGATTGTAGGTTTGCTCTATATGGATTCCACTATCTTGAGGAATTTCCCATCTATTCCATTTTTTGTGGAGTTTTGAGCATGAATGGGTGTTGGATTTTGTCAAAGGCTTTCTCTGCATCTATTGAGATAATCATGTGGTTTTTGGCTTTGCTTTTGTTGATGTGGTGAATGACATTGATTCACTTATGGATGTTGAACCAGCCTTGCATTCCTGGGATGAATCCCACTTGGTCATGATGAACAATATTTTTGATATGCTGCTGTATCTGGTTGGCCAAGATCTTGTTTAGTATTTTGGCATCTATGTTCATCAGAGATATTGGTCTGTAGTTTTCCTTTTTTGTTCTGTCCTTCTCTGCTTTTGCTATCAGGGTGATGTTGGCTTCATAGAAGGTGGAAGGAAGTGTTCCTATTTCTTCAATCTTATGGAAAAGCTTTAAAGGTATGGGCACTGTTTCCTGAAAGTTTTGCAGAATTCGTTTGTGAAGCCATCTGGTCCAGGACTTTTGTTGTTGGGGAGATTCTTAATAATGGTTTTGATTTCTTTGTCTGTGATTGGTGAATTTAGGTTTTGTAGTTCTTCTTGGTTGAGTTTTGGAAGGGTATATGCTGCTAGGAATTCTTCCATTTCTTCCAGATTGTCTAGCTTGGTGGTATATAGTTCTTCATAGAAGTTTCGCACGATTTTCTTGATTTCTGTGGTGTCAGTTCTGATATCTCCTCTATCGTTTACAATTCTATGAATATTAGTCTTCTCCATCTTTTGTTTAGTGAGTCTGACTAGGGGTTTGTCAATTTTGTTTAATCTTTCAAAGAACCAACATTTGGCTTCATTGATCTTCTGTATAGTTCTCTTATTTTCGATGTTGATTATTTTTGCACTTATTTTAGTGATTTCTGTCCTTCTGGTTGCTTTAGGGTTCCTTTGTTCCTCTTCGTCTAAGTCCTTGTGGTGTATAGTAGAGTCGTTTATTTGAGACTTTTCTTGTTGTTTAATTTGTGATTGTATGGTTATGAGTTTCCCTCTCAATACTGCTTTAGTTGTGTCCCAAATATTTTGATAGGTTGTGTCTTAATTTTCATTTGTTTCCAGAAACATTTGAATTTCTTGCTTGAGTGACTCTCTGACCCAGTGGTTGTTAAGGGGTATGTTGTTTAGTTTCCAAATTCTCTGTCTTTTAATAATTTTCTGTTTGTTGTTAAATGCTAGTTTTACTCCACTGTGGTCTGAGAAGTTACTTGAGATGATTTCAATGCTCTTGAATTTAATGATGCTGTCTTTGTGACCTAACATGTGGTCTATCCTTGAGTATGTGTTGTGTGGATTTGAGAAGTATGTGTATTCTAGTTTTTGGGGTGAAGGGCTCTGAAGATGTCCAGGAGGTCTAGTCTGACCATCTCTTCATTTAATTCTCTTGTTTCTTTGTTGATTCTCTGCTTTGTTGATCTGTCTAAGTGTGAAAGTGGGGTGTTAAAATCTCCAACTATTATTGTATTACTATTGATGTATTTTTGAAGTTCTTTCAATAGTTGTTTGATGTATTTAGATGGTCCCTCATTGGGTGCATAGATGTTAATAATTGCTAAGTCTCCTTTGCTGATTGATCTTCTAATCACTATGTATTGTCCTTGCCTATCTTTTATTACTTTATTTAATTTAAAATCTATTGTGTCAGAGATGAGAATGGCTCTTCCACCTTTTTTTTGTGGTGCATTAGCCTGTATGATAGTTTTCCATCTTTTCATTTTAAGTCTGTGTTTATCTTGCTGTGGCAGATGGGATTTTTGCAAGCAACATATGGTTGGGTTATGTTTTCTGATCCATTCTCCCACTCTGTGCCTTTTGATGGGTGAATTTAAGCCATTTACATTTATTGATATTATGGATTTAATGTAATGTAGTGCCATTGTTCAACAAATTTTTGTTTGCTCTGATATATTGCAAGTTATAGTGATGATCTTGTTTATAAGAGGTGTTGTAGAACCTCTTTCAGGGCCGGTTTGGTGATGGTTGCTTACTTTAACTGTTTTTTTTTCTAAGAAGGTTTTGATCCCTCCATCTAGTTTGAATGAAAGTCTAGCAGGATATATTATCCTTGGTTGAAACCCTTTTTCATTCAGGGCTCGATAGATATCTTGCCATTCTCTTCTAGCTTTTAGAGTTTGAGTGGAGAAGTCTGCTTATAGTCTTATGGGTTTTCCCCTGTATGTGACTTTTTGTTTTTCTCTTGCAGCCTTTAGGATCCTTTTTTATCCTTACTTCTTCTCATTGTGACTATGAAGTGTCTTGGTGTCTTCAGGTCTGGGTTGATTCTGCTTGGAACTCTCTGGGCCTATTGAATCTACCCATTTTTTTTTATTAATGTGTTTCTTATATTTAAGTTCAATTGTTCCTCAGTTGTTTTGTTTTGAGTACAAGAAACACTGTACTAGATATCTTTATGACAAATACAGTCACCAAGCTCAGAAATTACAATAGCATCTGAAGCAAGGATTGGAGCAGTTTAACCACTACCAGTTAGCCTAACAATGTCTCCAGTCAGTGAAAAAATAGAAACCAAGTCCAAGTGAAGAAGAAAGAGAAAGGAAAAAAGGGATAGCAAGAATAGACAATTATGCAAATCTACTATCCAATGCATATTCTAGGGGTTTCAAGAGGAGAAAGGGAAGTAGAGCAGAGATACACACATAGAGAGTCCACTCTGAGACAGATTTCTTTCCCAAAATAATTCACAAACGAGTATCAGTGAATTCAGAGCTGAAGAAGGAGGAAGGAAGAAAGGAAGACAAGAAAATAAAAGGAAGAAAAACAAGAGAGAGAAAAGAAAAAAGATAAGAAAAATAACTGTAATAAAGGAGCAGTGAACAGAAATTTTTTAATTAATGAATGAATGAATTAATTTTATTTTTTGATTAGCTAGGAGGAGGGAGAAGTAATGAGGAGTAGAGGAGGTAGGAGTAATGAAACAAGTTCCTGTCACAATGGATAAGATGTCCAGTCCCCAAGCAGTGGAAAATACACTAAGAGTTAATTCTGGTCAACCTAAAGAAGGGGGGGAAAGAGATACACCTTTATATAATATTAATAATAAAATAGAGCAGGGTAGAAAACCTGTCCCAGATTGCCTCAAGCCACCTGGGGGTTCCCGGAAGATGACGGACTGAGAAGCTGCTAGTAGCTTGAGCTCTGACCACATCTCCTGGAAACGGTAGGGTTTTCTGCCTTTAGTAGGCCAGTCAATAAGGGGTCCTAGAGGTAACACCAAGGAGGTGACTATAACTTAATTTGGGTTAAGAATTAGAGTAGGAAAAAAGAGGAAAAAATTTTTTTCCTATTATTTTTTAAGCATACCTCCTTCCCCTTGCCCCCTCACCCCATAACCAATCCCTGGGGACCAGCTCCTACCAGGCTCCCCTGCTAGGAGCCTCTTTCTTTACCAAATTCCTATCCCATCAAGGAGTATCATTCATTCTAAGCCTATACCCTTCTGAAAACTCTGGCCTTTTTTCTTTCTAAGTAGACAACCCCCCCCACCTCACCCTGCATAGCTAATTAAATAATTAAAAATAAAAAAAAAACATTTCCTTTCACTGCTCTTTTATGACTTTTCTTTTTTTAAATTTTTTATTTAAGAAAGGATTAATGAACAAAAACATAAGGTAGGAGGGGTACAACTCCACACAATTCCCACCACCCAATCACCAGAACCCACCCCCTCCCCTGATAGCTTTCCCAAACTCTAGCCCTCTGGGAGCATGGACCCAGGGTCATTGAGGGTTGCAGAAGGTAGAAGGTCTGGCTTCTGTAATTGCTTCCCCGCTGAACATGGGCATTAACTGGTCGGTCCATACTCCCTGTCTGCCTCTCTCTTTCCCTAGTAAGGTGTGTCTCTGGGGAAGCTGAGCTCCAGGACACATTGGTGGGGTCTTCAATCCAGAGAACCCTGGCCAGCATCCTGGTGGCATCTGGAACCTGGTGATTGAAAAGAGAGTTAACATAAGAAGCCAAACAATTTGTTAAGCAATCATGGACCCAAAGCTTGGAATAGTGGAGAGGAAGTGTTAGGGAGGTACTCACTGCAAACTCTAGTGTACTTCTGCTTTCAGGTATATATTTTGCAGTAGTTTATGGATATGTGTGAACATAAGCTCTCTCTCACAGAAACTGGTGTATATCTAGGTTATGGGACTTTGTTAGAAAGTGAACTACCTGAGATGAAATTAGAGTGTACTATAAAGGAAAGGTCTCACCCGAGTAATGAAGCTGAAGGGTTGTCATTCCACACATGAAATCTCTGGACACAGTCAGAGGTGAAGTATGTTGAGGTGGCAATTGTTGCGTTGGTTAGGTTGTGATCGGCGGATGCAATATTATTTGGTTTGGACTGGGAGATGCATACGGGAAAGTGGGCCCTATCCAAGGGTTCCAGGACTGGGGGAAGTAGGGGCTCTATAGTGGAGATGTGAGGTTCCTGCTGTCTTAGGGTTCAAAAAGACAATCGATAGTTAATGTTATCATCATATTATTTGGTAATTGGATTAACTTTGAAAACTCCTTTTGTTATGGTTTGCTGTACAGTATCCAGTATCTTGTATATAGCTCTGCTATTGGAAGCTTCTAATCTACTTGGTCTAAGCTTTTGAGAGAGTCTGCATATCAAATACACAGCCTATATATTAAAAGGATTCAGTTTGTGTTTTGAGAAACTTTGAGACATACAATTGATTTTCCCCCTCTCATGTTAATTAACTACTGATTTATATGTCTACATTTTGCTAGGAGTGTACATAAACACCATTCCCACCACCAAAGGACTGTGACCCATCCCTCCCGCCCACTCCCACCCCCCACTGGCCCAGGAAGCTGCATGTCTACCCCTCACCACTGGGTTTTTACTTTGGTGCCCTACTTACAATTTGATCAGGTCCTGCTTTTAGTTTCCCTATCAGATCTTCTTACTCAACTTCTGTTGATGAGTGGGGTCATCCCATACTCATCTTTATCTTTCTGACTTAGCTCACTTAACATAATTCCTTCTAGCTCTGTCCAAGATGGGTCAGAGAAGGTGGGTTCATTGTTCTTGATAGCTGCATAGTATTCTATTGTGTATATATACCACAGCTTTCTCAGCCACTCATCTGTTGTTGGGCACCTGGGTTGCTTCCAGGTTTTAGTTATTATGAATTAGGCTACTATGAACATAGGAGTACACACCTCTTTTTGGTTGGGTGTTATGGAGTCTTTGGTGTATCTCCCCAGGA
Source organism: Erinaceus europaeus (assembly GCF_950295315.1). Taxonomy (NCBI): domain Eukaryota; kingdom Metazoa; phylum Chordata; class Mammalia; order Eulipotyphla; family Erinaceidae; genus Erinaceus; species Erinaceus europaeus. The sequence continues at coordinate 48,129,276 of NC_080166.1, forward strand.
GAGGAATTACTGGATCATATGGAAGGTCCATGTCTAGCCTTCTGAGAGTTTTCCAGACTACTCTCCACAGAGGCTGTACCAATTTACATTCCCACCAGCAATGTAAAAGGGTTCCTCTGTCCCCACATCCTCTCCAGCATTTGTTGCTGCTGTCCTTTTTGATGTATGCCATTCTTACAGTAGTGAGGTGGTTTCTTAGTATTGTCTTAATTTGCATTTCTCTGACAATCAGTGACCTAGAGCAGTTTTTCATATGTTTGTTAGCCTTTTGGATCTCCTCTGAGGTGAATGTTTTGTTCATATCCTCTGCCCATTTTTGGATGGGGTCATTTGCTTTTTTGATGCTAAGTTTGCTGAGCTCTTTATATATTTTGGTGATTAGTTTCTTGTCTGATGTCTGGCATGTGAAGATATTCTCCCATTCTGTGAGGGGTCTCTCTGATTGTTTAATAGTTTCTTTGGATGTGCAGAAGCTTTTCAATTTGATGTAGTCCCATTGGTTTGTTTCTGCTTTAGTCTTCCTTGCAATTGGGATTAATTCATCAAAGATGTCCTTGAGGTGTAGGTGGGAAAGTGTTTTACCGATGTTTTCCTCTAAGTATTTGATTGTTTCTGGTCTGACATCTAGGTCTTTGATCCATTTGGAGTTGATTTTTGTTTCTGGTGAGATAAAGTGGTTCAATTTCATTCTTCTGCATGTTTCAACCCAGTTTTCCCAGCACCATTTATTGAAGAGAGCCTCCTTTTTCCATTTAATCCTTTGGGCCCCCTTATCAAAGATTAGATGCCCATAGGTGTTGGGATTTACTTCTGGGCTTTCAATTCTGTTCCACTGGTCTGTGTGCCTATTTTTGTTCCAGTACCATGCTGTTTTGATGGTGATGGCTTTGAAATATAGTTTAAGGTCTGGGAGTGTGATGCCTCCATTTCTGTTTCTTTTCCTTAAGATGGTTTTGGCAATTCTAGGTGTTTTCATGTTCCAGATAAATGATTGTAGTGTTTTTTCTATTATCTTAAAGAAGCTTGGTGGAACTTTGATGGGTATTGCATTAAATTTTTATATGGCTCTGGGGAGAATATTCATTTTGATGATATTTATTCTTCCAATCCATGACCATGGGATAGCTTTCCATTTCTTGGTATCAGTTTCTATTTCCTTGAGTAGCGACTCATAGTTTTCAGCATACAAGTCTTTCACTTCTTTGGTCAACTTTATTCCTAGGTATTTGATTGATTTTGCTGAAACAGTAAATGGGAGTGATTTCTGGATGTCTTCTTCTTCAGATTTAGTGTTTGCATAAAGAAATGCCACTGATTTCTGTGCATTGATTTTGTAGTCTGATACCTTGCTATATTGCCTAATAACTTCCAGTAATTTTCTACTGGATTCTTTAGGTCTTTCTATGTATACTATCATATCATCTGCAAATAGTGAGAGCTTGACTTCTTCCCTTCCAATCTGTATTCCTTTGATTTCTTTCTCTTGCCTGATTGCTATGGCAAGAACTTCCAATACTATGTTGAAGAGTAATGGTAACAGTGGACAGCCCTGTCTAGTCCCTGATCTGAGGGGGAATGCTTTCAGCTTCTGTCCATTGAGTATGATGTTGGCTATAGGTTTGCTATATATAGACTCCACTATCTTGAGGGATTTCCCATCTATTCCCATTTTTGGTGGAGTTTTGAGCATGAATGGGTGTTGGATTTTTGTCAAAGGCTTTCTCTGTATCTATTGAGATAATCATGTGGTTTTTGGCTTTGCTTTTATTGATGTGGTGAATGACATTGATTGACATATGGATGTTGAGCCAGCCTTGCATTCCTGGGATGAATCCCACTTGGTCATGATGAACAATCTTTTTGATGTGTTGCTGTATCCGGTTGGCCAAGATCTTGTTAAATATTTTGGCATCTATGTTCATCAGAGATATTGGTCTGTAGTTTTCCTTTTTTGTTCTGTCCCTATCAGCTTTTGGTATCAGAGTGATGTTGGCTTCATAAAAGATGGAAGGGAGTATTCCTGTTTCTTCAGTCTTATGGAATAGCTTAAGAAGTATGGGTATTAACTGCTTCCTGAAAGTTTTGTAGAATTTGTTTGTGAAGCTATCTGGTCCCAGACTTTTGTTGTTGGGGAGATTCTTAATAACGCTTTCAATTTCTTTGTCTGTAATTGGTGCATTTAGATTTTGTAGTTCTTCTTGGTTCAGTTTTGGAAGTGCATAGGTTTCTAGGAATTCTTCCATTTCTTCCAGATTCTCTAGCTTGGTGGCATATAGTTCCTTATAGAAGTTTCGCAGGATTCTCTGGATTTCTGTGGGGTCAGTTGTGATATCTCCTGCATCGTTTACAATTCTATTAATTTGAGTCTTCTCTCTTTTTTGTTTGGTGAGTCTGGCTAGGGGTTTGTCAATTTTGTTTAATCTTTCAAAGAACCAACATTTGGCTTCTTTGATCTTTGGTATGGTTCTTTTATTTTCGATGTTGTTTATTTCTGCTCTAACTTTAGTGATTTCTGTCCTTCTGGTTGCTTTAGGGTTCCTTTGTTCCTCTTCCTCTAAGTCCTTGAGGTGTGCAGTAAGGTTGTTCATTTGAGCATCTTCTTGGTGTTTAATATGTGATTGTATGGCTATAAGTTTCCGTCTCAGTACTGCTTTAGCTGTGTCCCAAATATTTTGATAGGTTGTGTCTTCATTTTCATTAGTTTGCAGGAACATTTGAATTTCCTGTTTGAGTGAGTCTCTGACCCAGTGGTTCTTAAGGAGCATGTTGCTTAGTTTCCAAATTCTGTGTCTTTTAATAATTTTCCGTTTGTTGTTAAAAGTTAGTTTTACTCCACTGTGGTCTGAGAAGATACTTGGGATGATTTCAATGCTCTTGAATTTATTGATGCTGTCTTTGTGGCTTAACATGTGGTCTATCCTTGAGTATGTGTTATGTGGATTTGAAAAGAAGGTGTATTCCAGTTTTTTGGGGTGGAGGAGTCTGAAAATGTCCAAGAGGTCTAGTCTGTCGATCTCTTCATTCAATTCTCTTGTATCTTTATTGGTTCTCTGCTTTGTTGATCTTTCTAACTGTAAAAGTGGGGTATTGGAGTCTCCCACTATTGTTGTATTACTATTGATGTATTTTTGAAATTCTTTCAGTAGATGCTTAATGTATTTAGATGGTCCCTCGTTGGGTGCATAGATGTTAATAATTGTTAAGTCTTCTTGGCTGATTGATCCTCTAATCATTATGTAATGTTCTTGCCTATCTTTTATTACTTTATTTAATTTAAAATCTATCGTATCTGCCTGTATGATAGTTTTCCATCTTTTCACTTTAAGTCTGTGTTTATCTTGTTGTGACTGATGGGATTCTTGAAAGCAGCATATGGTTGGATTATGTTTTCTGATCCATCCCCCCACCCTGTGCCTTTTGATGGGTGAGTTTAAGCCATTGACATTTATTGATATTATGGATTTAATGTATTGTAGTGCCATTGTTCTAAAAAAATTTTGTTTACTCTGATATATTTCAAGTATTATAGTGATGTTCTTGTTTATAAGAGGTCTTTTAGTACCTCTTTCGGGGCCGGCTTGGTGATGGTTGCCTCCTCTAACTGTTGTTTATCTAAGAAGGTTTTGATCCCTCCATCTAGTTTGAATGAAAGACTAACAGGATATATTATCCTTGGTTGAAACCCTTTTTCATTCAGGGCTCGATAGATATCTTGCCATTCCCTTCTGACTTTTAGAGTTTGACTGGAGAAGTCTGCAGATAATCTTATGGGTTTTCCCTTGTATGTGACTTTTTGTTTCTCTCTTGCAGACTTTAGGATCCTTTCTTTATGCTTCCTTCTTCTCATTGTGACTATGATGTGTCTTGGTGTCTTCAGGTCTGGGTTGATTCTGTTTGGAACTCTCTGGGCCTCTTGAATCTTGATGTCCTTTCTGTTATTCAGGTTGGGGAAGTTTTCTTGTATTATTTCCTCTAGAATGTTTGCTTCCCCTTCCTCTCTTTCTTCCTCTGGCAGGCCAATTATATGAATGTTACATCTTTTGAGATCATCCCATATGTCTCTGTTGTTGTTTTCAGTGTCTCTCAATCTCTTTTTAAGCTCTTTCACATCTTTCTTCATTTTCTCTAACTCATCCTCTGTCTGACTAATTCTGTTTTGTGCTTCTGTTAGTCTGCTTTCCCTTGCCTCAACTTCTTTCTTCATTACAGCTATTTCAGCTTTCAGTTCTCTAATTGCCTCAAGATAATCAGTATTTTCCTTGGGGGTCTCAACTGTTGTTTCCCTAATACTGCCATTCCTTTCCTCCAATGTTGTTTTCATTTCTGTGATTAATAAGTTAATAAACTTTTAATAAGTTTATTAATTAATAAACTTAATCAATTAATTAGTAAATTAATTAATAAGTTAATAATACTTTTCTTATCTATGGTTACTTCTGGATGATTTGTAGTTTCTTCTGGGCTCTTGTCTTCATTAATTGGAGTAGCAGTTTTATTTGTTTTTGATCTACCCATTTTTTTGATTTATGTGTTTCTTTTTTTTAATGCTCTGTTGTTCCTCAGTTGTTGTGTCTTGAGTACAAGTAACACTGTACTAAATACCTTTATGACAATTGCACTCACCAACCTCCGGAATTACAGTAGCAACTGAAGTTAGTATTGAAGTAGTTTAATCGTTACCAGTTAGCCAAACAATTTCTCCAGTCCGTGAAAAAATAGTAACCAAATCCCAGTGAAGAAAGAGAAAAGAAAGAAGGGATAGCAAGAATAGACAGTTATGCAAATCTACTATCCACCACATATTCTAGGGGTAACAAGAGGGGAAGGGGAACTAGAGCAGATACACACATAGAGAGTTCACTCTGTGTCAGATTTCTTCCCCAAAGTAATTCACAAATTCAGAAAGGCAAATAAGAAGGAAGAAGTGTATGACCCTGTTTGGTGGTGTGGGGTATCCTGCTAGGAGCTGGTCCCCAGGGACTGCTTATGGCGGGGTGGGGGAGGTATGCTTGAAAATTAAAAGGAAGAAAAAAGAATTTTTTCCCCTACTCTAATTCTTAACCCAAATTAAGTTATAGTCATCTCCTTGTCACTGCTATGACCCCTTATTGGCTCGCCTGCTAAAGGCAGAAAATCCTATTGTATCCAGGGGATGTGTTCGGAGCTCAGCGGCTAGCAGCTTCTCAGTCCGCCATCTTCCGGGAAACCCCCCCCCTCCAGACTTTTTTAAAGGATTTCTCTAAAATGAAAACTAGCTCCAAGTCCTTTGATCCAATGAGAGCTATACTTAAGAAGTCTTTGGATCCGCCCTCAGGGTTGCTGTGGTCCCTGGAGACTCCCAAGAGAAAGCCCCCGAGCTATAGTGCTCCCTCCGGGTCCTCTGCCAGCTGCCCAGCAGCGCTCTGCAACCGGGGAGGAGCCGCCTTCCCGGGCAGAGGACAATGCCCAGCGCACCCACCTTGCCTGGCGCCGCCTGGGAAGTCTGGAGAAGCCCGCCTGCTAGTCTGTGCCACCTTTACTCTAATTCTTAACCCAAATTAAATTATAGTCACCTCTTTGGTGTCACCACTAGGGCCCCTTATTGACTGGCCTGCTAAAGGCAGAAAATCCTACCGTTTCCAGGAGATGTGACCAGAGCACACGCTGTTAGCAGCTTCTCAGTCCGCCATCTTCCTCCGTCCCCCGACTGTTCTTTTTCTTATCTTTTTCTTTTTTCTCTCTCTCTTTCTTTTTTTTCTTTTTTTCATTCTTGTCATCCTTTCTTCCTTAATCCTACAGCTTCCAAATCCACAGCACCCAGCCCCCACACCACTAAACAGTGTGTTTTTTGAATTCACTGATACACATTTGGGAATTATTTGGGGGAAGCATTCTGACTCAGTGTGAACTCTCATTGCGAGTGTCTCTGCTCAACTTCCCTTCCTCCTTTAGCCACCCCTAGAATATACAGTGGATAGTAGATTTGCATAACTGTCTATTTCAGCTATCCTTGTCTAGTCCTGAGGGTTTTTTTTTTTTTATCTCATTCTTAACAATCAGATGCCTCTGATCACAAGGTTTGAGGTAATCTGGGACAGGGTTTTTATTTTATTTTTTTTTACCCTGCTCTTTTTTTACTATTAATATTATATTATGGTATATATCTTCCCCCCCTTTAGGTTGATCACAATTAACTTTTAGCATATATTTCATTGCTAGGGTAGCGGGCATCTTATCTATTGTGGGAGGAATTTGTCTCCTTAATCCTACCTACTCTACAGACTCTCCCCTCCCTCCCCCTCCTAGCTAATCAAAAAAATTAAATTAAATTAAAAATAAAGTAATAAGAAAACCTTTCCTTTCACTGCTCTTTAATTACAGCTCTTTTTCTTATCTTTTCCCATTTCTCTCTCTTGTCCTTTCTTTTTCTTTTTCATTTTTTTTATCTTGTCATACACTTCTTCCTTCCTTCTTCTTTGCATTTCTGAATTTGTGAATTATTTTGGGGAAGAAATCTGACTCAGAGTGGACTCTCTATGTGTATATCTCTTCTCTAGTTCCCTTTCCCCTCTTGTTACCCCTAGAATATACAGTGGATAGTAGATTTGCATAACTGTCTATTCTTGCTATCCCTTCTTTCTTTTCTCTTTCTTATTCACTGGGATTTGGTTACTATTTTTTCATGGACTGGAGAAATTGTTTGGCTAACTGCTTCAATACTTGCTTCAGTTGCTACTGTAATTCCTGAGGTTGGTGAGTGCAATTGTCATAAAGGTATTTAGTACAGTGTTGCTTATACTCAAGATATAACATCTGAGGAACAACAGAGCATATAAAAAAAGAAACACATAAATCAAAAAAATGGGTAGATCAAATACAAATAAACTGCTACTCCAATGAATGAAGTCAAGAGCCCAGAAGAAACTACAAATCATCCAGAAGTAACCATAGATAAGAAAAGTATTCAAGCAATAATAAACTTATTAATCACAGAAATGAAAACAACACTGGAGGAAAAGAATGGCAGTTAGGGAAACAACAATTGAGACCCCCAAGGAAAATACTGATTATCTTGAGGCAATTAGAGAACTGAAAGCTGAAATAGCTGTAATGAAGAAAGAAGCTGAGGCAAGGGAAAGCAGACTAACAGAAGCACAAAACAGAATTAGTCAGACAGAGGATGAGTTAGAGAAAATGAAGAAAGAGGTTAAAGAGCTTAAAAAGAGATTGAGAGACACTGAAAACAACAACAGAGACATATGGGATGATCTCAAAAGAAGTAACATTTGTATAATTGGCCTGCCAGAGGAAGAAAGAGAGGAAGGGGAAGCAAACATTCTAGAGGAAATAATACAAGAAAACTTCCCCAACCTGAATAACAGAAAGGACATCAAGATTCAAGAGGCCCAGAGAGTTCCAAACAGAATCAACCCAGACCTGAAGACACCAAGACACATCATAGTCACAATGAGAAGAAGTAAGGATAAAGAAAGGATCCTAAAGGCTGCAAGAGAGAAACAAAAAGTCACATACAAGGGAAAACCCATAAGATTATCTGCAGACTTCTCCAGTCAAACTCTAAAAGTCAGAAGGGAATGGCAAGATATCTATCGAGCCTTGAGTAAAAAAGGGTTTCAACCAAGGATAATATATCCTGCTAGACTTTCATTCAAACTAGATGGAGGGATCAAAACCTTCTTAGACAAAAAAACAGTTAAAGAGTTAAAGGAGGCAACCATCACCAAGCCGGCCCCAAAAGAGGTACTAAAAGACCTCTTATAAACAAGAACATCACTATAATACTTGCAATATATCAGAGCAAACAAAATTTTTTTTTAGAACAATGGCACTACAATACATTAAATCCATAATATCAATAAACGTCAATGGCTTAAACTCACCCCTCAAAAGGCACAGGGTGGAGGTATGGATCAGAAAACATAATCCAACCATATGCTGCTTTCAAGAATCCCATCTGTCACAACAAGATAAACACAGACTTAAAGTGAAAGGGTGGAAAACTATCATACAGGCTAACGGACCACAAAAAAAGGCCAGGAACAGCCATTCTCATCTCAGACACGATAGATTTTAAATTAAATAAAGTAATAAAAGATAGGCAAGGACATTACATAATGATTAGAGGATCAATAGCCAAGAAGTCTTAAAAATTATTAACATCTATGCACCCAATGAGGGACCATCTAAATACTTTAAGCACCTAATGAAAGACTTTCAAAAATACATCAATAGTAATACAATAATAGTGGGAGACTTCAATACCCCACTCTCATACTTAGACAGATCAACAAAGCATAGAACCAATAAAGATACAAGAGAATTGAATGAAGAGATGGTCAGACTAGACCTCTTGGACATTTTCAGAGTCCTTCACCCCAAAAAACTGGAATACACCTTCTTTTCAAATCCACATAACACATACTCAAGCCACCTGAGCAGTGGCAGCTGATTGTTAAGAAAGTAAAACAAAAACAAAAACAAAACAAAACAAAACAAAAAAAAAACCAAAAAAAAAAAAAAAAAAACACCTCAGGGAAGTCTTTCCCTTTTATAGATCCAGTTGGTCATTTAGAAAGAAAGATGGCCAAGGGTTTCAGAAAGGAATAGACTTGGAATGGATTCCCTGTTGGGCCAGGAATCTTGGTAAAGAAAGTAGCTCAGCCGGGAAGCCTGCTAGGAGCAGCTCTCTGGCACCCAGGTTCTGGTTGGGGTGGGGGCAGGGGAATAATAAAAAAAATGCCTTGGGAATAATAAAAAAAATTTTCCTTTCTTTTTTCCTCTATATTATAACCCAAACTGGGCTATATGCACCCCCTTGGTGTCACAGCTAGGACCCCAAATTCACTGTCCTGCTGAAGGCAAAAAATCCTACCATTTCCAGCAATTGTTGTGGGAACTCAAACCAGAAGCTACTTCTCAGTCTGCCATCTTGACTCTGCCTCCTGTTTTCAATATTTTGATAGAGAATGAAAGAAATTGAGGAGAGAGAAAAGGAGACACCAACAGCACTTTAATGTGTAGAACCCCTGTCCCCCTGCTGATGGGGACTATGGACTTGTGCATCTATGAAGTACACCACTACCCACATGCACCCTCCCAGAGAAGGATCATCATCATCATTATTATTATTGTTTATTTATAAAAAGGAAATACTGACAAAACCATAGGATAAGAGGGGTACAACCCCACACAATAGCCACAGGCCTTTTGGAATATAACTCAAATATGCCTACTATCTATCTACAAAATGGAGTTACCCCCGCCCCCAACTTTTCAGCCTTTAGGTTCATGATTAGTCAACAACTTGTTTGGCTTTGTATGTTAACTCTCTTTTCAACCACCAGGTTCCAGATGCCAGCATGATGCCAACCAGTCTTTCCTGGACAGACAACCCCACCAATGTGTCCTGGAGTTACGATTCCCCAGAACCTCGCCCTACTAAGGAAAGAGAGAAGCATACTGGGAGTATGGATGGACCTGTCAATGTCCATGTTCAGCGGGGAAGCAATTACAGAAGCCAGACCTTCAACCTTCTGCATCCCACAAGGACCTTGCTTCCATACTCCCAATGGGTTAAAGAATAGGAAAACTATCAAGGGAGAGGATGGGATATGAAGAAGGTATTTTTAAAGGTACCTAGAATATTCTAGTTTACATGTGAATTCTGTGGCATAATGTCTCCCTTAAGTAGTCTATTTGTGCAAGAGAGAAAATTATATGGATTGCTATTTTTACCATAACACTGCTTAGCTCCGGTATATGGTAATGTTAGGGACTAAATACCAATCATTGGAGCCTGAGAAATGAAAGACTTTTTACATAACCATTATATTATCTTTTCAGCCCATGAATTATTATTTTGGATTCACTGGAACTTCATACCTATTCGATTCCGTTGATCATTTTGTATTTTCTTTTTTTTAAATATTTATTTAATTTATTTATTCCCTTTTGTTGCCCTCGTTGTTTTATTGTAGTTATTATTATTTTTGTCATTGTTGGATAGGACAGAGAGAAATGGAGAGAGGAGGGGAAGACAGAGAGGAGGAGAGAAAGATAGACACCTGCAGACCTGCTTCACCGCCTGTGAAGCGACTCCCCTGCAGGTGGGGAGCCGGGGTTCAAACCGGGATCCTTATGCCGGTCCTTGTGCTTTGCGCCACCTGTGCTTAACCTGCTGTGCTATAGCCCGACTCCCTGCATTTTCTTTTAAGAGTGAGAGAGAAAGAAAATTCAAATAACAAACAGACATTGAATATTTATTAGTTGCTTAGCACTGTGTTGTTTTACTAGGCTGTATAAATAACTTGAAGTTATGATCCTAATTATCCCGGTGAAAAAATTGAGACACAGGAAAGTCAGACAATATAGTCTGCTAGATAGTGAGTAAAAGGTTCAAACAGACATTCTAGTTCCTGAGACCATTCTTTTGATCACTATTTTAATTTACCTATAGGAAAAAAAAAAAAGCACTCCCCTATCATACAAGTTTTCTTTGTTCACTTTGATGGATCACAAAAAAAAGAAAACCTTCAGGATTCACTAAGAGCCAACTAATCAAGTATATATAATTTATTTAACTATTATCTTATTCTTGTGTTTGTTTCCTTTTGTGCTGGGAAAGCTTCGGGGTTTCTATGTCTCCTTCAATAATGAACACATAGCTAGACTCTGGGTCCTTGATTCCTTGTGCCAGACTTTGTGGGTGGTGGTGGTGGTGGTGGTGGTGGTGGTGGTGGTGGTGGTGGTGGTGGTGGTGGTGGTGGTGGTGTGTGTGTGTGTGTGTTGCTAGTGGCTGAACCAAAGCTTCACACTTGAAAAGCAACACATTCTATCATAAAGCCACATGCCTGGCACACTTCACATTTTTATTATATGGAAACACTTCTTCTTGTAAGGTAGTATTGATTTTCATTGTATCATGGCAATATTAAGGAAAAGAGCACAAACATTTATTGTGTACAGACACTGTCCTGGCAAAGAAATATTCAGAAAATTTGTTTCATTCTATGCCATTCTGTCTATGCCATTTCACCCTTCCCTCTCAATTTCTGGCTGTCTCTATCCAATAAATAAATAAAGATAATAAAAAATAATAAAATAGAATAAAATAAAATGAGGGGGGAAATTATTTAAAATGATATAAGCTTATAATAATGACAAACAGTGGGTGGGAAGCCATCTGTTAATATCTGGATGGTGGAAAACAGAATAAACGATGACTGACAAAGTAATGTGGAACAGCTGATTTAAAGATGAAGAAAGAATTGGTTCCTAAAATAGATTGATCCTGCCTCTCCTCCCTACTGCACATCCAGATTGGTTGCCCTCAAAATTTGGTGGGGATAAATGGAGAAGAATGTTCATTAAAAAACTGGAAAAAAAAAACCCTATCAAAAATAGACTTGTGTGATGTTTACCCAAGGAAAATCCTTCTATATGCAGTGATTTCCAAGCTGGGCAGCAAGTGCACTCAAAGTCAGTTCATTTAGCATGGCAGTCCTTTTTGAGTTGGTCTATGAATAAGGCATGTGATCAGTCCTTACCATCATAGTTCACCTGTAGTAGGCAATTCATTCCCTCTACTGGAGTCATGGGGGTCTGTAAATATAATAATAACAATAATAATAACTATTAATAATAGTCACGGGGTCTGTAATGTGTAATAATAATAATAATAGTTATACTTACTATTATTTTCCTCCAGAGTTATAGCATGGGCTCAGTGTCTGAACTATGAATCCACTACTCTGGGCAGCCATTTTTTTCCATTTTGTTGTTACATAGGACAAAGAGAAATCAAGAGAGGAGGGGAAGACAGAGAGGAGGAGAGAAAGATAGACACCTGCAGACCTGCTTCACCACCTGTGAAGCGACTCCCCTGCAGGTGGGGAGCCGGGGGCTCGAACCGGTATCCTTACACTGGTCCTTGAGTTTTGCACCACATGCGCTTAACCCACTGCGCCACCACCTGACCCCTATGGGGGTCTGTATTTTTATAGTCATGTTCCTTGTTGGTATTAGTTCTAAACTTGGTGCTGTGATCCTCCTACAAATCATGCAGATAAAATAGTACAATTTTAAAATGCTTTATTTTATGGTGGAACAAGTTAGAGTCATTTATGTTATCTATAAATAAGAGCATTGATCAATATAGATAACCAAAGATAGGCTGAACAAAATATGCATACACTTTTATAGAATTTTCTGAATGAATTTAGGAAATCTATAAAAATTGGTGGAAATTTGTCTTTATGGATAAAATCAATGTTAGAACCTGCATGTTTTTATGAATAAAATATAAATCTATTCAATTAGAATCAAAAAATATATTTTTCAAAAATACTGAGAAAGTAATTAAAATTTACTTAGTAATAATCAAAAGTAGCCCAGATACCTATGAAAACTAAAGTGTTAGGTAGAAGAGACAAAACATTTACCATATTTGTTAACTGCCAAAATGTGATAAGTTTAGGGAAAATTGATTGACTAATGTTACGATTTAGAATATTTGGAATTAAATTTTCCACAGTTATTGTGCAGAGATTACCACAATATTTTTAAAGTTAAAGAGCTAGATAACCTCCCAAAAGTCTAGTAGTTCTGTTTCTTCTCCTGCAGATGTGCAAGTAGGAATCTCTAATGTCTATTACAGCATGTTAAAATGCAGATAATTGTTGAAGGATAATATGTAGATGGCACGTGATTGCATAAATTATTAGTTTTGAAGCCTTTGTAATTACCATTATATAATAAATTGTGGCTGCCTCTTGAAAGTTGGTCTTGGAAAAGACGAGGCAAGAATGATGAGTTTCATTATGGTGTCAGTTATACTCTTATTCATTTACTTGAAAATGTGCTTCATTTTTATTTATTTATTTATCTTATTTTCCCTTTTGTTGCTCTTGTTGTTTAACATTGTTGTGGTTATTGATGTCATTGTTGGTGGATAGGACAGAGAGAAATGGAGAGAGGAGGGGAAGACAGAGAGGAGGAGAGAAAGAGAGACACCTGCAGATCTGCTTCACTGACTGTGGAGTGACTCCCCTGCAGGTGGGGAGCCAGGGGCTCCAACCTGGATCCTTATACAGGTCCTTGCACTTTGTGTGACATGCGCTTAACCTACTGCGCCACCGCCCGCCTCCTGTTTACATTATTTTTATGAAGTGCTAAACTGTAGTTCTGTAATTTGCATTTGCTTACTTTTTTTTTTTTTGTCTCCACAGTGATCGCTGAGGCTCTGTGTCTGCACGAATCCTCTGCTCCTGGAGGCCATTTTTTCTTTTATCTTCTTCTTTTTTTTGGACAGGACAGAGAGAAATTGAGAGGGTAGGGGAAGGTAGAAAAGGGGAGAGAAAGGTAGATTCTGGCAGACCTGCTTCACTGCTTGTGAAGTGACCCTCCTGCAGATGGGGAGCTGGGGCTCTAATCTGCATCCTTAGGCAGGTCCTTGAGTTTAGTACTCTGAGCGTTTATATGAATAACTAACATAAACTAAAAGCATAAATATATTTAAGTTTTAATTAGAAAATGTTTAGGTAATATATTTCCCACAGGTTATTGAGATAGTTCATTCTGACTAAAGCTGAGACCACAGAATTATGAAGTAGCATGATTCTATCACATGCTTCATCTATACTATTGTCTGTTAGGCTAGAAAGTACTTATGAAAAGACAAAGATATGGGCCCCTTGGAACATACCTAAAATAGACGTCCTAGCTCCTTCCAACATGAAGACCTCAAATTTCATCTGCTATACTTTTGTCTTTAGGTTCCTGATTATTAAAAAATAAAAATTCTGCTTTATATTTGAATACTTTTCAGCCAATACTTTTTGAAGCTGCAGATTCAACACTGATTAACAACATGACTTACCTGGGCAGTAATCTTATCAATGTGTCCTGGAGTCTCACATCTCCAGAGCCCTACCCCACTAGGGAAAGATAGAAACAGGCTTGGGATATGGATCGACCTGGCAGTGCCTGTGCCTAGTAGGGAAGCAAATACAGAAGTCAGACTTTCCACCTTCTGCACCCCATAAAGACCTTTGGTCCTTATTCCCAAAGAGATAAAGACTAGGGAAACTTCCATCGAAGACGGTGGGATAGGGAGCTCTAGTGGTGGGAATTGTATGGGTATACTCCTCTCACCCCATAATCTTATCAATCATTAATAAAATACTATAAAAAAGAAAAAGACAAAGAAAGGATAAGTCTATGACCAATTTTTTTGAGATATAACTATAGTTCTAATCAGTACTTTAAATTAATCAAGTGTTAAAATTTGACTGAACCAAGTACAAATGACTGACAGAAGCTAGTTAGTTAGTTGGTAAATGAAACAAAATTTGTCTCCATGTTTTGCTTACCTTATCTCTTCTACACCAATCAAAAACACAGAAAAATGGCTGATTCCTGTTTTTAACAGAGATTTAAACTAATTAAGTCACAAATGTAATGTGTTGTTGAGTTTAATAACATGGATTCTGTAACAAAAATAGAAGGGCTCAAATTCTGTTTTTTTTTCCCCCATTTATTGTCCATTTTCAGTAAGAGACCAATTTCATAACATCATGATGAGGAATAGCACGATTAATGGGTGTGAAATGCAACCAAGAGTGTCGTTAGGACAGTCTATGTGGAAATAAACTTTCTTTAAAAAGATACTAAACATAACTAACTTGAATATCGTTCAACTTTTTTTTTTAATTTAAGTAAAGTATAAAGAATTCTGACACGATGCTCTATCCACTTACCTCAACTTTCTCTTCTTCATCCAGTACATACATTTTTTCTGTGAAGCATAAATTGGGAAGAGGCACACCCATCAACTTTCAGAATGAAATCGTGTGTAACAATTTGCTTTCCAGGCAAATGATATTAGTTTCTCTCTTTATCAAATCAAGAGCAATTTTAATAATAGGGGTGCATTTCCCCACAAATGATACAGTCTGCTGGTGAAGCTTACAACTCAGGGTGGTTAATTATATGTATAGTGGACATACCTTTTGATATTAAGGTATATTTGGAGGGGTCTGGAAGGTGGTGCACCTGGTTAAGCACTCATAGTATTATGCATGCGCAAGGACTCAGATTCAAGCCCTTGTTGTCCACCTACAGAGTGGAAGCCTCACCAGTGGAAAGCAGGTCTTCAGGTGTCTTTCTCTTTCCCTCTCTATATTCCCCTCCCCTCTCATTTTCTCTCTGTCATGTCAAATAGAAAGAAAAATAAAAGTGGAAAGAATAGTCACCAGAAGCAGTGAATTTTTAGTGCCAGCACTGAGCCTCAGTTACAATCCTAGTGGCAATAAAAATAAAGTAGAAATTAGATAAAAAAAACAGATTTTTTTTTTCTGCTCATGGGTTTCTGAAGGTCATCCAAATATCCTGAGGTAGTTACCTTGGTAACTGTTTTGGTAGTAGCAATGTTTCAAGATGAAAGAAGGCAAAGTAGACACCTTATATTGCAGTCAGTTTTTTTTTTTGCAACAAACTGACAATTTGAAAGTTATGCCAGCATAGTAAAACATTTTTTCAAACGAATCCAGGACTCTAAATTATAGACCTGAAATTTCCTTGTGACATGTCACACTTCAGATTAGTTTTTTTCCCTCATATAATATGTCCATATCATGATTTCACATTACTATTACACAGAAATGAGGGATGGCATAGAAACTTACACATGTGCATCAGAAATCTGACATGGGAGATTGTCAGATGAAGATTCTGATTCCATAGAATTGGAGTTGGGATTGTGGTTTTGCATTCCATTTCTTCCTTTCTTTCTTCCTTCCTTTCTTGCCAGAACATTTTTTCACTGATTTAATAATGATTGACAAGAGCATAGTACAAGAGGGGTACAACTGCATAATATTCCCACCACCAGAGAGTTCCATATCCTATCCCCTCCATTGGAAGCTTTCCTATTTTTTATACCTCTGGGAGTATGGACCCAGGATCATTATGGAGTGCAGAAGGTGGAAGGTCTGCCTTTTGAAATTGCTTCTCTGCTGGACATGGGTTTTGACAGGTCTACAAACTCTCCCAGGCTGTTCCTTTCTTTCTTTAGTGGCTGAAAAGCATTAAGGTATAAAACAGAACAAATTGTTTACTAATCAGGAACCTAAAGGTAAGAGTAGAGCAGATGAAATTTGGGGTCTTCATGGTGAAAGGAGCTAGGAAGTCTATTTTAGGTATATTCCAGGGAGCCCATGACTTTACTAATTTTTGCCTGAGCCTGGCAGCTAACATGCAGGTGGGCTGGCAGTATTGTCTGGGAAAACGTTAGAAAAGCAAGAGCTATTTATTAAAGTGAAAGGATGCCTGACTAGTTGGGAAAAAGGATGTAAGTGGATTATCTCCAAAAGAAGAAAAAATTTAGTAATATTTTTTAACTTTAGGAGTAAAATGAAATTCTGAAAAGAAGATTGTTTTTGTTGCAATCCTCAGTCCTTGGAGGGTTACTATTGCTTGTCACAGATTTTCTTTGAAAATATATTCATTTCTCATTGCTATATGATAAATAACAGAAAAGGTAAGTCACTTAAAATAGCAGCCATGTATTAACTGACAGTACCATAGATTAAAAGTCCGGTCACTGCATGACTGGGTTTTTCAGTTTAGAGTCTTGAATGCTGAGGTCAATTTGTCAATAGGTCTGAATTCTCAATGGGAGGCTTGGCAAAAGCTTCATTACCCAGTTCTTTAAAATGTCAGTATTCAGTCAGCTCAGGGTTTCTTTCAGCAGCTAGGTCTTGGCCAACATTACTTGGCAGTTAGTTGAAATATGTTTGCCTTTTGGACTGATTCCTCACTTGGAGGCCTAGGGAAAATTTCACTTGCAAACTCTTTAGTAGTTGGCATTTTCAGTTGAGTCAGAATTACACTTGACTGCTAATCCTATATGACATTACTTGCTACTTGGTTCCTTCCATTTTCTTTCTTTTTTTTATATCAGTATCAGCTTGCCAAGTTCTCTTGCTTCAAGTTCCTAATAATTTTTCAGCTGTCAACTACAGAAAACTCTTGACTTTAAATGATAACAATATATTCAGTCCAGGGAGATAGTATAGTGGTTACCAACAGACTTTCATGCCTAAGACTCTGAGGTCCCAGATTTAATCCCTGGAGCCACTATGGGCAAGAGCTGAGCAGTGCTGTGGCTATAGTAATAAAAGTAATCATATTCAAATACTCT
Source organism: Erinaceus europaeus (assembly GCF_950295315.1). Taxonomy (NCBI): domain Eukaryota; kingdom Metazoa; phylum Chordata; class Mammalia; order Eulipotyphla; family Erinaceidae; genus Erinaceus; species Erinaceus europaeus. The sequence continues at coordinate 48,146,476 of NC_080166.1, forward strand.
ATTTCCTTTTTTAAAAATGTTTTTTTATTTATAAAAAAGAAACACTGACAAAACCATAGGATAATAGAGGTACAACTCCACACAATTCCCATAATCAGAACTTCATATCCCATCCGCTCCCCTGATAGCTTTCCTACTCTTTTTTCTTTTAATTTTTATTTATAAAATGGAAAAACTGACAAGACCATAGGATAAGAGGGGTGTAATTCCCCCCACCAGAACTCCATATCTCACCCCATCCCCTGATATCTTTCCTATTCTTTAAACCTCTGGGATAACACTTTTAGGTGCTTTCTGACAGGAAGATTTTCAAGATATATAATCTATAATTGCTAGAAGTAGAGATGATCATATACTTAGAGGATTTTCAACTAAAGCTGCAGTAGTTGCTCTCTCCAACTTAAAGGACTATAGTATATAAAATCTATATCATATATTTCTGTGTGTAATAATAGAAGCTAATATTATTGTCGTGTAACTTAATATTTCTTTGTGTTAGTTGAGTTTCCACTTCTGTGTAGTCATGCCAGTTTTGTGCACAGATTCTTCTTTTCTATCTGTATAACACATTGTACCATGTTTCCAAATTCAGGTGCAAGTAGGTGGTAGTTTATTTTGTTTATTCACATTTTTCTGGATTTTAAGTTTCTTTTAATGGGCTGAAAATCATCGTAACCATCATTCTTGCTATCTTTTCTTTTTCCTTAATCATTTTCATTTTTTCCCTAAGCTTTCCTATTCTGTAACCCTCTGGGAGTATGAACCAAAGTCATTGTGGGCTGCAGAAGGTGGAAGGTCTGACTTCTGTAATTGATCCCCGCTGAACATCGGCATTGACAGGCTGATCCATACTCCCAGACTGCCTCTCTCTTTCCCTAGTGGGGTGGGGCTCTGGAGAATCAGAGCTCCAGGACACATTGGTGGGGTTGTCTGTCGAGGGAATTCTGGTTGGCATCATGCTAACATCTGGAACCTGGTGGCTCAAAAAAGAGTTAACATACAAAGCCAAACAAGTTGTTGACTAATCATAAACCTAAAGGCTGAAATAGTGTAGATGAAGAGTTGGGGGGGGGTCTCCATTTTGTATATAACCAATAGGCATATTTTAGTTACATTCCAAAGGCCTTGTGGCTATACTAGTTTTTTTAAATTTTTCCTGAGCCTGAAATCTGATATGCAGGTGGATCCAAGTTATTGTCTGGGAAGATGATTTCATGGCTGGAAAAAGGACCAGAAAGCTGGGTCATGGAAGACAGTAGCTCCAAAATATGGGAAAGGGGTATAAATATTGTTGACTGCAAACCCTATCATTTTATAGGATCTGGGGCCCATATTCAGCTTAGGAGCCTATGTGACCTCTGCATCCCTGTAGATATGAGCTCACATTCTGTGATTATGAATAGAAATGTGGTGCCCCAATATCAGGATTCATCTTCCTCAGGTGTAGCATAGAGTATGTTTTCCATCCTCCCTTTTGAGTATGGTACATTTTCTACAGTTGTTGATCCAAGTTGAGGGCAATGTCCTATTGGGGCCCACAAAGGGGTCTGTTTTGTTGTTCTTGATATAGATGACCAGTAACAATGAAGAGAGGGATGTATTTGAGGTCTAGGCCCATCATGTCTGTTTGGGAATCTCAGGACTCCCCGAATAGGGCCCCAGCTGATGGGGTGGCCTGGTAGTGACTAAAGAATCATCGTTAAATCATCGTATGCCAGTCTCTTGCCCTGGTTCAGCTTTTGCAGTCCTTGCTTAGATAAAGATTTCTTTATAGTGAGTGAAGGAAATATAATAGGAAATAGGTGAGGAGAGTATCTGACTCTATGTAGACACTGTTTCATTATGAACTTTATACTGACTCACTGCAGACTATTGTGTACTTTTGCTTTCAGGTATATATTTTGCCCTAATTTATGGATACATGTGAACATATGCTCTATATTAGAGAATACTATGAAAAGAAAGTTCTCACCCAAGTAATGAGGCTGAAGTGTTGACATTCCTTTCCTGGCATCCCTGGACACAGTCTGAAGTGAAGCATGCTGAGGTGGTTCTCATTGTGTTCATTAGGGTGGGATCAGCAGATGCAACATCTTTTGGTATTAATTGAGAGAAGCATGCAGGAGAGTGATCCCCATTGTAGGGCTTCCAGGACTGGGGAAATATAGACTCTATAGAGGAAGCAGGAGGTTCTTGCTGTCTTAGGGCTTAAGAAGGCAATAGATAGTTATTGCTTTAATTAAATTATTTGACAATTGGGTTAACTTTGAAAAATCCCTTTGTTAGGATTTGCTGCATCATACACAACATCACCATAATTTATGTCCTTTTACACAATTTGTATATAGCTGTGCCACCGGTTGCTTCTGTTCTCCCTGGTTTAAGCTTTTAAGAGTCAACCTATCAACGACTCAGCCTATGGTCGGTGAATTAAAAAGTTTGAGACATTCAATCAATTTTTCCCCTCTCATGTTAATTAAATAGTGATGTATATGATTACAAGTTAATAGGAGTGTACATAAACACCATTCCCACCACCAAAAGACTGTGTCCCATTCCATTCATTCCCTTACTCCCCATGATACTAGAACATCCATCCTCACCCTCACCCTCCATCCAGGGTTTTTACTTTGGTGCCTTATATTTTTTAAATTTTATTTACTTATTTTCCCTTTTGTTGTCCTTGTTGTCTTTTAATTGTTGTTGTAGTTATTATTGTTATTGATGTCATCATTGTTGGATAGGACAGAGAGAAACGGAGAGAGGAGGGGAGCATGATAGCAGAGGAAGACCTAGTGGGAGTTTTATTGTTGTGTGAAAATGTTATGCATGTACAAACTATTGTATTTTACTGTTGACTATAAACTCCAATAAAGAAAATTTTAAAATATTATTACTATTATTATTTTTATTTGCTATCAGGGTCTCGGAGTCTCCTCAATGACACACTATGGTGGCCAGTTTTTTGTTTTCTTTCCTTTTTTATTTATGTGAATTCTTTTTTTTTTAAATTTTTTATTTAAGAAAGGATTAGTGAACAAAAGCATAAGGTAGGAGGGGTACAACTCCACACAATTCCCAACACCCAATCCCCATAACCCACCCCCTCCCATGGTAGCTTTCCCATTCTCTATCCCTCTGGGAGCATGGACCCAGGGTCGTTGAGGGTTGCAGAAGGTAGAAGGTCTGGCTTCTGTAATTGCTTCCCCGCTGAACATGGGCGTTGACTGGTCGGTCCATACCCCCAGTCTGCCTCTCTCTTTCCCTAGTAGGGTGTGACTCTGGGGAAGCTGAGCTCCAGGACACATTGGTGGGGTCTTCAATCCAGGGAAGCCTAGCCAGCATCCTGGCGGCATCTGGAACCTGGTGATTGAAAAGAGAGTTAACATATGAAGCCAAACAATTTGTTGAGCAATCATGGATCCCAAGCTTGGAATAGTGGAGAGGAAGTGTTAGGGAGGTACTCACTGCAAACTCTAGTGTAGTCCTGCTTTCAGGTATATATTTTGCAGCAGTTTATGGATACGTGTGCACATAAGCTCTCTCTCATAGAAACTGGTGTATATGTAGGTTATGGGACTTTGTTAGAAAGTGAACTACCTGAGATGAAATTAGAGTGTACTATTAAAGGAAAGGTCTCACCCGAGTAATGAAGCTGAAGGGGTTGTCATTCCACACGTGAAGTCTCTGGATACATTCTGAGGTGAAGCATGTTGAGGTAGCAATCGTTGCTTTGGTTAGGTTGTGATCGGCAGATGCAATGTTATTTGGTTTGGATTGGGAGATGCATACGGGAAAGAACCCCTATCCAAGGGTTCCAGGACTGGGGGAAGTAGGGGCTCTATAGTGAAGATGTGAGGTTCCTGCTGTCTTAGGGTTCAAAAAGACAATCAATAGTTAATATTATCATCACATTATTTGTTAATTGGGTTAACTTTGAAAAGTCCCTTTGTTATGGTTTGCTGGACAGTACCCAGTATCTTGTATATAGCTGTGCTATTGGAAGCTTCTAATCTACTTGGTCTAGGCTTTTGAGAGAGTCCGCATATCAAATACATAGCCTATATATTAAAAAGATTCAGTTTGTCTTTTGAGAAACTTTGAGACATACAATGGTGCTGGGAAAACTGGGTTGAAACATGCAGAAGAATGAAATTGAACCACTTTATCTCACCAGAAACAAAAATCAACTCCAAATGGATCAAAGACCTAGATGTCAGACCAGAAACAATCAAATACTTAGAGGAAAACATCGGTAAAACACTTTCCCACCTACACCTCAAGGACATCTTTGATGAATCAAACCCAATTGCAAGGAAGACCAAAGCAGAAACAAACCAATGGGACTACATCAAATTGAAAAGCTTCTGCACATCCAAAGAAACTATTAAACAAACAGAGAGACCCCTCACAGAATGGGAGAAGATCTTCACATGCCAGACATCAGACAAGAAACTAATCACCAAAATATATAAAGAGCTCAGCAAACTTAGCCGCAAAAAAGCAAATGACCCCATCCAAAAATGGGCAGAGGAAATGAACAAAACATTCACCACAGAGGAGATCCAAAAGGCTAACAAACATATGAAAAGGTCACTGATTATCAGAGAAATGCAAATCAAGACAACACTATGATACCACCTCACTCCTGTAAGAATGGCATACATCAAAAAGGACAGCAGCAACAAATGCTGGAGAGGATGTGGGGACAGAGGAACCCTTTTACATTGCTGGTGGGAATGTAAATTGGTACAGCCTCTGTGGAGAGCAGTCTGGAAAACTCTCAGAAGGCCTCATGGACCTTCTCATATGACCCAATAATTCTCATGGACCTTCCATATGACCCAATAATTCCTCTCCTGGGGTTATACCGCAAGGACTCCATAACACCCAACCAAAAAGAGGTCTGTACTCCTATGTTCATAGCAGCACAATTCATAATAGCTAAAACCTGGAAGCAACCCAGGTGCCCAACACCAGATGAGTGGCTGAGAAAGCTGTGGTATATATACACAATGGAATACTATGCAGCTATCAAGAACAATGAACCCACCTTCTCTGACCCATCTTGGACAGAGCTAGAAGGAATTATGTTAAGTGAACTAAGTCAGAAAGATAAAGATGAGTATGGGATGATCCCACTCATCAACAGAAGTTGACTAAGAAGATCTGAAAGGGAAACTAAAAGCAGGACCTGATCAAATTATAAGTAGGGCACCAAAGTAAAAACCCAGTGGTGAGGGGTAGGCATGTAGCTTCCTGGGCCAGTGGGGGGTGGGAGTGGGCGGGAGGGATGGGTCACAGTCCTTTGGTGGTGGGAATGGTGTTTATGTACACTCCTAGCAAAATGTAGACATATAAATCAGTAGCTAATTAATATGAGAGGGGGAAATCAATTATGTGAATTCTTATGGCATTGTTATGAGTGTGTTCAGAGATTTCTCATTTTTTTCCAGTGATATATAAGAAAGTTAATCAACAATTCCTGCTATTAAGCATTTTACATTGCAGACAGGCAATTGAAGGGAGGATATATACATCTGCTATAAGGTCTACATTTATTTAGGATTTAGGAACAAAACAATATTAAAAATAACATAACCAAGCAGGAATCACTGGGTATTCCTGGAAAGTTTCCCCATATCTTTTGCTTTCTTATGAAGACACATCATTTGTTTATTCAGAAAGAACCTTAGCCAACACAAGAGAAACATAGACTTATATCATCATTCAAGAAAAACACATTTAAGAAATATATGCACACCAATAAAGTCATAAGCTCATTCAAGAAGAGGAAACAGATGCTTAGGGAGTCTCTGAATAATTTCTTTGCTTTCTCAATGTGTAGGAAAGCTTGCTTGCAAATTAAAGCTCAAAGTAAACTCAACATAATTTCACTGAATTAAAAAAAGGAAAAAAAGAAATTTCACTGAACATTTTTCTCTTCTCCTTTCTTTCTTTCTTTCTTTCTTTCTTTCTTTCTTTCTTTCTTCCTTCCTTCCTTCCTTCCTTCCTTTCTTTCTTTCTTTCTTTCTTTCTTTCTTTCTTTCTTTCTTTCTTTCTTTCTTTCTTTTTTGTCTCCAGGGTTATCCTGGTGTTCAGTGTCTGCGCTATGGAATCCATTTTCCCCATTTTTGTTACCCTTGTTAGGACAGAGAGAAATCTAGAGGGAGAGGAAGACAGAGAGGGGGAGAGAAAGACAGACACCTGCAGACCTCTTTCACCACTTGTGAAGTGACCTTCTTGCAGATGGGGAGCCAGGGGCTACTGCCCGGTCCCCCTAAACATTTTTCTATAGAAAATATTAAAGGGATACTGGAAATGCTACATGTTTTTTTAAAAAAGGTTAGTAAATTCTAGCCTTTCCTAAGCAGACAACCTCTGCTTTGATAACTATTATATCTCTGTATCCCATTTTATGTTTATTGTACATAGTTGAATTGCCTCCTATACTTCATACTTTTAAGTTTTTAAGAAATATGTATTATTCTGTGGTATTCATATTGAATCTATGACTTAGAATGTTAACTTTTATTCCCTTGTATGGCCTTAGTTTTTATTAATTTTGTAATCTGGTGAGAAACAGCCTGCCAACAAAATAAGAGACTGATAGTACATTATGTGAACTGGAGTCTCATTATAATTTCCTTAGTTCAGATTCAACAATGAACTTTCAGGCCATTTTCAAATGTGCTCTTAAAATTTAATTTCCTTTATTTTTGATAGTAGAACAAAACAAAGATATCTCTTTTGAGTAAGGTTATTTTGTTATTACAATTTTGTAGCTTGCAGCTGTGGTGTGGTAATTTGTAAGATAATTTGTAAGACTTTGAAATGTGCTTAGCTTGAGTGCGGCCTGAAGCCTTAAGGAGATATGAAAAACAGAGGTTTTCTGAGTGTTTCAATTTGATAGAATCCTGGTCTGAGATGATTTAAAAAAAAAATTATTATTATTTATTTTCCCTTTTGTTGCCCTTGTTTTTGTTGTTGTAGTTATTGTTGTTGTTGATGTCGTTGTTGTTGGATAGGACAGAGAGAAATAGAAAGAGGAGGGGAAGATAGAGAGGGGGAGAGAAAGACAGACACCTGCAGACCTACTTCACCGTCTGTGAAGCGACTTCCCCAGCAGGTGGGGAGCCTGGGGCTCTAACCGGGATCCTTACACAGGTCCTTGTGCTTTGCGCCAACTGCGCTTGACCCGCTGCGCTACTGCCCGACTCCTCCGAGATGACTTTAATGATGGCTTTAATATTTTGCTTTGACACAAAAATTCCGTTGACAAGCATAAATATATTCTAATAACTAGTCTTTCTCTTCCTTCCTTCCTTCCTTCCTTCCTTCCTTCCTTCCTTCCTTCCTTCCTTCCTTCCTTTTTCTTCTTTCCTTCTTTTCTTTCTCTTTCTTTCTTCCTCTCTCTCTCTCTCTCTCTCTCTCTCTTTCTTTCTTCCATCACCAGAGCCTCATGTGTACATGATACAACTACTTCTAGACAAATTTTTCACTTCAAGAGTGTGGGTAAGTTGAGTTAATGAAAAACTGTTATTTAAATAAAGAAGACTCATAGTTCTATTCATTTGATATTTTCTTGTTAGAACATAAGAAATCTGGTCATCAAAATACATAGGGAGACAGTAAAGACAACACAACTGACCCTAAATTGTATTTTTTAGACTACTTAGTATCAAACAGAGAATCATCCTTTTTTTTTTTCTGCTTAGAAAAATATAGATATATCTACCTAGATTTTTAAATTCTCTTGCCCTTTATACTCAATATACAATATAATCAATTTCAAGTTCAGCAACCTCTGTAATGCAAGTTGGAAAATTTCAATGAGCTCAAATCTGTAGACAGTATATCCAAATTATCCCTAGACTGTATATATGTACTCTTTCAGTAACTAGAAATAACATTTAATTTCCCATTTCTGGCCCATTAATATACACCAGTATTTAGAAGTTTTTTTTTTTTAATCGATAACCTGGTATGAGTTTTCAGGAATCTGGTTTTGTTGATTATGAAGTTAATTTTAATATTCATTAGTTATATTCATACTGAGATAACAGCACTATCCTATCTTTTTTCAAATCTGTGACTTTCCTTTAGTTTGCCATAGGATTATAACACAGAACAAGGAGAAAAGAAGCCACTAGTTAAGTTAACTGCCATGGATAAACTTATTAATGGACTCATAAAACTTATTAATGGACTCACTCCTTGACTGTTTTGGGGGATATCTTTTCATGGTATATTTCCAGATTACCCAACTTTCAACTGGTTGCTCTTTAATTCTTTACTAAGGTCCTCTTTCATTTTCCCCCTCTCTCTGTGTGAGTACTTTCTATTAAACTTACTTATTATTATTGAAACTGATCATCTGAGAATATAAGATTAGAATCTTTTCTCTTTCCTATCCATTTAAATATAAACTTATTTTTCAGTGAACAGATTACATTTCATTTCTTAGAATGCTCATCAGTGCACTCATATTCAAGCAAGAGTCTAAAAGTGGCATATTAAAATCCAATCTCAAATGAACCAAAGAAAAGTGAACACACAGCTACTTCCATTAAGTATATCCCTAGCCCAATACTTTCCCACATAGATTTACATAGTTTAATATATTTTAAAATGTGTAATGCTTATATTTCACATGCATTTTTATTTGAAAATAAGAGTTAATGATTGCTCATGAGTACATTAAACTTGAGCTGGTAAATATTGATACATTTTACTACTTAGCATTTCAAAGTTAGTTGTTATTACTTGGATAAAATATGTATGTATGTGTACATATATTTAGTGCGACTGGATGGTGGTACATGTGGCTGAGCAACATTTTACCACGCAAAAGGACCCAGGTTCAATTCCTCATTCTTTGCCTACAGGGCAGAAGTTTCACAAGTGATGAAGCAGTAATGCAGATCTATTTCTCTCTCCCTAAAATAATTGAAAGCTATATATAAGGATCTAAGGTAACATTTAAGAGCATGCATGTTGTAACCAGGTAAAATAGAAATTTCAGATGTATTTGAAAATTTGGGTAAACCCAGGATTGTGAGAAGTCCTTCTCTGTTCCTGAGAACTCAGCTGCAGCTCTCTCCTTCCTGGCTCTTGGTGTCTATTTTAGTCCCCAAGGTTCATCATGGCTGCTTCTCCCAGGAACTATACCCATGGAGCTCATCTCTGGTGAAACATATCTTAAAAGACTGTCCTAGGTACCAGGCAGTACCATACCAGTTAAGAACACATTGTACAAAGCTAAAGGACCCTCACAAAGATCATGGTTCAAGCCTCCAGCTCCCCATTTACAGGAGGGCAGTGTCACAAACGGTGAAACAGGCCTGCAGGTGTCTATCTTTCTTTCCTCCTCTCTATCTATCCCTCCTCTCCCAATATCTCTCTGTTCTATCCAATTAAATGGAAAAAATGGTCTCCGGGAGCACTGAATTCATAGTGTCGGCATGTAGGCATGAAATCCTAGTTATAATCCTGTAAGCAAAAAAAGAAAGAAAGAAAGGAGAGAAAGAAAGAAAGGAAGTAAGAAAGAGAGAAAGAAAGAAAGAAAGAAAGAAAGAAAGAAAGAAAGAAAGAGAAAAAGCCTCTCCTCTCCAGCCATAATGGTTAGGCAATATTTGCTCCTTCGCCTATTTGCTGAACTTAAATAATCACGTTCCATACCACTGTGCCACTATGTAATAAACCTACAATGTGATTAAATTCTGAACCAAACCTGCTGCTGAAGTCATTATTTTTAAATTGCTATAACTTAAAAAAGATAACAAATATTACAGGCTGCTAGGAAAGGAAGAGACTGACATACAGAGGTAACACAATCTGGCTTTCATCGTCTTTTTCATCACAAACTCCTGAGACAAGGAGGATTGATATATTTAAACTATTAACAGACAAAAACTGAAAATACTCTATTAGGCCAAATGATTCAAATATGAGGGAGAGTAAAGTTCTTCCCAAACATTCAGAAGCTGAAGGTTTTAACCACTGATAATTTTCCTTATAAGAATTATTGAAAGGAGTCTCACATGAAAAGAAGAAGCAAAGGAATCACAATTAAATGAGGTAATCAGAGGTAGATTGGAACTAGCAAAGTGAAAAGCATTAATAGAAGGCAAAGGCAAAACAACAAACAAAAAGGCGGTAAAGAGGAAGACAAAATAGAGAAGCACAGTCAAATGCTAATAAATCAAAGCCAGCCTAAAATAAAGTTGCACATGTTATAAGTTAGACACAGTACACATGGTAACTACAAAATAAATTTAGCACAGACGTATAGAAAGCATATACACAGTATTCTAGAATAGCACAGAAAACCAGCCACAAAAAAAGCAGTAAGTAGAAGCCACAGGAAAATAATCAGCAAAAACACAAAACAACTCCAAACAAAAATCAGGGTGGATACAAATAAACCACATATTTCAATAATCACCCTAAATGTAAATGGTCTACATTCACCAATTAAAAGAATCAGATTGACTGAATAGATTAAAAAGCATGATCCTCACAAATGCATCCTGAAACATCACCTCTCCAGAGCCCACAAAGGGAAGATAGAAACAGACTGGGTGTATGAATCAACCTGCCAGTGCCCAATTACAGAAGCCAGGCATTCCACCTTCCATCCCATACAGAATTTTGGTACGTACTTCTTAAAGGGAAGGAATGTTATGGGGAAGATGACCAGAAGTCTATGAACTCTAATTCCTTAGGATCCAAAGAGAGAAGAGGAAATAGAAAAACATTAGGAAATAGTAATAGTTGTAGGTATGACTTAGGAAGAAAAAGAAGGCAGAACAATAAAAAAATGGGCAAATAAATGTAAAAATAGATAGATAGTTATAGAAATAATAGTCAACTCATGTCTGTGACCTTGGGAGAACTACCGGTGTTTCCAGTGGAGGAAATGGGAACACAGAACTCTGATGGTGGGAACGGTATGGCACTAGGGAGTAGCACACAGAACTCTGATGTTAGGAGCAGCGTGGAATATGTATCCCTGTTATCTTATTATTTTGTAAATAAATATTAAATCACTAATAGTGATTAAAAATAAATGAATATAAATAGTGTACAGGGGAAAAATAATCATCCATTTATTTTATGACTCCAAGAAACACACATTTGAAGGAAAGACAAACAGAAACTTCAGGTGACAGGGTGGAACAAATTGTTCCAAGTCAACAATGTGGAAAAAATGTCAGGAACTGTTATCCTGCTGTTAGATAAAATACATTTTCAGACAAAGAAGGTAAGAAGAGATGGAGATGAGCACTACATATTTGTCAGAGTGTCAGTTCAACAAGAAGACATAACCACTGGCAGGATGTATTCCTTCAGTATGAGAGCACTCAAATATATAAAATAAGTACTAAATAACCTTAAGGAGACATCAGTAACAACACAAAATAGTTGGAGACCTTAACTCACTATTCAAAGAGAGAAATATATCATTGGATGACAACTAAATAAGGCATAAGGAAGCCTCAAATGAAGCTATAGATGATATAAACCTAACAGATATATTTAGAATTTTTCGTCACAATAGAAAAGAATATTATTTTCAAGTGCATATGGAACATTCTCATAGATTGACTATGTGTTGGAACACAAAGTCAGTCTTAATAAATATGTGAACACTGAGATAATAAAAATTATTATTTCAGACCATGAAGCTGGGAGGTTAGAAATCAACCACAAAAAAAGAAAAATAGAAAACCCACCAAAACATGGAGATGAATAAGTATGCTTCTGATTACAAAAGCCAGATCTCTGGCCTTCTGTGCCCCTTAAAGATCTTTGGTCCATACTTCCAAAGGGATAAAGTATAAGGAACCTTCCAATAGAGGGGATAGGATATGGAGTGCTGATGGTGGGAATTGTGTGAATTATACTTCTCTTATCCCACAATCTTGTCAATAATTATTAAATCACCAACAATAAATTTTAAAAAAGAAGATGAAAATAAATAAATACATAAGAAAACACAAAGCAGAACTTGGACTGGGTTTGGTGTATTGCATCAAAGTAAAGAACTCTGGGATTGGGGGGAAGTTCAGGTGCTAGACTATGAGGTCGGAGGACCTAGAGGGGGTTGAATCGTTATGTGGAAAATTGAGAAATGTTATACATGTACAAACCACTATATTTTATTTTGTTACTGTATTTTATTGTTCACTGTAAACCATTTATCTCCACAATAGAAATTATGCTAAAAAGATAAAATAAACATGGTTTTGAATAACACCTGTGTCACCAAAGGAATCAAAACTACCTAGAGAACAATGAGAATGAAGAGACCAATTACCAGACATATGTGATACAGTAAAAGCTGTCATAAGAGGGAAGTTATAGCAATATAGGTCCACATTAACAAAAAGTGAAGATGTCAAGTAAGCTAACTAACATCACAACTGAACCAACTAGAAAAGGTACAGCAAAGAGACCCAAAAGCCAACATAATAAGGGAAACAGCCAAAATAAGAACAGAGATAAATGAAATAGAAACTAGAAAGATGATTCAAAAGACAAATGAAATCGAGCTTGTTTTTGAAAGGATAAATAAAATGGATAAACCACTGGCTGTACTTACCAAAAAGTTTAATTAACAAAAGAGAGAAAAATTTTGATAAAAGAAAGAAGGAATGATAGATGAAATTACAACTGAAGATGGGGAGATACAAATAACAAGAGGATACTATAAACACTTCTTTGCAAACAAATTAGAAACTTAGATGAAATATATGAATTCCTAAAATCATACCACCTGCCAAGCTTAACCCAAGAGGAAGTCCTTAGCTAAAAAAGGTCTATCTCTAATACAGAAATTAAATAAGTCATCAAAAAACTCCCCAAGAATAAAAGTCCACATCCAGAAGGTTTTGTCAATGCATTCTATAAGACTTTCAAAGAATAACTAATATCAATTCTTCTCAGACTGTCCTAGTCAATCAAAGAAGGGAAACCACTCCCAAAGACAGTCTATGAGACTAACTTCACGTTAATCTCTAAGCAGAAAACAACTCTACTTAAAAAGAAAACTATGGACTCATGTCCTTGATGAACACTGATGCAAAGATTTTCAACACAATCCTGCAAATTGAATTCAGTAAAATTTTAAGAGAATGATTAGTTAAGACCAATGGAGGTTCATCCCTGAGAATAAAGGAAGGTTCAGTGTATGCAAATAAAAGTAATCTACCATATCAACAAAAAGAGAGGTAAAAGCCACATAATTATAGCAACTGATGCAAAAAAGGCATTTGACACAATCCAACATCTTTTTTTTTTTTTTTTTTTTTTTACCAGAGCACTGCTCAGCTCTGGCTTATGGTGATGTGGGGGATTGAACCTGGGACTTGAGAGCCTCAGACATGAAAGTCAGGCATGAAAGTCTCTTTGCATAACCATTATGCTATACCCCCACCTTCAACATCCTTTTATGATAAAGACCCTTCAGAAATTAAGAATATAAAGACAATTTCTCAGAATAATAATGTTCATGTAAATCCACAGGTAATATCATCCTCAATGGGGAAAAGCTGCAAGCTTTTCTCCAAAAATCTGCAACCAGACAAGGTTGTCTACTCTCACTGTTATTATTCAATATAGGCATAGAGGCTCTTGCCATTGCAATCAGGCAAGATTGCAATGAAATATCAAAGTATACAAATTAGAAGGGAAGAAATCACACAATCATTATTTTCTTTCTTTTTTCTTTTTAAAATTTTTTAAACAATTTTTTATTATCTCTATTTATTGGATAGAGACCATCAGAAATTGAGAGGGAAGGGGGTGATAGAGAGGGAGAGAGACAGAGAGACACCTGCAGCCTTGCTTCACCACTTGCAAAGCTTTCCCCCTGTAGGTGGGGATCAGGGGCTTGAACTTGGGTCATTGCTCATTGTAGCATGTGCGTTCAACCAGGTGCGCCACCACCCAGCCCTGCAATCATTATTTTCTGGTGACATGATAGTACACTTAAAGAATCCCACAGACTCCAGTTAAAAAAAAAAAAAAAAAACCTACTCCAAAGAACTAATAAATTCAGTAAAGTAGCAGTATACAAAATTAATATCCATAAACCTGTGACTTTTATATATACAAACATGAATCAGAGGGAGAGGAATTGAAGAGTTTACTGTCTCACTTACAACCAAACCAAAAGAATTTGAATACCTCACAAGGAACCCCAGGAGGTGAAAGACTTTACAATAAAAACTGTAAGAGTTTTATTTGTATTGATTTACTTATTTATTTATTTACCAGAGCACTACTTTGTGCTGGCTTATAGTAGTGCAAAGGAATAAACCTGGGACCCTGAAGCCTTAGGCATGAGAGCCTTTTTGCATAACCATTATGTTAGTTCCCCTGTTCTGGAAACTATAGCGCTTTACACATTAGGAAGAACAATTTAGCCTATCAATTCAAATGTTAATTACATCTGGAAACAATGTCACAGACACACCCAGCATAATCTGAAAGATTTGGTACTGATTACACATTTAAGTGGATACATAGTATTAAGACATCAGAAGTGCAAGTTTAGGCCCATGGAGATAGCAAGAGTTATGCAAAATACTTGCATGCCCCAGGCTCTTTCCAAAGTTCCAAGATCAACTGGTTAAAAATAAATAAATAGGGGGGTCAGATGGTAGAACAGCAGGTTAAGCACACAAGGCACAAAGCTCAAGGACAGAGACACCAAGTTCCAGATGCTACTATGATGTCAACCTGACTTTCCTGGGCAGACAACCTCACCAATATGTCCTGGAACCTCACCTCTCCAGAGCCCTGCCCCACTAGGGAAAGAAAGAGTGTGGGTCAATCTGTCAATGCCCATGTCCAGTGGAGAAGCAATTACAGAAGCCAGACTTTCTACCTTGTGCACTCCATAATGATCCCTGGTCTGTGCTCCCAAAGGGATAAAGAATAGGAAATCTTCCAATGCAGTGGATGGGATACAGAACTCTGGTAGAGGGAATTGTGTGGAATTATACCCCTATTATTCTATGGGCTTGTTGATCATTATTAAATTAATAAAAAATGGGAAAAAAAGAAATAGTGGACACACAGAAATGGAAGGACATTCCTTCTTCTTAGATTGGAAAAATATGTATTATAAAAATGGCCATTCAAACAAGAGCAATCTACAATTTCAGTGCAATCTCTATCAAGATCCCAATGGCATTTTTCAAGATAATTGAACAACTAGTCCAAAATTTCATGTGGAACCTCCCCCCCCCAAAAAAAAAAAATACTAACTAACCAAACAAACAAAAACAACAGTAGTTAGAATAGCAAAGTACTGGAATAAAACTAGACACAGGGAAAATGGAACAGAATTAAAAGTACAGAAATAAGCCCACACATATATAATCACCTAAAATATAATAAAGGGACCAAAACAATTCAGTAGGGGAAAGAAGGTCTTTTCAACAAATGTTGCTGGGATGATTGAACTGCCTCACGTAGAAAAACAAAATTAGATCATCATCTAGCACTATGAACCAAAACTTAGATAAAAATAGATCAAATGTCTAGATATTAGGCCAGAAACTCTAAAAGAAGATAGAACAAAATATCTGTGAAATAGTACATGATCTTAACATCAAAGACATATTTGAAGACTCTAATCCATGGGCTTGTAAAATGAAAACAAAGTAAAAGTAAAAAGGGGGTTATGTCGAACTGAAGAACTTTTATACGTCATATATCAGTCGCAGGATTGATAACAAATATCTGTAAAGAATTGGTACAGCTTAACAACAACAACAAAAAAAAAACAAAAAAAAAGAAAGAAAGAAAAGAAAAAAAACTATGCTGATAATATGGCTACATACATAAAAACAGGAAATGGCAGGCTCTGGCAAGGTTGTGGAGTAAAATATGGACTCTTCTAAACTGGCTGTGGGAATGGAAACTGGTGAAACCCTTTTAGAAGACAAAATGGAGAGTCCTTAAGCAAATAATGAAGGAACCACGTTAAGTGTGATAAGCCAGAATAAGAAGGATGAATATGGGTTGATCCCAGTCATGGACAGAGAAATAAGAACCGTAAGGGAAACTCAAAGCTGTACTTTGACTGGGCTTGGTTTATTGCCCAGTAAATTCTGAAGTAAAGGATTCTGGGGGAATGGGGTTGTAGGCTTGGTGCATGATGGAGTAGGACCTTGTCTGGAGTTGAGTGTTTTGCATAAATGTGAGACATTTTACACATGTATCAAAAACTGTATTTACTGTAAACCATTAATCCCCCCCAATAAAAAATAAAATAAATGAAATTACCATATGACCTAGCAGTACCACTCTTAGGCATTTTCCCAAAGAACCCGCTAACACTTATCCAAACAGACATATTCATAGCAGCATTATTCACAGTGTCCAGAGAGTAGAAGCAGCCTAAGTCCCATCAACATAACTAGCTAAAGAACCTATGAGAAATACTATTTAGCAATCAAAAAAGAAGACATTGTGCCCTTTGGGACAAAATAGATGGTAGTGGAGGTGATTATGTTTAGCAAAAAAAGTAGAAATGAAAGACAGCTACAGGGTGGCTCCACTTATATGTGGAATCTAGGGAACACATGAACTTGCAAAAAAAAAAAAATCAAGCAAACTGTATGTGAGACTTGTGAAAACAATGGTGATTAACTTTGGGACATAAGGTGGGAACATAGAACTTTGGTGGTAGGTATGGTGTGGAACTGTACCTGGTAATCCTACAATCTTGTATTATAACCACAAATATATATATATATATATATTTTTTTTTAAATACAAATATATATATATATATTTTTTTTTTTTAAATTCTGAAGCTTGACTTCCTACCCTGAATTGTTTTGGTTTTGACAGCCTGTATTTTTCTTGGACCTTAAGGAGAGACTAAGAACTACTGTTTTCAAATGATATTTTTGAATGGCACAAATGCATAAGTATTCCTGTTGCTATTCTGCACCAAAGAAAATATTCTATTAAATAACCAGAATTACTTTTTCTGTGCAGATTTGAGGACAGACTTATTGAAAGAATTTATCAGCCCCCATACTCCCACCTTAGGTTACTCCAGGCTGCTCCTGCAAATGAATAGCTGCATCCCAATGAGTAAATACCTTTTTCAAAGTGAAAAGGAAAATCTGTCTCAGGGATTTTTCTGATGTTAGTCAAATATTCAGTCCTTGGAAATCAAATTCCTTCATGTCCTCTGTAATTATACAGAAAATCTTATTTATTTACCACAGAAATAAGGTGAATAAAGCAAACACTAAAAATAAAATTGGTATGTGTTTGCTGAGGTAAGTCCTGGGTATAAAAAATGAATTTAAGCTAATAGGCATATGCTGCAGCATATATTTGAATTAATAGTTGCATAAATTGCTTGTATGATATAGTTTGCTGTTTAAAAAATAAGGTTGCACTTTAAAAAGCATGGGGCTTAGTCATTTACGCAGTAACAGCCTGGGAAATTTAATTGAAAGCAGCTGATGTAGTGATAATGCCAGACCTCAGTATAAATGTCAACAGAAAAAAGAGAGTTGTTTGTTGGTATTTCTATTGTTTAAAAAAAAAAAAAAAAGACTTTTAGAATGGAAATTTCCTTAAAAGAAAAACTAGAAGGAAGGGTATTTATCCAAAACAATAGGAGGTTAAACTAGTAACTATAATAAGCATGAAAGTAAGAAACCCCATTAATTTGAGGTGATAAGTAGAAAGATTATGTAATAATGTAATCTGGGATGTAGGATAGCACTAATTCCTCTCTCTCCCCCGACCCCTCTCTCCCTCCCCTTCAAAAGAGTTATCTGGTGTTTTGCAGATACTGATAACAAAGAGATGAAGATTTCTACTCATTTGCCAACAACCATACTACTGACCACTAACCCTCAATAGAATGATTTTGGGGAAAAAGTTGTCTTTAAAAATAGTTCCATTCTCCAAAGGCAACATACTCCACCACTCAAGAAAGATGGGTCCTGAAATTAGTGCAGCCTGGAATGTTCCTACTGGAGACCACAGAATGCCAGTTCAGACAAAGGCTCCTATGCTGCCTATGGGCCCCAGATCAAATCTATGGAGTTTACAGTTAATGATATTTATAAACTTTCCCCATATTTGGGAGCTGCTCTCTTCCCTGATCCAGCTTTCTAGTCATTTTTCCAACTATGTCTCCCCAGACAATACCTTGAATACTTTGTCAGAATCAGGCAAAAACTAGTCAAGTCATGGGCTCCTTGGAATATACCTAAAATAATAGACTTACTAGTTTTTTCCAAGATGTTGCCCCCAAATCTTCATCTGCAATATTTTTGCACTTAGGTTCATGATTAGTCAACAATTTGTTCTGCTTTATATCTCAACTCTTTTTCAAACACCAGGCTCCAGATGCTAGCATGATGCCAGCCAGACTTCCCTGGGCAGAGGACCCCACCAATGTGTCCTGGAGCCCCACTTCCCCAGATCCCTATCCCACCAGGGAAATAGAGAGACAGACTGGGAGTATGGATCAACCTGCCAATGCCCATGTTTAGTGGAGAAGCAACTACAGAATCCAGATCTACCACCTTCTGCACCCCATAATGACCCTGGGTCCTTATTCCCACAGGGATAAAGAGCAGGAAAGTTTTCAAGGGAAGGGACTGGATATGGAGTTCTGGTGGTGAGAGTTGTGTGGAATTGTGCGTCTCTTATCCTATGGTCTTGTCAATATTTCCATTTTATATAAAAAAAAGCCACACAAGATAAATAAATAGCATTTTTTAGATACCAATATGCGATTTATTTTATGAATAAAGTATTTGATTTAGAGATCATATTTTATAAATAATATCAATCTGCAAGAGACAAAATACTTTATGAGTAATTTGATAGTACCTCTCACTAAGGTAAGGAAGACCAAATGCAAAAGTTTTAAAGCCAAACTCTTGTGCAGCACACATGGCATTGACTTTTTAAAATGTCAAAGTCTGTATTATACAGAAACAAGTGGAAAGAACACTCAGGCTGCAAGAATATCTATGCAGTTAATAAAATCAGTATTGGGGTAGCAAAATAGGTCACTAGTATAGTGAGCCTGTTTGCCATGCACATGACCCGGGCTTCAACCTGCCCTCCAAGGCACTGGAGAAAGCTTCAGTGTTGTGGTATATTTCACCCTCCCTCTCTCTGTATCTGAAACCATCAACCTGGGGTATTCAAGTTTGTGACTAAAAAGGAGGAGGGGGAGGAGACAGAATGGAAGGAAGAAAGGGGGAGGGGGTAGAGGGGAGAAGGGATAAGAAAAGACAAAGAAGACTGGTTGTATTTCCTATTTAAATCACTGAACATTAAAACATAGCTATCTATTCTCCACGGAAGGGCTGCTCTGGGGTGAGGTAGTGGTACACCTGGTTGAGGGTACACAGTAACAGTGCACAGTGATTCCAGTTCAAGGCCCTCATCCCCACCTGCAGTGGGGAAAACTTACAAGTGGTAAAGCAGTGTTTTTGGTGTCTTTCTGTCTTTCCTTCCTTCTTTTCCCTTCCTCCCTCCCCCTTCCTTCCTTCCTTCCTTCCTTCCTTCCTTCCTTCCTTCCTTCCTTCCTTTCTTTCTTTCTTTCTTTCTTTCTTTCTTTCTTTCTTTCTTCTTTCTCTCTCTTTCTTTCTTTTCTTTCATTAATTCTTTATTAGATAGGAATGAAAGAAATTGAGAAAGGGAGGGGTAATTAAGAGGGAGAAAAATAGATACCTGCAGACTTTTTTCACTGCTTATAAACTATGTACCCTGCAGATGGGGAGCAGTGGCTCAAATCTGGGTTCTTGAGGATGGTATTATGTTTGCTTAATCATGTGTGGCATTGCCCAACCTCTACAATGTTTTTCCACCTTCAGTCTATTAAATCATATTAATATATTTTATTTTAACTTTTAGTATGAAATAAGTTGCTACTAGAAAATAGATACATAATAAGAATAATAACATAAATATCAGGATACTCCTTCCAAACTAAGAACCGTACCATTATTTTTGAAATATCCACTTATGAGGCTGGGTGATGTTGCAATCTGTAAAGTTCACAAGTTACCATGTGCGAAGACCTGGGTTTGAGCCCCTGCTCCCCGCCTGCGGGGAGGGAAGCTTCAGGAATAGTGTAGCAATGCTGCAGGTGTCTTTCCTTCTCCGTTTCTCTACTCTCTTGCCCTACTTCTATCTCTATCATTATTAAAAATACAACCACTTGCATCTCAGCACCTTAATCTCATGCATCCCCCTTTAATGTCTCAGTGCATTTATATTATAATTTCATACATGAATTTGAAATAAACTGAACTTTGCAGCAGTTGTTATTTATTATCCTTACTTCTAAAAACTTAGAAGACATTTGGATAACTGAATCATTTTTATTAGTAAACTTCAACTACAAAGGTTCTCTTTCATACTGCCCCCCAGACTTTGATTTCAAATTTATATACTAACCTCATATGATGATGATGAGAAGTTCTTTTTTAATCTCTCTTAATGAAAACAACAAGTTTTAAACTAGAATTAATTGCTCCACAAATAATTATCAAAATTCACAAATAAGACTTGTGAAATTTGTTTTAGTTTTTTGTTGGCTAGGTGACCATTTTATAGAGCCAATTTTCATATTGGCCACAACAGCATTTTGTTAATGTTTTCTATGCACATTTTTATAATTTTCTGTTTTCATTGACTAATCATGCCACCTGTGCTCAATCACACTGGTATAAAATTCCAAACATTTATCTTACCCCTACTGAATTTAAAGTTGCAATTCTCTTAGCATGTATACTATTTTAAGGACTTTTATTTATTCCTACTGGTTAAATGTTGGTTATTTTTAGACATTACTTCAAAGAATCTAATGTTCCTTGTTGAAACTATTCTTTATTTCTATAAATAATTAATTAATTAATTTTGCCAGAGCTCTGCTTATCTCTGGCTTAAGATGATATGGAGAGAAACTTGGATAGAAGGAGATATAAAAGCACCAGAGATTCTCCAGCACTTCCGTATTACCATGGGTTGCTTGGGCTTGAACTTGGGTCATAAGCATGACAAAGCACACACCCTACTTGATCAGCTGTCTTGATATTTTCTGCTTTTTATTCTCTCTCTCTTTTCCCTTCTCCCTCTCCCTCTCCCTCTCCCTTTCCCTCCCTCTCTCTTTCTCTCTCTTCCTTTCCATTCTTTTTTTTTTTTTTATGGGAAGGTTAATAGTACAGTTGTTGACACTTGGGTATAGTTTTTCATCTACTTGTGGTAGGTGCTGCAGAAAACTCTCACTAATATCATCATTCACCAGGACCACAATATTCTCTCCCACACCCCTTTCTCTCCTCCCCAGCATCTTTTGCATTGGTGAAAAACACCCCCATGCAATTAAACTTTTATTTTGAGTTTTCCCTTTCTGTCCTTGCTTCTAAAGATCCACCTATAAGTGAGATTATCTAACAGAGTTATAAGTAACAATAGTCAAATTTCATTCTGTACTATTGCCACCACCAGAGTTCTGTGTTCCCATTCCCTCCTTTGGAAGCTAAGTAGTTCTCCCAAGGTTGCAGTGTGGGATGACTATTATTTATGTGTGTCTATATGTATATATTTTTGCACAGGTGGTCTGCATTCTTTTCCTAAGTCAAACTACATCTATTACTACTTCCAAATATCCTTCTTTACTTCATCTTCTTTCTCCAGGTCCTGATGAAGTTAGAGTTCTGAGTCCTCTGGTCATCTTTCCCTATAATTTGTCCCCACCTGGGATTATGGTGCAAATTTCTTTTCAGGGTACAGAAGGTAGGGGTTCTGGCTACTGTAATTGCTTCTCCACTGGACATGAATGATGATACATTGATCAATACCTCTATCATGTTTCTCTATTTTCCCAGTGGGGTAGGGCTCTGGAGAGGTGAGGTTCTGGAACATATTGTTGAGGTCATCTACCTAGGGAATTCAGGATGCAACCATGATAGCATCTATAACTTTGTGGCTGAAAGATAGCGCAATATATAGGAGGGGAAAATGAAGAATGAACAGGAACCAAAAAGTAGGAATAGAACAAATGAGAATAGGGATCTTAGGGTAAAAAGAATCTGAGAAGGTTATTTTAGGTTATGTTCCTAGGGGCTCATGACTTTCATAGTTTTTGTTTGACTTTGATAGTTAACATAAAGGTAGAAAAAAAATATTATCTTGGAAGATGGTATCAAAGTTGAGAAAAGGGTGAGAAAGTTGGCTTAGGGCAAAGAGTAGCAAGGGTATCTATGAATAAAATTAATTGTCTATCACATCAAACTGACCCAGGGCCCATATTCCTATTTAGTACAGGAGCCTGTGTAATGTCTGAATCCCTTTTGATCTAGCTCCCAGTTCATGGTCATAGCTGGAAACATTCTAGGCTACACTAACTTCAGAACCAGTTTTTCTTGCATAGCAGGGTAGGATGACCCAGCCTCCCTACAGAGAATGGATCAGCTTCTATCATTGCTCCTTTATAGGAGGAAAGAACATGATTCTGGAGTGGCCCAAAAAGGGATCCAACCATCCTGTTGTAATTGTCCTTTACCTCCTTACTTCATTAAGCATAAGCTTTCTAATTCCATCCATTTCATCCCAAAGGAAATGTCATTATATATATATATATATATATATATATATATATATATATATATATATATGTATATTGCTGAACAGTACTTCATTGAGTCTATGTCTCACAATAATTTTATCCAGTCATCTGTTGAAAGGAATTTTTGTTGCCTCCAAATTTTGGCTATTGTGAATAATGTAGCTATGAATATGGGGGTACATATATCCCTTTGAATTTGATGTTATTTGAATTGATTATGTATTTTGGATAAGTGCCTAGGAGTGGGATTGCTGGATCAAAATCATGTACACATTTGTTTAAGGATTCTCCATACTGTTTTCCATACTGGTTGCATCAGTTTGTGCCAATAGTTGTACCAGTGTAGTAGAGTTCCTCTCTCTCTCCACATCCTTTCTAGCACTTATCCTCTGTGATTTTGTTGATAAATGTCATTCTCACAGGTGTGAGGTGGTATCCCAATGTAGTCTTCATTTGCATTAGTAGGGGAAAATTGGTACAGTCCTCTGATACCACTCAATTCTTTGCGTTTTTTAAATTTATTTTAATTTTATGTTCCCTTTTGTTGCCCTTTTTTATTGTTGTTGTAGTTATTATTGTTGTTGTTGATGTTGTCATTGTTGGATAGGACAGAGAGAAATGGAGAGAGGAGGGAAAGACAGAGAGGGGGAGAGAAAGAGAGACACCTGCAGGCCTGTTACACCACCTGTGTAGCAACCCCTCCCCCAATGCAGGTAGGGAGCTGGGGCTAGAGCTGGTATCCTCAAGATGGTATTAATCCTCTATTCTGAAGGTTAGTTATTTGATTTTGCTGAGCAAAAGCTTTTTGGCTTAATGTAATCCCACTTGCTTATTTTTAGTATTTATCCTTAGGATGTCATATAATAATTTATTGTGAAGTCCTACACCAACGTTATTTTAAATTTGTTTACTTTTATCAGTTTTAGGGTATGAGGATTTATAGTGAGATCTTATACATTTCAGATGTTTTGAGTGATCTAAATTATAAACTTCATTTTCTTCATATGGTAAATGATTTTCTTACTATAATTTTTGAAGACTCGGAGTTCCCCACTGAGCTTTTGTACTTCCTTATTAAACATTAGTTATATATGTGTATAGGAAATTGCTTTTGTAATCATGCCTCTGTTCAAATGACACCTGTTCATTTTTCTGTGAGTACAGTTTGTTGTTTTAATTGCTATAACCTTGTACTATAGTTCGAGTCCAAATGAGTGATACTTAAAACTTTTTTTTTCACGCTGTACTGCTTTTTTGGGGGGGGTAGAGTTTTTTCTAGTTCTGTAAAATGTTTAGAAAAAAAGAACATTAGGGGGCTGGGTGGTGGCTGGTTGAGCGTACATGTTGCAATGTGCAAAAACTGGGCACATCCTACCTGCAGGGGGAAAGCTTTGTAAGAAGCAGGTCTGCAGGTGTCTCTCTGTCTCTCTCTCACTTTAATCCCCCTACACTCTCTATGGATTTCTCTATCCAATAAATAAATAAAGATAATAAATAGTAAAAAAAAAAGGATTGAATATCAGAGACAGAATACTGTGTTTAAAAAAAAACACTAGAATTTTGTTAAGGAATGAAATGAACATTCCCATTATGTCTTTTCCTATAATTCTTTCATCAAGATATGCAGTGTTCATTGCATGACTCTTTTATTTTCCTAGTTAAATATTACTAAATGGCTTATTGCTTTTTGATATTATTGTGAATGGTACACTTTTAATATTTTTTCAGATATTTTATTGTTGTTATACAGAAATGTAAATGAATAGGCCAGAAAAATAGTTCACCTGTATAGTGTACCTATTTTGCCCTATAGTGACCCAGATTCAGGTCCAGTTCCTACTGCATTGGAGAAATATTTACATCTTCAATTTGGATGTCTTTTCTTATAATTTTAATGTCAACTTTATAGTTCCATCTTGGACTTGCTAATACTATGTTTAATAAGAGGTATGATATACACCTTCCTATCTTTTATTCTTGATCTTATAGGACAAGTTTCAACTTTCATCTTTAGATACTATGTGAGTTTTGTTATTTCCATATATGCAGTTTATTATGTTGAGTTACATTCATTATATATCTACCGTTTTAGGAATCTTAGTTTACTTTTTTAGAGAGAAATATTTTTAATCTTTATTTATTTATTAGATAGAGACAGCCAGAAGTCAAGAGGGAAGGACATGATAGGAAGATAGAAAGATAGAGAGACACCTGCAGCCCTGCTTCACCACTCGCAAAGCTTTCCACCTGCAGTTGGGGACTGGGGTTTGAACTTGGATTTTTGTGCTCTGTAACATGTGTGCTCAAAGGGTGGTCCCATCTTCTCTTACTTTCCAAGTCTACATACACCTATCACTACTTGTGAATGTCCATCCTTTTTTCTATTTTTCCTGGTTCTGATGGTATTGGAGTTCAGAGCCTTCTATTTTATCTTTCCTCTGTGAGTTTTGCCTCCACTTGGAGTAAGACAAAAGTTCTTTTTGAGGTGCAGAACTTGGGAGTTCTGGCTTTTTGTAAATGCTTCTTGGAGAGTCCTCATAATGTGCTTTCTGTAGTCATCTACAATAGTCCTTCCATGACTATATTTTCACAGAGTTTTTCTGTTTCATTTCAAACAGCCTAATATGACATGTTGTGTAATTTGTTTCTTCAGTATTTCTGTGTGTGTCCCCATTTCTGTGTATTGTCCCCATTATTGCTGGCCAGCAGGTGGTGCTATTGTTGTGATCTCTGGTCTTTGTTTTTTCACATGCTGCATGATGAAAAGATGGGATTTAGGGCTAGTTTTGTTGTTCTTGTTGTTTCCTTGAGCTGTTTTGTGCTCTGTGTTTTGTGTGTATATGGTTTTTTTGTCTGACTAAATCTGAAAACATGCCTCAGGGGTTTGCTACTGTGCTGCAGCTATGTTCATAGTAGCAAGGCTCACTTTACTGTTTACTTCCACAAGCAGCTGTAAATTACTTTTATGTTTTTGGCAACAGACTATATTTCATTTGGTCACAAGTGCTCCCTGATTTTTATGGTTTGCTCTTATTGCGTGTAACTACAGTAAATTAATGACCTCTTAGGTCATTAATTGAAAGGTCATAAATTTCCTCCTTTCAGTGCTAGCCCAATGTGTTACCTTGACTATTGCTGCTTGTAGAGGGAAAATGATGCTGAGGGAAAATTATAGAGTGCTCTGCTGGAGCTATAAATTCTCTGTGTTAGGCTTCTGTCCCATGCCTCTTCTCACACTAGCCACACTTATGAGTACTCACCTAAGGATGTGGTGCTTCTGTGAATACCTCAGCTGTCATTGGTGAATTTTGTTAAGTTCAATAGTTGTAAATACTTGTAGTTTGCTGAAGAGTTTGATCCTGTGATTTTTCTGCTATGACCACAACTCCTGAAATCTTTATATCACTCCTGTGAGTTCTCATAATAAATTCTCTTGTTCTCCTTTGTTTACAAAATGGATGCAACTGAACTAGAGGGAATCAGGTTGAGTAAAATAAATCAGAAGTGGAAGAATGAATACCAGATATCTCACTAGCAAATAGAACTGGAGATACAAAGCAGAGAACAATACAGGGTGGAACACTTCAATGGAATGAAGTTTGTTTCAGCGAATTTGGGGATTCAGAAAGGAGAAAGATACTATTAGTTCTGGGCATCTAAGTTGCTATAGTAGAACAGAATGACAGCTTGGAAGAACAAAATGTACTTATATCAATCTTGAGATGTGACAATGTACCTTCATGATTAGAACAATTATGTAAATCAGCATCCCTCAACAATGTGATATTGAAGTTGGGAAATACAATCTTTATTAGTAGAGACATGTAAAATATTAAAATATGACATACTGTCCAAGGTCACACATAATTTCTGAAACATGAAAAGGCTAGAATGACATGCACATATAAAATTCCATTAGTTTGCTGTTTGCATTTTTCATCTTCTGCTGCTAGACTTAATTGACCTGTCACTTAAGGAAAAATTTTATCTATACTAATATTTAGCAAATTTCAAGTGCTCTCTTTGTAAAATGTCACAAACCTTTTACTGCAAACACTCCCATGTGAATTTGCTATATATCAAGGAATATAGCATAAAATTGTCATATTCCTCAGAAGCCATTTTAGAATCCATCTAATGCTTAAGTATTGATAGCATCAAAATTAATATCCACCCTCTTGCTTCCCTTCTCTAATATTCTCAACTCCTTCAAATTATTGTTTTTCAACCCTTATATTTTTTCTTGTTATCAAATGAAGAGTTACCTGATATAAAGTAATTTCTAGGGGGAACACAGATTGCTAGCACAGTTTTCAAACAGAAGAAACCAAATTAAATACATTTGACTTTTTTTTGATGTGACACTATATAAAATCTTTTAAAAAATATTTATTTATTTTCCCTTTTGTTGTCCTTGTTGTTTTATTGTTGTTGTAGTTATTATTTTTGTTGTTATTGATGTCTTTGTTGGATAAGACAGAGAGAAATGGAGAGAGGAGGGAAGACAGAGAGGGGGAGAGAAACATAGACACCTGCAGACCTGCTTCACTGCCTGTGAAGCGACTCCCCTGGAGGTGGGGATCCAGGGACTCGAACCAGGATCCTTACACCTGTCCTTGTGCTTGGTGTCACCTGTGATTAACCCACTGAGCTACCGCCCAACTCCTACTATATAAAATCTTTACTGTCCCTACATAATATATTAGTGTGTTATGTCTTCCTTACACAAAAATCTTGTATTGATATTCTTTTAATTCTAATCTACTGAAAATTGTTTTTGAATAATATTCTAAGATCTTATTGATTTTCAGCGTGATTCATGTTATACATGTGCATTATAAATCATAAATAAATGTGTGACCTATTTTTCATTAGACAGAATGTATACCAAATTGTCAAACCTCTAAAAATATTTGTTCTTCCTTTTGAAAATATCTTAATATTTTTCATATTTAGAAAAAGTAATTGTATTCCAAAGTCTTATTATATATTCTACCTTTCTTTTCTTGCCACTTTTTTTACCCCTCAAAAAAAAACCTCAATAAAATCATTCAAAATATCACATTTTAATATTCTTTTGATGTATTAGCAACTTACAAGACTATATTTTGTCTACTTGTCTTTTTGTATGAACATAGCTCTGCTTAGCTCAAGCAATGTGTAATTCCAGGGATCAAATATGGGACTTCTCATATGAAAAACTTGTGAGCTACCGTTGCACTGTCTCTTTGGCCCAAAGAATGTATATATTTTAGGTCAATTTCACCACTCTTGAATTTGTGTTCTTCCCTACCATGCCCACTACAGAGCTGTCAGTGTTTCTTCCCTGCTATCCATTAAGTCCTGTTTCTTGTACTATCTACCCTCCCTTTTTCCTTTTGGTAGCTCCTCCCCAGATTTACATTAGAATCTCTAGGCTTGACTTTGAATTTGTCTGTTCATTCCCCCCCTCCCCCAGTAGTCCACATGTGAATGAGATCATCTGGTTTTATACTTTTATCTTCTGGCTTATTCCACTTAGCATGATTCCCTGTAACTCCATTAAAACTTTAATAAATACAGGATTGTATCCTTTTCATAGTGGGGTAGTAATCTATTTTATAAATGTACCCTATCCATTCATCTGTAGCTAAGTACTTGCATTGTATCCATATTATATCTATTGTAGATATTTTAATAATGAACATAATTGTGTGTCTCTTCAGATAAATGCTTTTGTGTTCTCTGTGTAGATATCTAGGTATGTAACTGCTTGATCACATACTATCCTATTTTTAATGTCTTGAAAATTTTTCTTTATTTTATGACTTGGTTTTTACAACTACTTTAAAAAAATTATTATCTTTATTTATTGGATAGAGGCAGCCAGAAATTGAGAGGCAGAGTGAGATGGAGAGGGAAAGAGAGAGAGAGAGAAAAAGAGAGAGAGAGAGAGGGAGAGAGAGAGAGAGAGAGAGAGACCTATAGACCTCCTTGACCACCATAAAGCTTTCTCTTTGCAGGTGGGGACCAGGGGCTAGAAACCCGGCCCTTGCACATTTTAACATATATGCTCAACCAGGTGTGCCACCACTTGGTCCCAACCATTACTTCTTTAATATATCCCAGCATCACTTCTTATACCTCTATCTACTACATGAGGATTTGCTTAAAAGGCATAATTCCTGTAATGGCTGTTATAAAGTTTGAAAGAGAGGAAATGGGATCCCAGAGGTAGACTACATGTTTTTTCTACACTTCAGGTCTCTGAATTCAGCCACTGTCAGCACATGAATGCACTGAGGATAGCACAAAAAGATATTCATGAATGGTGCAATATTTTGATGTCTTCCTTCACTATCTCTC
Organism: Erinaceus europaeus; assembly: GCF_950295315.1. Lineage (NCBI taxonomy): Eukaryota > Metazoa > Chordata > Mammalia > Eulipotyphla > Erinaceidae > Erinaceus > Erinaceus europaeus. Next base: position 48,175,463 of record NC_080166.1, read on the forward strand.
TCTCCAAAAATACAGATATGTGAGAATATTTTGTAGATGCTTATTGTGGAGATATGAGAAATTGTACTCATATCACCACAATTGTACTGTAAATCATTCACTCTCTAATGGAATGATAATACAAATCAATAAAGTACAGAATTATGATAAAGGAAATATCTCAGATGCTATGACATAGGACATTTATGCCTGAGTCTACTGGTTCAGCTCCTAGTACTCTTGTGTTCTGGAGTGGTGTTCTGACTTTTCTCATGTAACTTAAATAATAAGATTATATTTTAAAAATAATAACAGCACAGAATATTAAATGGAGCCTGGAGGGAATTCATTGGTGCTGCACAGGCCCAAGATTCTAAAATTTCCCCCTGGAACTGCATAATATATGGGAACTTATCTAAACTCTATGTAATGTGTATAACATTTATACAGTTTAATAATTTGCATCACAATTATTGTGTCTTTATATTATTTTAGACATTTATGTAATCTCCTTAAAACAGTTGATTTGTACTAAGTAACCTGCATTTCCCATCATTTTGAATGCTTTATATTTGGTAATTATTGCAATAAAGTGATGTTACATTTGAAAGATATTTAAAATTAGATTCTGTAAATAACATGATTATATTGATTTAAATTTGTTTATGCAAAAGAGTTAAAATTGGGAAATTTATAATAATTAGAAAAGTAATTCTATAAACATAAAGCAAATAAAACTGCTTCAAGTGCTGAAGTAACAGCAGCATTACAATTGCATATATTGTAAAATATTGAATTTCTAGGGCTGTAATGAAAATACTATGAAATTAACTCTTATTAAGATGTGCTTCAGTGGCTGGAGAAATAGTTTAATCGCTAGAGTGGAAGAATTTGTTTTTCTAAGTTTTCTGGTTCTTTCCTAGGTTCTGTCCATGCCAGAATAGTGCTCTGGCTTTTTCTACCTACCATCTTTTTTACCTATCATCATCTATCTATCTCATCTATCATCTGTCTGCTCATCTATTCTATAACAATCTTATATCTATCTCTGTTATTTCCTTAATGTAAAGCTATCTCTATACATCTCATAAAGGTAAACATGAATGCTTATAGTCTTTTAAGAAGTCATCTTTCCTTTTATTTCTCAAATCTCTAGTTTTCATTATATATACATATTTTAAATTAACTTCATTTATTTATTGGATAGATACAGACATAAATCAAGTGGGAAGGGAGACGTAAAGAGGGAGAGAGACAGAGAGACATCTGAAATACTGCTTTACCACTCAGAAAACGTTCCCCCTGCAGGTGGAGACTGGGGGCTCAAACCTACGTCCTTGCGCCTTCAATGTGGACTCAATCGGGTGCACTACCACACAGCCCCTGAAATCTCTCTATTCCTAAAAATCATTTTTTTCTATTAATTGTTTAAACTTCAACAATTTGAAGACAATATTATTTAATTTAATATTATGATATAATTTTGAGACTGAAATTTGTTTTCTGGCAATTTTACAAAAATTGCAACAGGACTGGAAACTATTTGAAAATTTTAAATATGCATCAGAGTATAGAAAGAAGCAAATCTCAAACTTTGACATCAAATTATATCCTTTTCATGGCAAAAATTTTAATTTTTTTCATAGATAGAAATTCAGCTGCAGCTGAACTATTTCTTCAGCTACTGAAACACATCTTTATAAGAATTTCTTTTCCTTCCTTCCTTCCTTCCTTCCTTCCTTCCTTCCTCCCTTTTCTCCTTCTCCTTCTCCTTCTCCTTCTCCTTCTCCTTCTCCTTCTCCTTCTTCTTCTTCTTCTTCTTCTTCTTCTTCTTCTTCTTCTTCTTCTTCTTCTTCTTCTTCTTTTCTTCTTCTTCTCTCTCTTTCTTTTTTCTCTTTTGCTTTTTTGCACTAGGCTGTCTTGGTGCCTGCACAAGAACTTGTTGCTTCCTGGCATGCCCCTTTTATCCTTGTTTCCCTTTTTTCTTTGATAGTAAGGGAGAAGTGAGCAGGAGCGAGAGATAGAGAGATACAGAGAAGCATCTTCAGTACTGCTCCTCTGCTACTGAACCTTCCCCCTCCCTACAACTGTGAACCAGCGATTTGAACCCTTGTCCTCACACAAGGTAAAGTATGTGTATAGATTGTGCCACCTCTTGGATGCAGTTGTAACTATTCTCTTTAAATATTGTGTTTACTTACTTATTGAATAAAGACAGAGAGATTGAGAGGAAAGGAGGAGATAGAAAGGGAGAAAGAAAGGGTGACACCTGCAGCAATGCTTCACCACTTGTGAAACTTCCCCCAGAGGTAGGGACCAAGTTTTGAAGCTGGGTCCTTGTACACGGTAGCATGCACACTCAACTGGGTGAAACCCTTTTCCCCTTGTAATCATTCTTAAGTAAAGAATGACTGAAATATAAAAATATAAAAATGAAAATTTAGTGAGGCTGGGTGGTGGCACATCTGTTTAAACACACATGTGCAAGGACCTGGGTTCAAACCCCCAGTCTCCACCTGTAGGGGGAGAGCTTTGCTGGTGGTGAAGCAGTGTTGCAGATGTCTCTTGGTCTCCTTGCCTCTCTACCATGCTCTTCCCACTTGATTTCTGGCTGCTTCTAAACAATAAATAAATAAATAAAAATTAAAAAATTAAAATTCAAGGCTAATTTAATTTTAAGGCTAAAATTTAATAAAAATTAAAGATAATTAAAAACTTAAATTTTGGGAATCAAGCGGTAGTACAGCGGGTTAAGCGCACGTGGCACAAAGCACAAGGACCAGCAGAAGGATCCCTGTTCGATCCCCGGCTTCCCACCTGCAGGGGAGTCACTTCACAGGCAGTGAAGCACATCTGCAGGTGTCTGTCTTTCTCTCCCCTTCTCTGTCTTCCCTCCTCTCTCCATTTCTTTCTGTCCTATCCAACAACAAGAACAATAATAGCTATAACAATACAATAAGAGCAACAAAAGGGAAAGCAAATAAATATTTTTTAAAAACTTAAATTTTAATTAATAAAAATTAAAAATTAAAATTTAAGTAAAATGGTTCACTTGGACAGTGTGCTGCTTTGCCATGTAGGCATCCCTGGTCCCTTTCATTGAAGCACGATTCTATACTGTGATCGACCCATCTCTAAAAACGGGGAAATTTAGTTGTTGTATAAATAATGTGATTTATTGAAAAAGTAGATGATATAATATAATTAGTTTAAGAGAGTCTACAGATGAAGTTTTCCTTCTAGATAACCTAAGAATCTTTACAATTCTGCTATTAGGTAGTTAATATCATTTATGCATCGTATTACTATAACCATTGTGTATGACAATTTACACATTTCTGTTACATCATCTTTCTCTCTATGTTCTATACATATTTTATTTATATAATACCTGTGCTTTTGTTTACAAATATATTTGTGTGAACAAAAAATCTTGAAATAAGCTGCACTTTCCTTTTCTGAGAATTAAATTTACTATAATATGCCTTAATTTTAATTTATGACTTAATCAGTTTTAAATATATAGTTTTGGCATGTTTAACTATTGAAGTCACAACCAAAAATGAAACAGAAGTATTTAAGTATCCTCAAATATACTTTGTTCTTCTTTGTAATCAATCCTTTATACCTCAAACATTTATATCTTTAATAAAGTATTTCTATATTTTAGAATTTTATATAACTAGAATAGCAAACTTACTTTTTTCTATGACTTTTATTTTTCTAGTCTAAATTAAAGATACATTTGTGAGTTATATAATGTACTAAGCATGCACTTACATTTTATACATATATACATAAAGCATATATAGAATTTTATATTTACTATACCCATATATGAGTGTTGAAATTGTTAAATTTATTTTAATTGTGGTTTAACTGACATATAATATTATACTAGTATCACATTAAAGTATAATTCAATGTTAATAAATATTGTGAAATTATTATCATAATAAATCAAATTAATATCCATTACCATATATAGCAATAATATTTATTGGGAATGTTAAGATATATTCTCTTAAAAAATCTTTTTCCAAATCCAGTATTGAGAGAATAATGATTCTGAAGATTGCTATTGTCATTAGAGTACATTTCCACATTTCCCAAAGAGAGGTCTCAATATTCTCACCCTGATTCAGCATATTCCACTATACCTTTGCAACTATGTTTGTGAAATTTATCTTGTTTGTCTGACAGGTATATTCATTTGACTAATAATACCATCATGTCTGTCTTTCAGATTCTGTCTCATTACTACAAGAATCCGAAAGTCTGGATATGTCAGAGACTTTACTACCCTTCAGGCTTTAGAAGGTTGTATGGCCACATGAGATCATCCATAACTCTGACATCTGGCTACTTCCCTAAGGGTCTGGAGATGGTGCATGGCATAACTGGAATAAACTCAGTAACTTATGGCACCGTAAGAATGTGCCTGATGTAATGACATCTGGATAATGACAGCTTTAAGTACCCTTTACCTGATGTTTTCCACTTTACAAATGCATTCTGATATTTATCTATACGGTACATAACACATTTGCATCTTAACATTTACTCCTGATGAGTATTTTACTTAAAACACATCTTTACTCTTCCTTGTTCCTTTTTGATGCAATGCATATATATATATATTATAAATAAACACTCCTGGAAACTTGGGATGTATGGACACACACTTGACACTGTCCCAGGTCAGCATATGCTGTGTGTCCCACCTGATCTCAACTGTATGGTGACTGGATTTGATTATCCAGCATCTAATCTCAGGGCTCTGGCAACTGGCTGAAGTTCTCTACCCATGTTATCTCCGTAACAGGCTATCCTCATAGGGGTATGTGGTACGTTTATACATTTTTTCATTCATGATTTTTTTATTGCCACAAGGATTAGTTCTGGGGCTCAGTGTCTGCAACACAATAGTTCCTATGCTTCAGTAGCCTTTTTATGTACGTCTCTTCCTTCCTTCCTTCCTTCCTTCCTTCCTTCCTTCCTTCCTTCCTTCCTTCTTTCCTTCCTACCTTCCTTCCTCCTTCCTTCCTTCCCTCTCCAGTATGCTCTCCACAGGGGTTGGATCAATTTATATTCCCACCAGCAGTGGAGCAGAGATGTTTTATCCCCACAACCTCTCCAGTATTTGTTGTTGCTATTGTTTCTGATGTATGACATTCTCACAGAGGTGAGGTCCTATCTCATTGTTGTCTTTATTTGCATTTCTCTAGCAATCAATGACTCGGAGGTTATATATATATATGTATATATATATATATGCCTTTTGTATATCCTCTCCTAACATTTATTCCTAACATCCTTCTCTAGAAATATGAACCAAAAATTTTATTGGGTACAAAAAGTGGAAGGTCTGGCTTCTGTGTTTGCTCCTCAGCTGGACATGGGAGTTGGCAGGTCGATCCATCTCCTCAGCCTGTTTCTATCTTCCCATAGTGTATATCTTTATATTTTTAAATTAAAATACCTTGTAGTATCTGTGGAAATGTTTTATCTGGGAAGCAACCTGTGCCTTTTTAATTACAAAGATAAAAATCAAAAAAAGTGACTGCCAGGCTGGGTTATTATGTTGATCTTTGTCAAAGCACAGAAGAATTATTACTCATGAGAAGTAAGGTCAGGAGAGGAGAGCTTCATCAGTTTTCACTAAGTACTGAAAGACAGTGTGCACTCAACCAGGTGAGCCACCACTGGGCCCCAAATATATTCTACCTAGATGTTATTGTATAGATAATTATATTCATTTCAGGTCAGAAAAAAAGCAATATTTTACTATTTACATCAATAATGGAAAATATTGAAGTATAATATTAAAAGATGAGAGAATCATTTGACTGAAGTAATATTATTGATAAACTTAAAATTCAGTATAAAAAACCTGAATACTTTCGTGTGTGAGAATATGTGTTCATGTTTAGAACAATACAATTTCTGTTCGTAGGAGCTGGTTTCTCACACTTTATGGTAGGTGGAAGACTGGTTGCATGTGATCAGTACAGAAGTATCTAAAAGATAGCTTATTTGTACCACTTGAAATTGCACTGAGAAGCAGTTGCTCTGAAATTTAAAGCATTACTGGAACCATTAAAGCATTTATCAAAAAGACTTCTCATCCTAGTGTCTGATCTATTATATCAAGAGTAAGACCTGAAAATGTGTACTTTTATCAAGTTCCCAGGTGATGTTGATATTGTCCATTAGGTACACATGCTTGAGAAGTAGTAATTTAGAGTAGTAGGTACAATGTTCGGGGTAGAGAAGCAAAGTGATGACCTTGATAACCATTTTAATATATATCCCATATCTTCTTTAACTGCTCAACTGATGATGGTTAATCTGTTGATTTACTGCTTCTACTCTTTGGCTTTTGAGAATAATGCAGCTGTGAACATACGGGTGCATGAGAAAATTTCTTCCTGATAAAATTATTGATCCCTGAGAATTTCTGGCAGCCTTATTGAAGTTGGTGGGTCTTATATAGTAAATCCATTCTAAAGTTTATCTTTCCATGAGACTTCTGAAATGTATTTGATGGTACTCCACACAAATAATGACATGATACTTGATTTGCTATAAATAACTATTATATCCAAGATTTAAAAGTGATTTTAGAAACCTGTAGGGATGAGCTCCATGTGTCATTGTCAGAACATGAAGGCCCATATCACTGGGAAGTTAGAACAACCTTCTAAATATCACTTGTAGGTAGATGTTTATCTGTTTTATTACTAATGACTTATTTATGTGCTGTACTTTATTTATTTATCATCTTACTTTTTTTTTCTTCTAGGGTTATCTCTAGGGCTCACTGCCAGTACTAAGAATCCACTGCTTTGGTCAGCCATTTTTTCCCCACTTTATTAAATAATCTAGGGAGAAAATGAAAGAAGAGAGGAGAGAAAGAGAAAGAGAAAAAGATAGACACCTGCAGACCTGCTTTGTCAAGCATCCTCCCTGTAGGTGGGGAGTGGGAGCTAGAACCAGGATCTTTATGTGTGTCCTTACACTTAGTATGCTTAAGCGGGTGCTCCATCTAGCAGAAAAGTTGCACAGATAGGCCTAAGTTGGGTCTGTATAGATGGATTTCAGTAGTATTCCACTGTGTATCTATACACCACACATTTCTTGAATACTTGTCTGTCACTGGACATTTGGGTTACTTCTAAATCTGGGCTTCTAACTCTCAACAGTTTCAGTTTATTGTGGGTGACAGGAGATACTTTACATGACCTTTGGAAGGTCAGACTTAAGTCTTAAGACTGAAAGTGCTGGGACACCAGGTGTAGACTCTTACTAATATGCTGGTAACCTATTGCTTTGGGGAAGAGGCAACACTGATAATCTTTATACAACTTTTCTTTTTCTATTTACTCATAACCAGCCAGGGTCAATGTCCACAATCAATATAAAGTTACAACTCTATTTTTAATTCCATATTGTCTTTCACTTCTGAATCTGTTTTCTGATCAACTACCAAGAAATAAGAAGACTTAACTCTGGATATGGTTCCAGCAATATAAACTCTTAAACAAGTGTCCTTCCAATGAATTTTTTGAGTAGAGTTTCTGCTCTGCTTAGATTTAAGTGCATTAATGAACTAATCTTCAGTGGTAAAGGGTTAACTAGTAGACTATGGGATGCAATGGTAGATAGTTTAATTATCTATCTTTGGTAGAGATCTATAATGAAGTACCTATAGAAAAGAAGATTTTGGGTGGCGAAGTAGTTGCTGAAATAGAATACTTTAGTGAAAACCAGGAGTATAATGGAGTTAAAGTTGTCCTTGAAAGTACATTGGAGAACTGGGAATAGAAAGTAATCATCTAAGGACTTTAAAATTTTCAGTTCAAGTTCCTTGTGAGAGACATTGTATAACAACCCAGTTTTCTAATTTTCCACTCTTTTTCTATCTTAAGTGTATTCAATATTTTTTAGTAAAGTACTAAGATTTGAGCTCAACATTTAAATTAGAGGACATTATAGAAATATTGTGATTTAGAAGAATAATGACCATTGCCCAAACTCTGATATGGGATTTTATTTTATCTGTGGGGGAAAGGTAACCTTTTTTTATTTTTTTCCTACTTTTTGGGGATAGTTAATGGTTTATAGTACAGTTGTAGGCACAGAGGTACAATCTCTCATCTCACCAAAATAAATATCTGAAAGATACTCTCTCCCGCAACCTGAGTCTTTTTCTTTTTTTTTTTTTAATATTTTATTTAAGAAAGGATTAGTGAACAAAAGCATAAGGTAGGGGGGGTACAACTCCACACAATTCCCAACACCCAATCCCCATAACCCACCCCCTCCCATGGTAGCTTTCCCATTCTCTATCCCTCTGGGAGCATGGACCCAGGGTCGTTGAGGGTTGCAGAAGGTAGAAGGTCTGGCTTCTGTAATTGCTTCCCCGCTGAACATGGGCGTTGACTGATCGGTCCATACCCCCAGTCTGCCTCTCTCTTTCCCTAGTAGGGTGTGTCTTTGGGGAAGCTGAGCTCCAGGACACATTGGTGGGGTCTTCAATCCAGGGAAGCCTAGCCAGCATCCTGGTGGCATCTGGAACCTGGTGATTGAAAAGAGAGTTAACATATGAAGCCAAACAATTTGTTGAGCAATCATGGATCCCAAGCTTGGAATAGTGGAGAGGAAGTGTTAGGGAGGTACTCACTGCAAACTCTAGTGTAATCCTGCTTTCAGGTATATATTTTGCAGTAGTTTATGGATACGTGTGCATATAAGCTCTCTCTCACAGAAACTGGTGTATATCTAGGTTATGGGACTTTGTTAGAAAGTGAACTACCTGAGATGAAATTAGAGTGTACTATTAAAGGAAAGGTCTCACCCGAGTAATGAAGCTGAAGGGTTGTCATTCCACACGTGAAGTCTCTGGATACAGTCTGAGGTGAAGCATGTTGAGGTGGCAATCGTTGCTTTGGTTAGGTTGTGATCGGCGGATGCAATATTATTTGGTTTGGATTGGGAGATGCATACGGGAAAGTGGGCCCTATCCAAGGGTTCCAGAACTGGGGGGAGTAGGGGCTCTATAGTGAAGATGTGAGGTTCCTGCTGTCTTAGGGTTCAAAAAGACAATTAATAGTTAATATTATCATCACATTATTTGTTAACCTGAGTCTTTTTCTAACACCGTGCCCCAGGACCCTACCTTTCTTTATCCAACCTTTGCCTTCCTGACCCAGAGTTCTTTCCTTTGGTGCAATACACCATATCAAGTCCATGTTTCACATTATATTTTCCTTACAGTGCTTGGGGAGATGGTTAGTTTATCTGTTCATGTATGCACATAGTAAGGTTTGATGAAGTCATGTTTTTAATATATTTTTCTATTATTTGAAGTTAAATATAGAAAAATATGTATTTATTTCACTAATAGCTTGTTTAATAGACGTTTTTAAGTTTCCAGGTGGAATTCTTAAAATTATGGTAATATAGCTATAAACTTTTAGTTATTGAATTGTTCAATGACTGTTTTAAATTTATAGTTTAGGGATTAACTATGTTTAATATGTGATCTAATATATTATGATTTTAATGAAAATGCCATATTTATTGGAGTGGCTTAGTCTTTATTTATTTTATTTAAGAATATATATAAATGGGGCTGAGTGGTGGAACACCTGTTACAATACAAAATTGCCCTCTTTCCTCTTTTTCCTTAGTTATGCTTTTGTTATTTTTGCTTTTTTAAAGTTCTGTCCAGAACAAGCCAATATGTTCTGGGCTCAAGCCCTGGGTCTTCACTTGCAGGGTGTCTCTCTCTCTTTCTCACTCCCCATTATACTATTTTCTCCCAATTTACCTCTGTTTCTACTCCTAAAATAAATAAATACTAAAAAATAATTTAAAGGAATATATTTACACATGCATACATATACATAATTTTATCATGCAATTATGTAATATCAAGTTTTGGCTTTTGTTTTACCCATCAAGTTAATCTGTGGAATCAGGAAAAACAATAAATTAACGTCTTTACACCAGATGAAAGGTCATTTATATATATCAAACATCTACTGAAAGAGCTACAGAAATATATTAATAGCAACACAGTAAAAGTAGAGGATTCCAAGACCCCTTGGATATTAGACCAGAAATTATGAAATACTTAGAGGAAAATATTGACTGAACTCTTTCCCATCTAAATTTGAGAGGCATCTTCAGTGAAACAAATCCAATTTTAAAAAAAGTTGAACAATAAAGACAAAGAAGAACTTGGATTGGGTACGGTGTATTGCACCAAAGTAAAGGAATATGGGGTGGGGGGAGGTTTCAGTACCTGGAACATGATGGCTGAGGACCTAATGGGGGCTAAATTTTACGCGGAAAACTGGGAAATGTTATGCATGTACAAAGTATTGTATTTACTGTTGACTATAAAACATTAATCTCCCAATAAGAAAATGAAAAAATACCAAACCTAAAGCCTGCTATAAAAATCTATGAGAAGTAAATTCACTAAAGCCATAAGCACATACACACACACACACACACACACACACATTATTTACACTGTTGAAATATGCATACAATGAATTATCAGCGAAGGTAACCAAGATTTCAGAAAGTGAATTAATTTGATGTAGTCTTAATTATTTTTGGTTTTATTTTATTTTATTTGTTCTTGGACGTAAAGTTGGATACTTTTAGGATGCATAGATCATGAAGTCTTCTACTACTGTTTAATGAACTCTTCGTGATCTATGCTTCAGAAATGTCTTCAAACTAAAGCCACATCTACTTAAATTAACTCCAAACTAATGTCACTTCTTAAAACACATGTATCTGATTTGAATAAAGATTTTGGAAACCATACTTTTCTAATCTGAGGATAAAATGACATTCTGATTGACAACTTTCCAAAGGACCCTAAAACTAATAAACCAAACTAGTATAAGCAGTTTTTTTTTTCAAATCTCTGTAAAGTTTTCCAAGAGGTACGATGAGTAGAGAATATAAATGGGGAAACAAACTATGATAGATTATAACATTCTATTTCAGGGAGTATGAAACATTCTTAATCTTGTAGTCATTTATTTGGTATATAGCATCACATGTGATATTCTCATCGTGCAAAGTAATTTTCAACAGACACTTTGTATGGAACCCAGTAAAGGCTTATTTTTTGTTGTTGAAAATTATAAAATATTTCTTTCACTTTCAGAAAAGGTCTTTAAACTAATGTTATAAAAGGTGAATTTTGTTATTATTTATTAAGTAACATTAATCTGTAACATAAATTTTAACTATGCATTACTGAAAATCAAATGCATATGCTATGTTCAGTAAAACAGTCATAACTCTTTTTCATTTGAAATACTACCAAATATTATTTGTTTCTTTTTTTAACATTTATATATTTATTTATTGGTGAGAAACAGCCAGAAATTGAGAGAGAAAGGGGTGATAGGGTGAGAGACAGAGAGACACCTGCAGCACTGCTTCACCATTTGCAAAGCTTTCCCCCTGCAGATGGGGACTGGGAGCTTGAACCCAGGTTCTTGCACATTGTAGCATGTGTGTTCAACCAGGAACACCACTACCCAGCCCAAATTTGTTTCTTTTATTTTATTTTAAAAAGATATATTTATATACTAATAATAGAAGGAGAGAGAGGTAGAGTGAGTGAGAGAGAGAGAGAAACAAATAACCAGGGTCCTATCTTGGCATGTGCAATGCTAGATTCAAGCACAGAACCAGTGCGTTAGACACTGCTTTAGCCATTTCTGGGACCAATGCATGATTCTCTTGTATGTATACCTTATTATTTTTTGACTTCTGAGATCAAGGCTATTTAGAGTTGTTCTGTAATCTATACCTTAACAGAGTAAACTGGTAACATTAGATGAATGATGCTCAAATAAAATAATTAAATATTTATCCATATATTTACTTTTCAGTATTATTCTCTGTAATATTAGGTCTAGTTTCTCCCAGTTTCCCTCATTTCATAATTCAAAACAGTATGAACCCAGTACTTTGCCATTTCACTCATTTTGTTTGTCTTAGAACATTCTGTTGTTTTATTCTTTGGTGGTTCATTTATGAGTAGTTGGAGAAAAAAAAAGATTACTTATTTTTTGCACACATTTTTCTTACATATCAATATCATGAATATATTAAACTCTCTAATTTGAGTTTTTTTTCATTTGCACAGTTTGGAAACCTAACATTTATTGCATTATAAATGAGAGGGAAAACAACCCCAACCAATAAAAAATGTCCGCTTAGACAATTTAACATGTAAATAGGGCGTAAAATACATTTCTTCAAGGCAATAGAAAAGTGGGTTTCATCTGTCACTTGGGAAAACAAATTCTAAGTAGCACAATAAATAGACAGTTTAATTTTCTACACTACAGTGCTTGGCAAATCAACAAGAATTGAATACATGGGCACTCTTTCGGTTCCTGCCTGATGTTATTAGCCTGAATCCAGGACTTATTGCAAGATAAGAACATGGGGGTCAATCAATGTGATCTTTTAATTCCTGCACTAAATCTTTCTGAGTCAGATAAAATGAAGCTCTTTGTTACTTGTAATTCTGAGCACATTCAAAGAATAATTTTCTATTTAGCAAAGAACCTTATACTTTGATTCAGGAACAGATTATGGGAGAAGAAGAAAATAATTTTCAACCACATCCCCCCCCCTTTTAACAGGGTTAACAGTTGTTTTAACATCTTCAACTTTATGCTTAGTGGTGCTATCCATGCTCCTGAATTTTAGTATTATTTGTTTGTTTTGTTTTGTTTTCCATTTTTCCCTTTTGTTGCCCCCCTTTTATTGTGGTTGTAGTTATTATTATTATTGTTGGATAGGACAGAGAGACATGGAGAGAGGAGGGGAAGATAGAGAGGGGGAAGAAAAGATAGACACCAGAAGATCTGTTTCACTGCTAGTGAAGCGACCCCCCTGCAGGTAGGGAGCTGGGGCTCAAATTCAGATCCTTATGCTGGTCTTTGCGATTTGTGCCATGTGCACTTAACCTGTTGTGCTACCGCCCAACCCCATAATAGACTTTTTAGAAATCTTAATTTTAAACATGTTAAATATTTTGCAGCCTTTTTTTTTGTCTTCTAGGGTTTGGAGATCATCGTAATTATTGATATTACCTATTTATTATGTTTAATGCCAAATCTAAATTTCATAGATTATTGCAAGTTCAAAATATTGGATATATAAAATTAAAACTATGGATACATAAATGGAGAAGCAGTGAAACAAATTTATGTGACAGAATAAGAAAAATATGAGGAAGTTTTTATCCAAAGCAATAAAACTGTCTTCCGAAAAGTATTAAGATTTAAGAGATTCAAATAATTAAAGCTTTGTCTATTTTTTCTCACATTTGCTATATTAACATTTTTCTTTACTTTTTATTGTATGTTTAATAGTTATACTACAATTAGCATATTCTGTCATGGAAAACATACTATTTACTGAAAAAGATGGAAGCTAGTAAAGTAAGTGTTTAGTCTAGTCTATGAAAGATTATTGGGATGTCAAGTCACAACACTCAGGATTTCTCTGGAGGAATCTATCTTTGGGACATTAGAAATATGAGAACTCAGGTAAAAGTTGTTAGCTAGGGTTCTGGTCTGGGAGGAACTTACCTGGTAGGGTAGGTGTCTTACCATGCTTTAAGTCCTGAGTTTGAGTCATAGCAGTAAGTGGGAACAAGGTGTATGACACTTAATGAATTTGATGGATGGTGGAATAGTACTGTGGTGTCTCTATGTTTCTTTCTCTTGCTATCAGAAATTTAAAGTGTAAATTAAAATATAATCTGGGAATAGCATGCACAAAACCTCAGTGCTGCAAAAGAGAGACAATGTGCTGATTGTCTTTCTGAAAACAAATGAGCTTTATATAGACTGATAAAAAAAAATCTCTAAGTGTTTTACATGAATTAAACCATTTGATCTTCACAACTATCCTCTGTAGGAGGCAATAATACTATATTTTCTTTTATTAGAGTAGTGAGATTTTAGCATACAGATTTTTGAATATTTTGCCAAAACATGTCATCAGCAGTAATTTTACTAGTCGGTTTGGCTGCTACAAAGTAATGCCATAGACACATAATAGACTTTTTTTTTTCTCATAGTACTAAGATCAGGAGTCCAGGATTATTGGGTTCTTATCCTAATTATCTTTATGATTTGCACAGTATCTCATATCATCTGGGTCTTCATATCACCTTCCATCTCTGTGTACAAGACGTGAGAGAGCTAATTTTTCCACTTATAAATCTATCCTATGGAATTAAGACCCTACTCTTAATGATCTCACTCAACTTTCATCATATCATAAAATATCTCCAACCAACAGTCACAGTAAATATTAAGGCACTAATATATGAGGGAAGTTACTAGGGGGGCTGTCCATAGTGATAGGTGTGATGTTTGAACAAAATAGACTGAAGGAATCACACCCTTTATTGCAAAGTGTGTGATGCAAGGCAATGAGTTTGTTTGCTCATAAAGAGCTGTAAGCAAAGTCCTTTCTGAATATGGATAAAGCAGATAAACGATGTGGATCTACACATGAGTAATAATCTGGTACTTTAACGAAATAAATGTTAAGTTGGTGATGGCTTGGCTGAACACATGCATTGCCATGGACAAGAACTTAGCTTCAAGCCCATCCACCAGTCCCCACCAGTCCCCACCCACAATACAAGCACTTCAGGAATTGTGAAGCACTGTTGAGGGTGTTTTTGTTTCTCTCCCTGATCGTATCTCCCCATCCTCTCTCAAGTTCTTGCTGCTCTATCAAAGAAAAAAAAAAAAAGAAAAAAGACATTAATTGATTAAGAATATAAAATGTGCAATCCATAGTTTTATCCTCAGGAGTAGAATAAAAATATCATACACATATTACATGTTGCTGGAATAAATTTAGCGTATTCTCTTTACTTAATCTTTTATTTCTTTCTGTCTTCATCTTCTTTTTTTAATATTTATTTTATTTATTTATTCCCTTTTGTTGCCCTTGTTTTATTGTTGTAGTTATTATTGTTGTTGTCGTTGTTGGATAAGACAGAAAGAAATGGAGAGAGGAGGGGAAGACAGAGAAGAGGAGAGAAAGATAGACACCTGCAGACCTGCTTCACCGCCTGTGAAGCGACTCCCCTGCAGGTGGGGAGCCGGGGTTCGAACCGGGATCCTTTTGACAGTCCTTGTGCTTTGTGCCACCTGTGCTTAACCCGCTGCGCTACAGCCCGACTCCCCTCTGTCTTCATCTTCTTTCTTTCCCTTTCTTCCTTTCTCTCTCTCTCTCTTTCTTTCTTTCTTTCTTCCTCCTTTCTCTTGCCACCAGAGTTATCACTGAGACTCAGTGCCAGCGCTACAAATCCAGTGGTCCTTGGCAGCCATTTTAACATTTACTTATTCATTCACTCTTTAATTGTTTATTTTCTTTTTATTTTATTTGACAGAACAGAGAGATTGAGAGGTCAAAGAGAAACAGATGAGGAACAAGACAGACAGACAATTGTTTTATTTTAATTTTGTTAGTGACTTAATACTGATCTACAAAATTATAAGGATGCAGGGGTATAATTCTGCACCATTTCCACCACTAGAGGTCTATATCCCCACTCCCTCCATTGGAAGCTATAGTAGTTCTCCCAGGGTTGAAGATATAGGTTGACTATTATTTTTATAACTTTCTGTCTATATTTATATATATTTGCCCATTTTTTCAATGTTTCTACCTTCTCTTTTATTCCAACACACTCACACCTATTACTATTTCTTAATGTTCTTCATTTTCTCAAACTCTTCTTTGTCCAGATCCTTATGGAATTGGAGTTCAGAGACTTTTGGTCATCATTCTCTATTATTTCTCCCCAGCTGGGAGAATGAACCAAAATTCTTTTGGGGGTATAGAAGGTGAGAGTTCTGGCTTCTGTAATTGCTTCTCCACTGGACATGGTTATTGGCAGGTCCATGCATACCCCCAGCTTATTTCTATCTTTCCCTCAAAGGTAGGTCTCTGGAGAGGAAATTCTGAGACACACTGGTAAGGTCATCTGCTAGGGATGTCAGGATGGAATCATGATAGCATCTGCAACTTGATGTCTGAAAGGCAGTAAGCTATGAAGCTGAACAAAATATTTAATGAACAGGAACCAAAAAGTAGGAATAGATCAGATGAAAATAGTAATATTAGTGAGGAAATCTATTTTAGGGCCCATCATGACTTTCATAGTTTTTGCTTGAGTTTGATAGGTAACATAGAGGTGGACAAAAATATTAGCTGAGAAGGTGATGTCAAAGTTGAGAATAGGGCTAGAAAGTTGGATTAGGGCAGAGAGGAATTACCAAATGTGAAGAAAGTCTTTGGGGTCTGGGTGGTAGTGCACCTGGTTGAGCACATGTTACAATGTAGAAGGATTTGGGTTCAAGTTCTGGACCCCCACCTGAGGGGGGAAAGCTTCAGAAGTGGTGAAGCAGGTCTGTGGGTATCTCTCTGTCTCTCTCCCTATCTATCAGCCCCTTCTCTCTTAATTTCTGGCTGTCGTTATTCAATAAATAAAAATAATAAATTAAAGAAGAAAATATATGAATAACATTAACTATTTACTGCGTCAACCTGACCCAGGGCCCACGTATATTCATATTTAGCACAGGAGTCTTTGTAACCTCTGAGTTCCTGTTGGTCTGAACTTAGTGTTCATGGTCACAGCTGGGAACATTCTAGGCTACACTCATTTTGAGACCAGTCTTCCTTGAATGGCAGGTAAGTCGATACAGCCTCCCTTTAAAAAATGGGGTAGTTCCTACTATTGCTACTTTATAGAAAGGACACGTTCCTTGAATGGCCCAGAGAGGGCTTATGATGATGTTCCTGTTGGAAGTGGCCAATAGTGGTGGAGAGAGTAATATATTAGAGGTCTAGACCCATCATATCTATGTGGAAATCCAAGGATTCCCTAACTAGGTCCCTAGATGATGTGATAGTCCGGTATTGACCAGAAAGGTCATCATTAAGTCTCTTGCCCTTATTCAGCTTTTCTTTCATTCTTTCCTTTTTCCTTCCTTCCTTCCTTCCTTCCTTCCTTCCTTCCTTCCTTCCTTCCTTCCTTCCTTTTTTTATTTTTTCTTTTTTGACAACAGGTTTATCAGTGGTGATTGGTGCTTGCACTAGGAATCCACTGCTCCTGGAGGCCATGCAAGTCTTTTGCATAGCCATTATGCTATCTCCCCTACCCACTCATCTGAATGTCTTAGTATAGTTTACAAGACCCTGTATGATCTTTCCCTTGTTAACTGTACTTTCAGTAACCCTCACGCAATACTTTGTATTTGAACTCTCACCAGCAGCGGAAATATTTTGGTTCCTCGAAAAGACAATGTCAAACACTTGGCACGAGACGTGGCACTGATCAAGCTCTCAGTAAGTGTAAGGTAGCATAATCTCCTACCCCTGGTCTTTACAGATGCTCTTTTATATTTGAAATGATCTTTCTTTTATTGTTATAATTCCTACCCTTCCATTCAAGTTTGTATTTTCTCTTTCATTCTTTCTTTCTTCCTTTCTTCCTTCCTTTCTTTTCTTATTACTGCTTTGACTGACTCTAAGGTTATCACTGGGGTTCATTACTGGTGCCCATTTTTTACCTTTTTTTTATATATTATTTGTTAAGACAGAGAGAATTTTAGAGGGGAGGGAGAGATAGACATGGAGAGAGAGAGAGAAAGATAGTCACCTGGGAGCATGCTTCCCTGCTCATGAAGATCCATCCCCACCCCCTTAACTCAGGTTCTTGTTAGGGTAATGTGTGCACTCAACAAGTGCACATTATTTCTAACACTTCTGGTTTTACATGAAGGCCATTCTCACAAATGTGAGGTGGTATCGCAGTGTGGTTTTAATTTGCATTTCTCTGATGATGAGTGAACTGGAACACTTTGCACATTGGTGGGCGATGTGTACCTCTTTTTTAATATTATTTATTTATTACTGGATAGAATAAGAGAGAAGTTGAGAGTGGAGGGGGAGGGATTGAGAGGGAGAAGGACAGAGAGACACCTGCAGCTCTGCTTCACTGCTTGTGAAACTTTCCCCCTGCAGGTGGGGTCCAGAGGCTTGAACCACCACCTGGATCCCTGTATCTATTCTTTAGAGAACTGTCTTTTCATATATTCTGTCCACTTTTTTATTGGGTTGTTCCTTTTCTTTTTCTTGAGATGTATGTGTTCTTTGTAGATGTCTGATATAAACAGCTTGTCTAAAGTATGATGTGGAAATATGTTCTCCCAGTTGCTAGGTATCCTGTTTATCCTTATGAATTTTTTTTGATATATAGAAGCTTTTTAATTCAATATACTCCTATTTGTACAATCTTGCTTTTGTTTCCCTTGACCATAGGGTGGAGTCTCCAAATTCATCTTAAATGTTAATATCATTATATATTTCAGTTATATGTTCTTCTCTTTATTTTATACTTCCAGGTCTAATATCCAGATCTTTCATTTTGAGCTTATTTGGTGCCTGGTGTTAATTGGTTGTCTTGTCCAGTTTCTTTTTTTTCTACATGTGGCTGGCTGTTCAGTTCTTCCAACATCAATTGTTAAGAGACCTTCTTTTCCCCATTGGGCAGTTTCAGCTCCTTTGTCCTTTAAAAGGTGCCTATATTTAGTCCTGGTATCTCTATCCTATTCCGTTGGCATATATGTCCATTTTTGTTCCAGTACCACACTGTTTTAACGACTATTGTTTTTAGTATAACCTGAATTTGAGCAGAGTGATTCCTTTTTTTTTTTTTTTTCCCTCAGGAGTGCTTTTACTATTCATGCTTTTTTTTTTTTTACTTCCACAAGTATTTCTGAATAAGTTGTTCACTTTTCTTGAGCTATGCCCTTGGGATTTTAATAGGGATTGCATTGAACCTATAGATTTGTTTTGGCAGAATTGCCATTTTAATGATATTTAACCTTCCAATCCATGAACAAGGGATGTTTTTTTCTATTTCTTTTAACAGTGTCTTGTAGTTTTCCTTGAAATGGTCCTTCATGTCCTTTGTTATATTTATTCCTAGGTATTTTATCTTTTGGGGTTTGACTGTAAATGGGATTACTTTCTTCACTTCTCTTTCCTCTGCCCCATCTTTGTGTAGAGACATGCCACATGATTTTGGGTATTGATTTTGTAACCTGTTACTTTACTGAATTTATTGATGATTTCCAGTAGTCTTCTGGCAGTGCTTCTGGGGTCCTCTAGGTATATCAGCATAGAATCTTCAAATTAGGATCATTTAGCTTCATCCTTTCCACTTTGGATTTCTTTCAGCTCTCTTTCTTGCCTGATTATCATGGCAAGGACTTCAGTAGAAGTGGTGAGAGTGGACATCCTTGCCTGGTTGCTGATTTTAGGTAGAAAGCTTTCAATTTTTCCCCATTGAGTATAATGTTAGCTGTGTGTTTATCACATATAGTCTTTATTATCTTGAGGAATTTTCTTTCCACTCCCAATTTATTAATAGCTTTTATTATAAATGTGTGTTGCACATTGTCAAATGCCTTTTCTACCAATGCACTCTCTTTTTGCCATTAGACTTTGTGAAGAGATTCCTGATGAAGGACTGATAACTCTACCATTGTATGAAATTTCTTTCCTTTCCCTAGGAACTTGTAATTTTTTCCTTGTCATTAACATTTGATAGTTTTATAATGATGTGCTTTGGTATTGATTGTTTTGCATTCATGTACATGAGTGTACTCTCTGTCTCCTGGATGTATATGTTCTGAGGCTTGGCTAAGGGAGAAAAACATATTGTATGGAGAGATGGTGTCAGAGTTGGAGACAGGACTAAAAAACTGGATCAGGGCAGAAAGTAGCTCCCAAATATTGTCAAAGTATGTAAATATTATCTTATGATATCTTTTTTTTTAAGGTTTTTCTAGTTTCTTGCTGTTTTGGGTCACTTCAAACTATTGTGCACTTTTCCTTTAAGATATATATATTTCCTCTAACTTATGGGAACATGTGCACATGTGTTCTGTTTCATGGGCCCTGATCTACATCTAGGTTCTGTGGTTTTGTTAGGAGATGCACCACCAATATGGAATTGAGGAGTCCTAAGAGCTAGGAACAGTCTTACCAGAGTGCTGGAGCTGAAGGATTACCATTCCATACCTGGTGTCTCTGGACACAATCCAAAGTGAAATGTGTTGGGGTGGTACTGGTTGCATTGATTTGGTTGAATTCAGAAGATGCGGTATCAAATGGTATGGATGGCTTGAGTAAGCCATGCCTAGGAGTTTCTAGGGTTGGGAGAAATACAGGTTTTATAGAGGAGGAGAGGGTTCATGCTGTCTTGGAGTTTAAAAAGACAATAGATAATTATTATTGTAACCTAGTTATTATGGAATTTAGTTTACTTTGAAAGTCCAGTAGTTAAGATTTTCTGTATCACACAAGACCTTACCATGATTTATGCCATAATGCTTTTTACATATAGTTATATCATATATAATGACACAGCAGTTGTTTTTGGTCCCCCATGGCCTAACACTATAGGTGATTTAATATTTCATATAAGTAGTTATTTTTATAAATGCACAAACATTTTAATCCCACTGTTAAATTTCAATCAGATTACTGATTTGAAACCTTTAGTGCACAGATTGAAGGAAAATATCCTCAAAACTGGGGTCTATGCATCAGAAAGTTTAAGGCTTTCAATCTATTTTCCCCTCACATATTTATTAAATAGTGATTTATAAGATTATAAGTTAATAGAAGTGTATATTAACACCATTCCCACCAGCAAAGGTCTGTGTAACCACCCCTACCCCCTACAGTGAAACTACCCACTCATAAATAGAAACTGAGAAAGAAGAATAGACAAAGGAAAACAAAGTAGATTTTAACTGAGCTTAGAGTATTTCACCAAAGTTAAAAGCTCTGGGTGGAGGCAGAACTTAGATTTTTAGCCTGACTTTTTATGTTCTGTTTTGATTCTGATCAAATACCAACATTTTAATTGCACTGTCATGTTGTATTCCTTAATATATTTGTTTATACTGACCCCTAAATCACTCTAAAATGTGACCTCATATTTACACTTCAAAAATACATTCATTAGACCTGTCCAGGCTTCCAGGCAGATTTGCAGATTGATTTCAGAAATCATTAGCCTGTTGGAAATCTTGACTGATCCTTAAAATGGTTTGACATTGTTTACAATGATCCACCATCCCATCTACTGCATCCTTGACCCTAGTGTTTTCAAGCTGACCCATTGTTATTAGGATAAGAGAATGTGTGTAGACCTCACCAAGTAATTGGGATTCAAAATATAGAAATATCATGAGCAAATGGGAGAATGAATAATGAGCACAGCTATTTATTGAGAAAGTAATACTTTATAGGCATCTTCATTTGTGTCCCATAACCTAGTTACTTTTCTAATTTTCCCACCATGCTTCAGATCTGGTTAAATTGAGTTAGTGTGATGGTTAAGGGTACTGACTTAACCATCGTGCATAAATAATTTTAATAATATTTTTACTAATTAAAAGCTCTATGGCTGGGTAACTTATTTTATTTTTAATTTTTCAACATCTAAAATTGCATCTTATATTATAAAACTAGAAGTGAAAACATTACCCACACCAGCAAGGTTGTGACTAGAATGTAAAGAGTATGCATCAGAATAGAATAATTACATCAATGTTTACCACTTTTTTAGTCCCTACTAATCAAGACATTATGGAAGTTTTTGTTAGAAATATTGTGAATTGTCCAAGATGTCACAGTGGAGTAGAAAACTGGAGTCAGGGTTCAGAGTGAAGAATTCTTTGCCCCTGTAACATTTCTTCCTGAATCTATTTTGCAGATAATTCTCTTTGGTGCTTTGTTAGGTCCAAACTGATTTTGTTGAAATAGGGTTTTAGTGAGTGTGTATTTCCTTGCATTCTCTATAGATTCACTCATGGTTAAATACAAAAGGTTAAATGATATATTAGAAATGAAACAGCTATAGATTTAGGATATAAATGGAATTACTTGTCCTGCAACATGTGCTAGGCATATGATTGTCTTTGGCACAGGAAAACACACCCACCTAAAAAGATTCCATCTTGCATGTATCCATCAAAGGATTTTTTTGCTTCTGTAAATATTCTGCTGAACTTTCTGTCTGAGAAGGCAATGAAGAGGTGTCTATCCTGTGAATGTTTGTATTTCTTGTTTATCCAGTTGTATAGATGTTGGTCTTATGAAATTATATTCATAAGAATATTAATAATATTAGACTTGAATAATAGATTTGAGTTGGAACATTGAAAAAAGATATCTTCTAGATTAAATTATGAATAAAAACACAAATACTTTGTGGACTAGAAAATGTATTTTGACTCCATTTGACTTAAAGTTAAATGATGCATAATAAATATGATTTTTATTAAACAACAAAATATCTTGTTATTTCAGTCTGTATATACTCTCATTTCACATTAACCACTTTTTATTTACCTATGTGTCATCAGTTATTATACCTGTTATCTTACTCAGATTAGATATTAATGCAAGGACACTAAAATGTTAACATTGTTAATTTGGCCAGCAAGAAAAAAGAAAAAAGCTTTTTTTTTTTTGCATTAGTAAGAAATACAGTTCTTTTTTTTTTTAGATTGTAAATATATTTCTTTCAAACATAGATTGAGTGTATAATTAAATTTTTAATGAAAATACTACTGGCATGTACACATTTTCTTTTTTTGTTTTTTTTTATTTATTTATAAAAAGGAAATATTGACAAAACCATAGGCTAAGAGGGGTATACTCCATACAATTCTCACCAGAAATATAGTTCTAAAGGAGAGGAAACAGCTTTACCTGAGACCAAAAGCTTCCAATATTTAGAAGTACCCAGGTTAAACATTACAAAATAGTAAATTCCAAGATAATAACTACTTTTAATCTATTTTGTATAAAGTACTAAAGTTACTTTCTGCATTATGAAAACTAACATTCTTTAGTGTGTTGGTTTTCTTTTGAAAAATAATGGAATTATAATATGACTATAGTCTGAAACTTTGAGTTTGAAAGATACAACCAGAAATATCTAGTAGAAAGAGACTCATAGGGGGAGGGCGGGTAGTGGTGCACTGGTTGAGCGCATATATTACAGTGCCCAAGGATTCAGATTTGAGCATCCAGTCCCCACCTGCAGGGGTAAAGTTTCATGAGTGGTGAGGCAGTGCTGCAGGTGTCTCTCTGTCTCTCTCCTTCACTATAATTCCCTTCCCTCTTGATATCTGACAGTCTCTACCCATTAAAGATAATAAATAAATAAATAAATAAAATATAAAAAAAGAGAGAGACTCATGAAAGTAGGTGGTGTAGTTAGATGGCCTGACAGACCTGGACAGTCTATAGAATACATTTCAATCTCAGTCTGAAAGCCAAAAGGCAGGAGTGAGATTAGATTATCCTTATGTATACGGAAGAGCTATTTTCATAAACTCACTCATTCAGATCCTAACCCTTTACATAAACACCCACATAAACTCAGCAGAGATCATGCTTAATCAGGTATCTGGGCATGGTCTGACTTTTTCTGAGAATACAGACTAGTCACATTAACATGTAGTTGTTTTTAAAAAATCAAACAACAGAAGAGGCTATAATTATAAAGTCCAATTTTAGTTTCATCACTGAAGAGTCCAACAAACCCCCTCCACTCTTGGAAGCCATTCCTCCTTACATTTTCTTTGGAAATCTTAATTATGCAATATGAGTTTAAACATTTTCATTTGACTTGACTAATTTTTTTTTTTTTTGCCTCCAGGGTTATTTCCAGGGCTCGGTGCCTGCACCATGAATCCACTACTCCTAGAGGCCTTTTTTTCCCCCCCTTTTGTTACCTGGTTGTTTTACCATTGTTGTGGTTATTATTATCATTGTTATTGATGTTATTTATTTACCCCATGTGAGTGACATCATTCAATATGTCCCATATTTATATCCTTTAGTATTTCTTACAGGGCAGTTTAGTGTTAGTTAATTCCTTTAACTATTGTCTTATTACTCCTTCTTCTTGATGTGGTGTTATGACTTTCTACTATTCATTTGATTCTAATTCTATATTATTTATTTATTGATATATTTGTTGTCTCTGGACCTTCACTATTATGGTTTATTTTTCTCAGGTAGAGTGAGACAGAGAGGTAGAGAGAAAGAAATAAGCTATGCTATGAAAATGACATGTGGTCATACTCAAACCTGGGTCACTTTATGATAAAGCAGCACTGTATCTAAGTGAGCTATTTTCCAGCATTATTTTATTTCTTATGGTTTCTGGTAATCTAGTATGTATTTAATAATTTCAGACTTTGTTTAATGCCTTTATGTTGATTTCTACTCTAATGTAATTTTAGTTTAGCTGCTGTCTTCTCTTCTCTGATGTATCATCTATCATAATAAGAGAGTGAAAAAGATAGCATATTAACTCGTCATACATGCATTTCTGGTACTCTATGGGCCACAATACACCTGATTTCTTCTTTATTTTTCCTTTTCTTTTCTGTTCTCCCATCCCCCAACCTGGAACTTCATCTCTCTAAAACATTTTCCAGATAAATAGTGATAGAATCAGACAGAATGACTACACACTAATGCTCCCCCACCATGGGAACTGAAGGATAGCTTTATACGGAAAAGCCTGCTCAATCCTAATCGAATTATCCCATATGTTTACTCTAGCTTTCTTTCTTTTTCTGTCTATTTTTTTTTGTTATGATCAGGCCTTCACCACACTTAGATGCCTTTTTTTCAGATGTTATCTATATGTGTTATATATATATATATATATAATATATGTGTGTGTGTGCGTGTGTGTTTATATGATTGATAGGTGATAAATTATATATATATGTATATATATATGTATATATATACATATATATATATATATATATATATGATAACCGCAGCACTGAAATTACCCCAGTGTGGTGGTGTCCAGTCCCAAACCAATGTAATATGTATGGCAAAGCAGACACCTCAGGTCAATCATCTCTCCAGTGCTTCTCTCTAATTCCTGTTATAACTTCATTCTGTCTTTGACTTTGTGGATGGCCATTGTACTTTCAGTGAGCATCTTTAGGACCACAACACTGTTTTCCAACAAGCCAATAGAACAATTTATCCTTGAACATCTGACTAAAGCTCCATATGCTAGAGATTCCTTCCAAATTGTGGCTTATTGTAGTGCTGAATGTATTTTTTCTTTCTGAGGCGAGGAGTAGTTTTCTATATATTAACCTACCAGATGCTGGTTTTCTCCTGTATCACTGTGGCTAAACTACTGTTACTGGCAGAGTTTGAAAACACAGGCCCTCTCTATTCAGCCATAGAGTAGTTCTCTATACTATAGCTTTTGCTGAAAGGAGAAAAAGATAACTAGAAGTATATGTTCTGTATAAAGTTGATATAATCCCTAAGAATAATTACAAATGTCATAGGTTGAAGTTATATATGGGAGTGAATATTGGAAGAGTAATACAGAGTTGAGCCATATTAATATTGAGTGAAGATGAAAAGTCAGAAATGAGTGGAAATTATAAAATTTTATCATCCGGTTAAAGATTCATAGAGAAGGAGAGATCATAAGAATATTTTGCATATTCAACATGGGCTGAATTTCAGAAAAAGTTATAAGCCTAGTGATTTATGTCTATGATGACATTTTCAGATTCTTTTACTGAGACATTGTGTTTCTCCCCTTCTTTATATGCACATAGATGATACAAGATATTTGAAACTACCTATTATATTGTACCTCATGCTTTCCTGGATGATGAAATAGAAAATTTACAATGAGTACTGATACTATCCAGTGTTTCTATCTCTTCTGAAAATTACTAGGCCAAGGGGTCAGGTTGTGATGCAACTGGTTAAGTACATGTATTACCATTCATAAGGAACTATGTGCAAGTCCTGGCCCCCACCTGCTGGGGAACAAGCTAAAGAGTGGTGACAATATTGTAGGTGTCTCTGTTTCTCTCTTCCTCTCTATTCTCTCCCTCTACTATCAAAAAAGATAAAGTTATAACAAGAAAATTACTAGAAAAGACTCTTTGTTAACAATATTTTATACTATTTTCATTTACCTTCAGCTGCATAGATTAGAATAGTAAACAAAATCAATATAGCAGTGCCATGAACTTTTACTTTCATTCATATATAGGGTACAATGTATCAGATTGTGAGATGAAAGGTCATGTCAACATTTGTATTATCCCTACTGCTGAATTAGTTATCTTTACTATTAATATCTTCAACACTAAGCTTGATTTTAGAAGAAAAAAAAAAAGGAAAGTGGCAAATATTTAGAAGATTGTGCACACTATATGAATCAGTTAAAGAAGGAAAGTAAAGATAGAGTTAAGCACAATTTATTACCCAGTGGGAGAAAGCCAGGAAAACTTGAAGAACACAGAACAATGGATTGGTATCTTTAACAGTGAATAGTATTTCAGTCCCTATTTTTGAAAAAACTGAGTAAAGTGGTAGTTCAGTTAGAACAGCAGAACAAACAGTTACTCTAACATATGCCATCAGTTTTTCCTGGTTGATGATACTATACAGATTTAGGAAGGTCACAGTACTCAGAAAGTCCCACTAGGATAACACAGATACTTTATTGGCATGACTTTAAAAATATATATATATATATATATTTAAAATTTTATTTATAAAAAGGAAACACTGACAAAACCATAGGATAAGATGGGTACAGCTCCACACAATCCCCATCACCAGAACCCCATAACCCATCCCCTCCCCTGATAGCTTTCTTCTTTTTTTAATTTATTTAATTTAATTTTTTTTGTCTCCAGGGTTATTGCTGGGGCTCAGTGCCTGCACCATGAATCCACTGCTCCTGGAGGCCATTCTTTCCCCCTTTTTTTGCTGCCCTTTTTGTTGTAGTCTTGTTATGGTTATTATTGTTATTGTTGATGTCATTCGTTGTTGGATAGGACAGAGAGAAATGGAGAGAGGAGGGGAAGACTGACAGGGGGAGAGAAAGACAGATACCTGCAGACCTGCTTCACAGCCTGTGAAGCTACTCCCTTGCAGGTGGGGAGCCAGGGGCTGGAACCGGGATTATTACATGAGTCCTTGCGCTTTGCGTTAATTGCGCTTAACCCGCTGCACTACCGCCTGATCCTTAGCTTGCTTATTTCTTTATCCCTCTGGGAGTATGAAGGCAGGATCATTGTGGGGTGCAGAAGACGGAAGGTCTGGCTTCTGTAATTGCTTCCCCGGTGAACATGGGCATTGACAGGTCAACCCATATTACCAGCCTGTCTCTCTCTTTCCCTAGTGGGGCGGAGTTCTGGGGAAGCAGGGCTCCAGGACACATTGGTGGAGTCATCTGCCCAGGGAAGTCCTATTCTAACTGATAGTTTCAAATTAACATTCTCCATCCCCCCCTTATATATCACGGTAAGCAAAATGTGATTGAGCATCTGTTCAGTTCTGCACTAATTTTCAGTAACTTAAAACGTGCTATAAATGTTCTTTTTCCCTAAACAGTTTTCTTAAGAAAATATGTTTATGTTATCTCAGTCTATCAGAATTTATGTTTCCAACGAATAAAAAGAGATATGATGTTATTAACCTTATACATTTCACTGGGAGGGTGTAAAAATTTTATCCTAAACTTTCCTTATGCAATGAATAATATCATAAATAATATCTTAATTATATTCCAAACCACATTTTGCTCTCTATATTCCCACAAATAGCAAAATAAAGAATCATGTTCCACATATCTTAAAAAACAATGTTTGTGAACCATATTGCATAAGTACAATTTCCTATAAGCATTTAGTTATGTATGCTACATTTAAATATGTGAGATATGGTTCATTTGAAAAATATTTATTTGTATATAAATTTTCCAAATAATAAAAAGCAATTTTTCTTAAATTTTTAGGACACTTTAATTTTAGTTGGGCTTACTTATTTGAAAAAATGATTTTTTTCCCTCAACACTGATACTTATATTTTAACATACTAAGGCACTAACGAAATATTGAAAACCTGTAAAAGTAGTTAAAATCTGGTTTCATTTCCCTCAGTATATCTGGAAAGACAATACTATCAAATGGAGGTAACACATATTGTGAAAGAAATCATATTATTTATTTCAAGATAAGTCATCATTTCAACTGAAGTGCATTTAAAAAAAAAATTGTTAGTCAGGCGGTAGCGCAGTGTGTTAAGCGCACGTGGTGTAAAGTGCAAGGACAAACAAGAGGATTCTGGTTCCAACCCCGCTCCCCACTGCAGGGTAGTCATTTCACAGGCTGTGAAGCCGGTCTGCAGGTAGGTGTCTTTCTTTCTTTCTCTGTCTTCTCTTCCTTTCTCCATTTCTGTCTGTCCTATCCAACAACAATGACATCAACAACAGCAATAACTACAATAACATTAAAAAGGGCAACAAAAAGGAAATAAATATTAAAAATCATTCATTATATTTTTCATTCTTCTCTGTTTCCCTCTTTATATTCCTCTCTATCCTTTCTTTCCAGTCCAGGAGTCCTTAGGTTGGTCTTAGTGAAAGCTGAAGTCCCAGAAATTCTGGAAACTTACATTACCAGGGGATTAAATAAACAAAAAAGGACATATTGCAAATACTGGAGTTGTGTTACAGTCAGAGAAAAAAATAACAAACCTGAAATGGGAGAATGTTTTAAAATAGTGTTCTATTCCATTAAAATTAATAATTAAGTATGAACACATGGTTTTATATATCTTGAAATAGGTAGAAAAAATAAACACAGAAGTATAAAATGAGTCCATAAATGCTTTCCTATTTCTTATTTGCTTTGTAGAGATATTGTTTAAATTATAGTTATATTAAAAATACAACAGCATGAAGAATCTCCTGCAAAATCTAGTACAATTTAGATTTTAAAATAGATAATAATAATATTGAGTGTTGTTGGGTTATATAACATTGAATATATAAAGAGATTTCTTTAATTCTACAGTGAAATAAATGAACACATCAATGTGGAAAAGTAAAATATTCTTAGTTACAGTAAAATACTGTCCAATTAATGTATAAATAATATACTTGTAAAATTAGCATTTGAAACCATTATAGAAATAATTCAGTCAATAAAGATGATGAATGGATAGTCAATAGATTAGTTAAACTTTTTAGGGAGCCGGGATCGCAGCAGGTTAAGCACACATGGCACAAAGTGCAAGGACCATCGGAAGGATCCCGGTCTAGCCCCTAGCTCCCCACCTGCAGGGGAGTCACTTCAGGAGCAGTGAGGCAGGTCTGCAGGTGTCTTTCTCTCCCCTCTCTGTCTTCCCCTCCTCTCTCATTCTCTCTGTCCTATCTAACAATGATGGCATCAATAACAACAACAATGATAACTACAACAACAATAAAAAACAAGGACACCAATAGGCAAAATAAATAAAATATCAAAAAAAGATTAAACTTTTTAATGGAGTATTTTTGTGATTTCAAAGTGTCAATATACATAATATTTGCAAAATGGGGAAAGTATAATTTTAATTGTGTGTGTATGTGTATATAACCAGAATCTTTTTTGTTTGATTTATTGCCACCAGTGTTATCAATGGCACATGGTGCTGGCATTATGGATCCATCACCAACTCCAGTGGCCATCTTTTTAATTCAATTAGTTTAGTTTAGTTTGTTTGCTACTTCAGAGAGAAAGTGAGAGAGGATGGGAGATAGAGAGGAAGAAAGTTCGACAACTACAGGCCTTCTTCAAACTCATGAAGCATCCCACCCCCCTCCCCACAGGTAGGGAGTGAGGGTTTGACCAGGAGTTCTTGGGCATGGTAATATGTACTCTTAACCAGTGTGTCTCACCTGGGCCTCTAATGGGATTTTGAGGCAAAAGTATGCAAAAATTCACCACTCCAGATCAATTTCTTCTTTTTAAATCCGACAAAGAGAGAGAGAAAATAATCAAAGCACAAAGTTTCCTCTGTTGCCATAGGATTCCTCTTACACAATGGGTTGTCTCACCAGCCCAGAAAAGTGTAATTTTTCAGTGGAGTAACTTTAACGGACCATCTTTAAGACTCCTATTAAGGGATCAAAGTTGTTTCCAGGGATGAGGCAAACTGACATTGCACGCCAATTGATGGAATATGGTACAAAGAAAAAGTCTCACTTTGTAATTTTCATGACAAAGTGCATGATGGGAATTATCCATGAGGAAATACTAGACAAATTCAACTTCAGAAAAGGTGTATAAAAGTGAAATATACTGACTAGTATTAGTCTTGCTAAGATCAAACAAGAACTATGGGACTCTGCCCCACTACATGATCTAAAAATAAACAACAGCCAAGTATAACACATCACTCTGGATTAGATTATTTTGTTATAAAGAACATTATTTGGACTTCAGAAAAACTTGGATATCTCTTGGTAGAAGGTATATGAAATTGAGTTGTATTCTTATTGCAATTTTATATTGTAATTTTGAAATGGTTTTAAAGTAAATGGTGAAAAACAAATTAATGTCTATATCCTACTCAGAATATATTAAATCAAAGTTTCTGAATATGGATACTCCGAATTACCTAGAGCTACCTTTGTGTATATGAAAAATCCATCTTGTTTCTCACTGAAGCCGAACAATGTAGAAGACTTTTGCATTCTGCAAATAGTCTAATGTGAAAGATATTCAAATGTGGATACATTTATAGTGGGTCAGATATCATAAGTAAAGAAGAATTAAATGGTGCTGTCAAGCTTGCCTTAAGCAGAACTGTGAAGTGTGTACAGATTATCATGATAACCTACCATTTTTTGTAGTGGCCTTCTATCTTCTCTATTGTTATTAAGTACCTCAAGAATATGCAGTCTCTCATGCTGGGAGTACAGATTGACCTGACAATGCACATGTTCAGCAGAGAAGCAATTGTAGAAACCAGACCTTCTACCTTCTGCACCCCACAATGATCCTAGGTCCATACCCCCAGAGGGTTACAGAATAAGGAAGCTATGAAGGGAGGGGATTGGATATGGAGCTCTGGGGGTGGGAATTGTGTGGAAATGTACCCCTCTTATCCTATAGTCTTGTCAATATTTCCATTTTATAAATTTAAAAAAATCTTTAAAAATAATATGCAGTCTCTGTAATGTCAGCCGTCACCACTTCTAAATTGTTGAATAAAAAAAAAACCTCTTACATGTTCGAGGCATTTATATTGATTCATCTGGGAATCTACTCCATAGAAATTATATCTGTCAAGATTGATTTATTATAAGTATAATATTATTAAAATAATAACTATTAGTTTGAACCAATTTGTCAACCAATAATTTACCTTTTTAAATTTCTATAAGTAATTTATTAGGTAGACTATTATTTCTATCCACTCTAGTGCTGAGAAAATGAGTTCCAAAGAACAACAACAAAATAAAATTTCCCTGAGGATGATAGGTCCTGAAATTGAGGCAACCTGGAATGTTCCTACTCATGACCACAGAATGTGAACTCATATCTGCAGGGATGCAGAGGTCACATAGTCTCCCAAGCTGAATGTGGCCCCCCAGATCAGATCAGATCAATGGGGTTTACAGTCAAACAATATTTATACCCCTTTCCCATATGTGGGAGCGACTCCCTTCCCTAATCCAGCTTTCTGGTCCTTTTACCAGCCATTACATCATCTTCCCAGACAATAACTTGGATCCACCTGCATATCAAATGGCAGGCTCAGAAAACAAACAAACAAAAAACTAGTATAGTCATGGGTTCTTTGGAATATACTAAAATAGACCTAATAACTATCTACAAATTGGACACCCCCCAACTCTTTATCTGAACTATTCCAGCTTTTAGGTTCATGATTAGTCAACAATTTGTTTGGCTCCATTAACTCTTTTTCAGCCATCAGGTTCAAGATGCTACCATGATGTCAACCAGACTTCCCTGGACAGACAACCCCACCAATGTGTCCTGGATCCCTGTCTCCCCAGAGCTTCGCCCCACTAGGGAACGAGAGAAACAGACTGGGGGTATGTATCCACTTGCCAATGTCCATGTTCAGTGGGGAAGAAATTTTAGAAGCCAGACCTTCCACCTTCTGCACCCCATAATGTCCCTGGGTCCATACTCCCAGAAGGACAAAGAATAGGAAAGCTATCAGGGGAAGGGATGGGATACAGAGTTCTGGTGGTGAGAACTGTGTGAAGTTGTACCCTTCTTATCCTATGGTTTTTGCCAGTGTTTCCTTTTTATAAATAAAAATTAAAAAATAAAATAAAATTTCCAAGATCACAAAATTAATGAATGACTGACAGACCTCAGATTTGACCCAATATCTATTTGATTATCCTTGCACTTCAAAAGTATCTATTAGCTTTCAAGTTGTAAATTGGGCATCACCTCAACTGTCTACTCTTAATTTTAGAGCAAGTCATGAATAAATCTGAGACAAGTACTTCATAATCCTGTATCTTTTCACCAAAAACCTAAACTATGACATTTTTAGAGTATGTAGTTGACAAAAGTTTTCAGCAAATCATTTAATTACAATTTTATTTGGGAAAGAAATTTGTTTATGCATTTTCTTTTTTAGTCTTTACAGTGAGTGTCTAAATGACAAAGATATGAGGCTATAATTCTGAAAGTTCCCCAAACCCCTAGAGGATGCTTAGGTTTCTGTAGCACTGTGTTAGTGTGCATGATTGTCTAAGGGGGCCTAAGCTGGGGATGAGAGCACTTCATAGACTGATATCATAGGGAGATGAAAATCATATTGGGGCTGGGTGGTGGTGCACCTGGTTGAGCGCACATGTTACAGTGTGCAAAGAAGTGGGTTCAAGCCCCTGGTTCCCACCAGCAAGGGGAAAGCTTCACGAGTGGTGAATCAGGGCTACAGGTGTCTCTCTATGTCTCTCCCTCTCTATTGCCCCCTTTCTCTCGATTTCTAACTTTTTCTATCCAAAAAAATAAAGATAAAATTGTAAGTAGGGCACCAAAGTAAAAACCCTGTGGTGAGGGGTAGACATGTAGCTTCCTGGGCTTCCTGGGGGGTGGGAGTGGGTGGGAGGGATGGTGTTGGGTTTGGTGGTGGGAATGGTGTTTATGTACACTCCTAGTAAAATTTAGTCATATAAATCACTAGTTAATTAATATGAAGGGGGGAAATTAATTGTATGTCTCAAAGTTTTTAAAACACAGTCTTTTTAATATATAGGCTGTGTATTTGATATGTGGACTCTCTCAAAAGCCTAAACCAAGTAGATCAGAAGCAACCAATAGCACAGCTATATACAAGATACTGGGTACTGTAGAGCAAACCCTAACAAAAGGACTTTTCAAAGTTAACCCAATTACCAAATAATATGATGATAACATTAACTATCGATTGTCTTTTTGAACCCTAAGATAGCAGGAACCTCACATCCCCACTATAAAGCCTCTCCTTCCCACAGTCCTGGAACCTTTGGATAGGGCCCACTTTCCCGTATGCCCCTCCCAATCCATATCAAATAATATTGCATCTGCCAATCACAACCTAATCAACACAACGATTGCCACCTCAACATGCTTCAGCTCAGACTGTGTCCAGAGACTTCACGTATGGAATGACAACCCTTCAGCTTCATTACTCGGGTGAGACCTTTCCTTTCATAGTATTCTCTAATTCCATCCCAGGTGGTTCACTTTCTAACAAAGTCCCAAAACCTAGATATAGACCAGTTTCTGTGAGAGAGAGCATATGTTCACACGTATTCATAAAGTACTGCAAAATATATACCTGAAAGCAGAAGCACACTAGAGTTTGCAGTGAGTACCCCCTAACACTTCCTCTCCACTATTCCAAGCTTTGGGTCCATGATTGCTCAACAATTTGTTTGGCTTCGTATGTTAACTCTCTTTTCAGTCACCAGGTTCCAGATGTCATCAGGATGCCAGCCAGGGTTCCCTGGACTGAAGACCCCACCAACGTGTCCTGGAGCTCCGCTTCCCCAGAGATCCACCCTACTAGGGAAAGAGAGAGGCAGACTGGGAGTATGGACCGGCCAGTCAATGCCCATGTTCAGCAGGAAAGCAATTACAGAAGCCAGACCTTCTACCTTCTACAACCCACAATGACCCTGGGTCCATAGAGAGTGGGAAAGCTATCAGGGGAGGGGGTGGGATATGGAGATTGGGTGGTGGGAATTGTGTAGAATTGTACCTCTCCTACCCTATGGTTTTGTTAATTAATCCTTTCTTAAATTAAAAAATAATTTAAATCATACCCATGGGTCAACAACTCTACTACTGTAAACCATCATCTCTACATAAAATTATTTTTAAAAAGGGAGATTAATGATAATTTAAAATTCTATAAAAAGAGAATCTGGTCTTTTGTTATCTCAGAACATGGTTTTGTAAACTTTAGAGGTCAATGGGATATGGGATTCAAATAAAGATATAATATTTAATTCTATAGTTTCTAAAATTAAAATAAGGCAATATATTACCAAACAACTAAATTTTGATGAAGGAAAAGAAGCTAACTGAGAATATCCAATATATGCAGTATATTTTAAAATAATCGAGGCTAAACGTTTTCTTGAAGTGAAATCATTTACGTTCAAGCTTATTTAAATGGGTAATCAAGAATTCAGAATAGATGTTAAAAACCTCCTTGCTTTGATATTACACAAATATATTTAATATATCAAGAGTAATTTTTATATTTGTATATCAAAATATTATCACCTTTCTTTTTGCCTTAAAGGGTTATCACTGGGGATCCTGCCTGCACTATGAAGCCACTACTCCTGGAGACCATTATTTCTATTTTGTTGCCCTTATTGTTATTGTTGCTATTGCGGTTGTTGTTGGATAGGACAAGGAGAAATCTAGAAAGGAGGGGAAGATATGTAGTGGGAGAGAAAGATAGATACCTGCAGACCTGCTTCACTGCTTGAGAAGCGATTCCCCACCCCACAGGTGGGGAGCTGAGTGGTCAAACAGGGATTCTTTTTATTTTTTATTTATAAGTAGGAAAAATTGGCAAAACCAAAGAATAAGAGCAGTACAGCTCCACACAATTCTCACCACCAGAATTCTGTATCCCATTCCATCCCCTGATAGTTTCCCTATTATTTATCCCTCTGGGAGTATGAACCTAGGGTCATTATGGGGTGCAGAAGGTGTAAGGTCTGGCTTCTGTAATTACTTCACCACTAAACATGGGCATTGACAGTTCGATCCATACTCCTAGCCTGCCTCTCTCTTTCCTTAGTGAAGCAGGGCTCTGGGGAAGCTGAGCTCCAGGACACATTGGTGGGGTTGTCTGTTCAGGAAGTCTGGTTGACATCATGGTAGCATCTGGAACCTAGTGGCTGAAAAGAGAGTTAATATATAAACTCCAAGAAATTGTTGACTAATAGTGACTGTCGTTGTTGTTGGATAAGATAGAGAAATGGAGAGAGAAGGGGAAGACAGAGAGGGAAAGAGAAAGATAGACACCTGTAGACCTGCTTCACCACCTGTGAAGCGACGCCCCTGCAGGTGGGGAGCCAGTGGTTTGAACCGATATCCTTCCTCTGGTCCTTGCTGTTTGCATCACGTGTGCTTATCCTAATGTGCTACTGCCCCACTTTCAGAAAAATAGTTTGAGGGGATCGGGCAGTAGTTCACTGGGTTAAGCACTCATGGTACAAAGCACAAGGCCCTGGACGAGCACAAGAATCCTTGTTCAAGCTCCAGACTTCCCATCTGCAAGGGGGTAACTTCACAAACAGTGAAGTAGGTCTGTAGACATCCCTCTTTCTCCCTTTCTCCCTTCCCCTCACTTTCTCTCTGTCCTATCGAATGAAAATTTCTTAAAAAGTGGGGGGATGGCTGCCCGGTACAGTGGATTTATAGTGCAGGCACTGAACTCCAGAGATAACCCTGGAGGCAAAATAAATAAATAAATTGAGTGGACATGGAGTAACAGGGAACAGAATAAATCTCCCCCAAACAACAAATATTTACAACTATGGCAAACTCCACAGAACTCACCAACTATTGCAGAAACGTTTACAGAATCACTGCCGCCTCAGATGGATGCTGTTGCGCTCTCACTTGGGGTGAGAAGGGGTGTAGGCCTGAAGCCAAACACCAGGAATTTAGAGCGCCAGCAGAACACTGTGCCATTTTCCCTCCTTGTGCTTCGAGTAATAAGGTTCACACAGTGCTAGCAGTGAGAGAAAGGGATTCATAACCTTTTAATCCATGACCTCAGGGCCATTAGCCTACTGAACTACAGGCAAGGGCACACCAGAAAAACAGGGAGCATTCAAGACCAGGAAAATATCTGTCTGGGAGTCGCGCAGTAGCGCAGCCGGTTAAGCGCAGGTGGCAAAGCACAAGGACTGGCATAAGGATCCAAGTTCGAGCCCCCAGCTCCCCACCTGAAGGGGGGTCTCTTCACAGGCAGTGAAGCAGGTCTGCAGGTGTCTCTCTTTCTCTCCCCTCTCTGTCTTCCCCTCCTCCATTTCTCTCTGTCCTATCCAACAACAACCACAACAATAAAAACAACAAAAATAACTACAATAAAACAAGGGCAAAAAAAAAGAGAACAAATAAATAAATACTAAAAAAAAGGAAAAGATCAGTCTATTGCCGAAACATAAAGGTAATTTGTATTGTTATGTGGAAAACTGAGAAATGTTATGCATGTACAAACCATTGTATTTACTGTTAACTGCAAAAAATTAATTCCCCAATAAAGAAATAAAAAATAAAGGTAATTTGTGGCAGGGACAGGGGCTAAATGTAAAGTAAGCCCTGCTTCTGAACACAGCAGCAAGTCCCTGAGGCTCAGTTTCAGATTGAAATCTTACACAGAAACTACATACGCACACCATATGGAGCACAAAACAGCTCAAGAAAACAACGAAAACTAACCACAGATGTCCCTTCTCTGCCATGCAACATATAAAGAAAGCAAAGTCCAGATACACGTTAGCCCAAAGGTACATGTGATAATGCTCCTATTCACACATCACACAAAGCCATATTGAGTGGTACGGGAGGTGGTGCCATGCCTAAGGCACTAGACTCTCAAACATGAGGTCCTGAGTTCAATCCCCGGCAGCACATATGCCAGAGTGATGTCTGGTTCTTTCTCTCTCTCTCCCATCTTTCTCATTGATAAATAAATAAAATCTTAAAAAGAAAAAAACACATTGAGATACTACCTCACACCTGTAAGAATGGCCTTCATCAATAAAACAGGAAAGGATAAGTGCTGGAAAGGATGTGGAGAGAAAGAAACTCTATTACACTGCTGGTGAGAATGCAAACTGGTACAACCACTGCAGATAACAGTATGGCAAGTCCTTAAACAAATGCTAATGGATATACCTTATAATCCAGCAATTCCATGCCTAGGCACTTATACACAGTAGATAATAACATTAATGTGAAGGGATATAATGTCCCCTTATGTTCATAGCTGCATCATTCACAATAGTCAAAATATAGAGGCAACCAAAATGCCCTTCAATAGATGACTGGATAAAAAAAGTTATGTGGCATAAACTCAACAGAGTATGACTCAGCAATAAAAAGATAATATTGTGTCCTCTGTAATAAAATGGATAGAACTGGAGAAGATAATGCTTAGTGAAGTAAGTAAGGAGATAAAAGGTAACTACAGGATGGTTTCATTAATATGTGGAATTTAGAAAACTGAGTTTGAAATCATACAAACAAATAGACAAAAAGCCAATCCATACCAAACATGTGGAAACCTCTAATGGTTATCTAGGGTAGTGAGGGGGTGCAGGTAGGGACAAAGAACTCTGGTATCTGAAAGGTATGAAATTATAATCCTATGAATTTATAATCATATACATCACTATTAATTTAACACATCAAGTTCTCTAACTGCCTAGAGTATAGCTCTGGGTATATATACATTTTTTCCTTAGCCTAAGTATTTAATGTTTCAGATGTGTAATATGATCAAATTCTGACACTGATGTTAAAATGTTCAAGAAGATCTAAAATATATATTTGTGTCTGTCTAGTTTTTTTCTATTTTTTAAAAAAAATATTTAAAAAAGAAACACTGACAAAAACCATAGGATAAGAGGGGTACAACTCCACACAATTCCCACCACCAGCACTCCATATCTAATCCCCTCCCCTGATAGCTTCCCAACTCTGGGAGTATGGACGCAGGGTCTTTATGGGGTGCAGAAGGTGGAAGGTCTGGCTTCTGTAATTGCTTTCCTGCTGAACATGGGTGTGTTGACAGGTCAATCCATACTCTCAACCTGTCTCTTTCTTTCCCTGGTGGGACGGGGCTCTAGAGAAGCAGGGCTCTAGGGGTCATCTCCCCAAGGAAGTCCAGTTGGCATCATGGTAGCATTTGGAATCTGGTGACTGAAAGAAAAGTTAACATATAAAGCCAAACAAATTGTTGACTATTTATGAACCCAGAGGCTGGAATAGTGCAGATGAAGATTTGGGGGGGGTCTCCATTTTGTAGATAGCTGGTAGGCCTATTTTAGTTATATTCCAAAGGGCCCATGACTATACTAGTTGTTTTTCATTTCTGAGCCTGACATCTGTTTTTCTAGTTTTATAAACATCAAACTTACCTATATCCTTAGGCCTTATCTGTATATAAGATATGGTGATTAGTAGGTACCCTTAAAGAACACAAGGTATGAACAGAAGAATTCTAGTAGTAGGAGTGGTGTGGGATTATGCCCATAATTTATTATAATTTAGTAAGTCACTATTGAATCACTAATAAAACCAACAAGAAATAATCACATGTACAAGAGTATTATCAAGAACTTCTAAAACTAAGAAAAAAATAGCCAAGCAAAGAAACTACATTAAATACAAAAGATTGCTGAATTAAAGAAAACCCACACAAACTCTAAGATTTAAGAATAGACCACTACATTTAGACCACTACAATGAAATCAGCATCCATAAATAAGCTATTATGTCTATTCAATTTATTTGTGACAAGGGTGTGAAGACAATTCATTAGGGAAAACACAGGTGAAATTTGGACTGGATGTGTTATATAACACCAAAGCAAAGGAGAAGGAGAGGAAGGAGGGAAGGCAGGGGATGAAGACCCTAGCTCTTGGTTCATGATGAGAGAAAAGGACCAAGATTCAGAGTGCGAGTGTTTTGCAGATACCTATTATCTGGAGATGAGAATTCACAAATATTTATAGTGTTTTTTTTTTCCACAGCTAACCATATGAGCCAAATACAGACATTCTAGTCTAGTTGAATGCACAGTGAATACTTTTTTTTACACCTATTTATGCTAAGTCTCCAGTATAACAACAATAAATAGATCATTTAAAGTCTGTTAACACTCTAATCCCACAAGGACTGATGGATGAAGAAACACAGAAACTTTTTAATGTTTTTTTTGAAGACCACAGTGATGAGCAATCCCTAAAAATACATAACTATAGGATCCATTGTTCTAAGGATAAATTATGTGAGTTTAATAGTTCACAGAATTAGTATGAGTAGATAAGCTGCAATTGCTCAAAAGCACCATTTGGCAGA
Organism: Erinaceus europaeus; assembly: GCF_950295315.1. Taxonomy (NCBI): domain Eukaryota; kingdom Metazoa; phylum Chordata; class Mammalia; order Eulipotyphla; family Erinaceidae; genus Erinaceus; species Erinaceus europaeus. The sequence goes on from NC_080166.1 coordinate 48,215,059, forward strand.
TAATGTTAGAATTTTAGACATAAAAGGAGATAATGAAATTCAGAGTCTAAACGAAGCAACTGCACATTACTATACAGTTGATTAGCTATGGTAATATGTTCAATTTAATTCTTTGGCTATTAGCCTCAGCTGTTTATTTCATTAATAATGACCTGAGGTTTTAGCAATGAATTTTATTTTGCTGATATTGATGCTATAGATTGAGAAATGCATCCTATGAGTGAGGAATTCTTCTTAAATAAAGTTGGATGTTTTCCAACTTTATTTAGGGTATGGCTATAGCAATATGTTAGATCAATACACACAATCCTAATCCTTTTATCTCCTGATGAAAAAGTGGATACTCCTGGCATTGTGTAAAGCCCCTTTTGGGCAATTTTAATGTATTCACTTGTTTAATAAATGTACTTTTTTTTCTAGGCAAATTTCCAGGTACCAGGAGTTTTTTGGTTGTTTTTTTTTTTTTTTTTGCCTTAAGTTATAAATGATAACTTAAGTTCAAAGTATTAATTCTTATTTTCATCACATTTATTCTGGGACTATGTGAAAGCTTGGTAGAGCTTAGGGGAGCTCTCCCATCCTTGGATGGAGGTCTGGAAAGACATTCTACTTGTTAGCCTCTCTCCTTATAGAGATGAGCCAAGAGGGAAAAGTCTCCCAGACTCAGTTTCCCCTTGTTAGTCTCTCAAGCTCACAGAAAGCCTACATGCCTCTCACACTTAGTTCCCCCTGCTAGCAAATGGATGCCTGCTTTAGGGTTCATTCAAAGTTCACACATCCACTTCACCTTTTGATCATAAAGGAGAACACACTCTATCATACACCTCGCCAACACCAGGCAGTAAGACCCCAAATTCTATTTCTTTGTGTCCCTTAATATTTGTGATTTACATCAAGCTTTGTTTTTCTTCTTCTCTACCTCACCTTACTGGTTTAACCCTTAAGCTTCTCTCAAATACCTTTGGATAATTAACTTGCCTGCATCATGGAAAATAATTGTCTTGACCTTTATGTATCTCATCAATTCTTGTCATACCAGCCCCCTACCATAGGGGCAAGATGACCTTTAAGAAAGCTGTAATTGGTGGGAAGATGGCGGCCTGAGAAATCGCTAACAGCGAGTGCTCTGATAGCATCGTCGGCAACGGTAGGATTTTCTGCCTTTAGCAGGCCAGTCAATAAGGGGGGGGCACCAAAGAAGTGATTACAGTTTAATTTGGGTTAACAATTAGAGCAAAGGTGACACGGACTAGCGGGGTGCCAGAATTCCCAGGCGGCGCCAGGCAAGGCGAGTGCGCCGGGCATTGTCCTCCGCCCGCCCGGGAAGGCGGCTCCTCCGCCGGTTGCAGAGCACTGCGGGCAGAGGACCCGGAGAGAGCACTTTAGCTCGGGGGCTGCCTCTTGGGAGTCGCCAGGGTCCACCGCGACCCTGAGGGTGGATCCAAAGACTTCTTGAGTATAGCTCTCATTGGATCAAAGCACTTGGAGCTAGTTTTCATTTTTGAGAAATCCTTTAAAAATGTCTGGAGGGCGGGGTTTCCCGGAAGATGGCGGCTTGAGAAGCGGCTAGCATTTGAGCTCCGGACACATCTCGTGTAAACAATAGGATTTTCTGCCTTTAGCAGGCCAGCCAATAAGGAGCCATAACGGTCATACCAAGGATGTGTCTATAACTTAATTTGGGTTAAGAATTAGAGTAGGGGAAAAAATTCTTTTTTCTTCCTTTTAATTTTCAAGCATACATCCTTCCCGCCGCCCCCCCACCCCCCATAAGCAATGGCTGGGACCAGCTACTAGCAGGATACCCCATACCACCAAACAGGGTTTTTTTTTTTTGTTTTTTTTTTTTTTTAATTCACTGATACACATTTGGGAAGTTCCTCGCACTGCTCTTTAATTACAACTCTTCTTCCTATCTTCTCCCTTTTCTCTCTCTTATCTCTCTCTTTTTTTTTCTTTTTCTTTCTTTTTTTTTTAATCTTGTCACACACTTCTTTCTTCTTTGCCTTTCTGAATTTGTGAATTACTTTGGGGAAGAAATCTGACCCAGAGTGGACTCTCTATGTGTCTATCTCTGCTCTAGTTGCCTTTACACTCTTGTTACCCTTAGAATATACACTGGATAATAGATTTGCATAACTGTCTATTCTTGCTATCCTCTCTTCCTTTTCTCTTTCTTCACTGGGATTTGGTTACTATTTTTTCACGGACTGGAGAAATTGTTTGGCTAACTGGTAACGATTAAACTCCTTCAATACTTACTTCAGTCGCTACAGTTATTCCGGAGGTTGGTGAGTGCAATTGTCATAAAGGTATTTAGTACAGTGTTACTTGTGCTCAAAACACAACAACTGAGGAACAACAGAACATTAAAAAAAAAAAAAAGAGAGAGAAACACATAAATTAAAAAAAAATGGGTAGATTAAAAACAAATAAAACTGCTACCCCAATGAATGAAGACAAGAGCCCAGAAGAAACCACAAATCAGTCAGAAGTAACCATAGATAAGAAAAGTATGCAAGCAATAATAAACTTATTAATCACAGAAATGAAAACAACATTGGAGGAAAGAAATGGCAGTATTAGGGAAACAACAGTTGAGACCCCCAAGGAAAATACTGATTATCTTGAGACAATCAGAGAACTGAAAGCTGAAATAGCTGTAATGAAGAAAGAAGCTGAGGCAAGGGAAGGCAGACTAACAGAAGCAGAAAAGAGAATTAGTCAGACAGAGGATGAGTTAGAGAAAACTAAGAAAGAGGTGAAAGAGCTTAAAAAGAGATTGAGAGACACTGAAAACAACAACAGAGACATATGGGATGATCTCAAAAGAAGTAACATTCGTATAATTGGCCTGCCAGAGGAAGAAAGAGAGGAAGGGGAAGCAAACATTCTAGAGGAAATAATAGAAGAAAATTTCCCAGACCTGAATAACAGAAAGGATATCAAGGTGCAAGAGGCCCAGAAAGTACCAAACAGAATCAACCCAGACCTGAAAACACCAGGACACATCATAGTCACAATGAGAAGAAGTAAGGATAAAGAAAGGATCCTAAAGGCTGCAAGAGAGAAACAAAAAGTCACATACAGGGGAAAACCCATAAGACTTTCTGCAGATTTCTCAACTCAAACTCTAAAAGCCAGAAGGGAGTGGCAAGATATCTATCGAGCCCTGAATGAAAAAGGGTTTCAACCAAGGATTATATATCCTGCTAGACTTTCATTCAAGCTAGATGGAGGGATCAAAACCTTCTTAGACAAACAACAGTTAAAGGAGGCAACTATCACCAAGCCGGCCCTGAAAGAGGTACTAAAAGACCTCTTATAAACAAGAACATCACTATAATACTTGTAATATATCAGAGTAAACAAATTGTTTTTTAGAACAATGGCACTACAATACATTAAATCCATAATATCAATAAATGTCAATGGCTTAAACTCACCCATCAAAAGGCACAGGGGGGGGGGGATGGATCAGAAAACATAACCCAACCATATGCTGCTTGCAAGAATCACATCTGTCACAACAAGATAAACACAGACTTAAAGTGAAAGGATGGAAAACTATCATACAGGCTAATGGTCCACAAAAAAGGGCAGGAACAGCCATTCTCATCTCAGACACGATAGATTTTAAATTAAATAAAGTAATAAAAGATAGGCAAGGACATTACATAATGATTAGAGGATCAATCAGCCAGGAAGACTTAACAATTATTAACATCTATGCACCCAACGAGGGACCATCTAAATACATTAAACACCTATTGAAAGAATTTCAAAAATACATCAATAGTAATACAATAATAGTGGGAGACTTCAATACCCCACTCTCACACTTAGACAGATCAACAAAGAAGGGAATCAACAAAGATACAAGAGAATTGAATGAAGAGATTGACAGACTAGACCTCTTGGACATTTTCAGACTCCTCCACCCCAAAAAACTGGAATACACCTTCTTTTCAAATCCACACAACACATACTCAAGGATAGACCACATGTTAGGCCACAAAGACAGCATCAATAAATTCAAGAGCATTGAAATCATCCCAAGTATCTTCTCAGACCACAGTGGAGTAAAACTAACTTTTAACAACAAACGGAAAATTATTAAAAGACATAGAATTTGGAAACTAAACAACATGCTCCTTAAGAACCACTGGGTCAGACACTCACTCAAACAGGAAATTCAAATGTTCCTGGAAACTAATGAAAATGAAGACACAACCTATCAAAATATTTGGGACACAGCTAAAGCAGTACTGAGAGGGAAACTTATAGCTATACAATCACATATTAAACACCAAGAAGAAGCCCAAATGAACGACCTTACTGCACACCTCAAGGACTTAGAGGAAGAGGAACAAAGGAACCCTAAAGCAACCAGAAGGACAGAAATCACTAAAGTTAGAGCAGAAATAAACAACATCGAAAATAAAAGAACCATTCAAAAGATCAATGAAGCCAAATGTTGGTTCTTTGAAAGATTAAACAAAATTGACAAACCCCTAGCCAGACTCACCAAACAAAAAAGAGAGAAGACTCAAATTAATAGAATTGTAAACGATACAGGATATGACAACTGACACCACAGAAATCCAGAGAATTCTGCGAAACTTCTATAAAGAACTATATTCCACCAAGCTAGAGAATCTGGAAGAAATGGAACAATTCCTAGAAACCTATGCACTTCCAAAACTGAACCAAGAAGAACTACAAAATCTAAATGCACCAATCACAGACAAAGAAATTGAAACCGTTATTAAGAATCTCCCCAACAACAAAAGTCCTGGACCAGATGGCTTCACAAACGAATTCTACAAAACTTTCAGGAAACAGTTAATAACCATACTTCTTAAGCTATTCAATAAGATTGAAGAAACAGGAATACTCCCTTCCACCTTTTATGAAGCCAACATCACCCTGATACCAAAAGCTGATAGGGACAGAACAAAAAAGGAAAACTACAGACCAATATCTCTGATGAACATAGATGCCAAAATATTAAACAAGATCTTGGCCAACCGGATACAGCAACACATCAAAAAGATTGTTCATCATGACCAAGTGGGATTCATCCCAGGAATGCAAGGCTGGTTCAACATCCGTAAATCAATCAATATCATTCATCACATCAATAAAAGCAAAGCCAAAAACCACATGATTATCTCAATAGATGCAGAGAAAGCCTTTGACAAAATCCAACACCCATTCATGCTCAAAACTCTACAAAAAATGGGAATAGATGGGAAATTCCTCAAGATAGTGGAGTCTATATATAGCAAACCTACAGCCAACATCATACTCAATGGAGAGAAGCTGAAAGCATTCCCCCTCAGATCAGGGACTAGACAGGGCTGCGCACTGTCACCGTTAGTCTTCAACATAGTATTGGAAGTTCTTGCCATAGCAATCAGGCAAGAGAAAGAAATCAAAGGGATACAGATTGGAAGGGAAGAAGTCAAGCTCTCACTATTTGCAGATGATATGATAGTATACATAGAAAGACCTAAAGAATCCAGTAGAAAATTACTGGAAGTTGTGAGGCAATATAGCAAGGTATCAGGCTACAAAATCAATGTACAAAAATCAGTGGCATTTCTTTATGCAAACACTAAATCAGAAGAAGAAGACATCCAGAAATCACTCCCATTTACTGTTTCAGCAAAATCAATCAAATACCTAGGAATACAGTTGACCAAAGAAGTGAAAGACTTGTATGCTGAAAACTATGAGTCGCTACTCAAGGAGATAGAAACTGATACCAAGAAATGGAAAGATATCCCATGCTCATGGATTGGAAGAATAAATATCATCAAAATGAACATTCTCCCCAGAGCCATATACAAATTTAATGCAATACACATCAAAGTTCCACCAAGCTTCTTTAAGAGAATAGAACAAACACTACAATCATTTATCTGGAACCTAAAAACACCTAGAATTGCCAAAACCATCCTAAGGAAAAGAAACAGAAATGGAGGCATCACACTCCCAGACCTTAAACTATATTATAAAGCCATCATCATCAAAACAGCATGGTACTGGAAAAAAAATAGGCACACAGACCAGTGGAACAGAATTGAAAGCCCAGAAGTAAATCCCAACACCTATGGGCATCTAATCTTTGATAAGGGGGCCCAAAGGATTAAATGGAAGAAGGAGGCTCTCTTCAATAAATGGTGCTGGGAAAACTGGGTTGAAACATGCAGAAGAATGAAATTGAACCACTTTATCTCACCAGAAACAAAAATCAACTCCAAATGGATCAAAGACCTAGATGTCAGACCAGAAACAATCAAATACTTAGAGGAAAACATTGGTAAAACACTTTCCCATCTACACCTCAAGGACATCTTTGATGAATCAAACCCAATTGCAAGGAAGACCAAAGCAGAAACAAACCAATGGGACTACATCAAATTGAAAAGCTTCTGCACATCCGAAGAAACTATTAAACAAACAGAGAGACCCCTCACAGAATGGGAGAAGATCTTCACATGCCAGACATCAGACAAGAAACTAATCACCAAAATATATAAAGAGCTCAGCAAACTTAGCCGCAAAAAAGCAAATGACCCCATCCAAAAATGGGCAGAGGAAATGAACAAAACATTCACCACAGAGGAGATCCAAAAGGCTAACAAACATATGAAAAACTGCTCTAGGTCACTGATTGTCAGAGAAATGCAAATTAAGACAACACTAAGAAACCACCTCACTCCTTTAAGAATGGCATACATCAAAAAGGACAGCAGCAACAAATGCTGGAGAGGATGTGGGGACAGAGGAACCCTTTTACATTGCTGGTGGGAATGTAAATTGGTACAGCCTCTGTGGAGAGCAGTCTGGAAAACTCTCAGAAGGCTAGACATGGACCTTCCATATGACCCAATAATTCCTCTCCTGGGGTTATACCCCAAGGACTCCATAACACCCAACCAAAAAGAGGTGTGTACTCCTATGTTCATAGCAGCACAATTCATAATAGCTAAAACCTGGAAGCAACCCAGGTGCCCAACAACAGATGAATGGCTGAGAAAGCTGTGGTATATATACACAATGGAATACTATGCAGCTATCAAGAACAATGAACCCACCTTCTCTGACCCATCTTGGACAGAGCTAGAAGGAATTATGTTAAATGAACTAAGTCAGAAAGTTAAAGATGAGTATGGGATGATCCCACTCATCAACTGAAGCTGACTTAGAAGATCTGAAAGGGAAACTAAAAGCAGGACCTGATCAAATTGTAAGTAGGGCACCAAAGTAAAAACCCAGTGGTGAGGGGTAGACATGTAGCTTCCTGGGCCAGTGGGGGGTGGGAATGGGCGGGAGGGATGGGTCACGGTCCTTTGGTGATGGGAATGATGTTTATGTACAATCCTAGCAAAATGTAGACATATAAATCAGGAGTTAATTAATATGAGAGGGGGAAATCAATTGTATGTCTCAAAGGTTCTCAAAAGACAAACTGAATCTTTTTAATAGATAGGCTACGTATTTGATATGCGGACTCTCTCAAAAGCCTAGACCAAGTAGATTAGAAGCTTCCAACAGCACAGCTATATACAAGATACTGGGTACTGTACAGCAAACCATAACAAAGGGACTTTTCAAAGTTAACCCAATTAACAAATAATGTGATGATAATATTAACTATTGATTGTCTTTTTGAACCCTAAGACAGCAGGAACCTCACATCTTCACTATAGAGCCCCTACTTCCCCCAGTCCTGGCACCCTTGGATAGGGCCCACTTTCCCGTATGCATCTCCCAAGCCATACCAAATAATATTGCATCCGCCGATCACAACAAAGCAACGATTGCCATCTCAACATGCTTCACCTCAGAGTGTATCCAGAGACTTCACGTGTGGAATGACAACCCTTCAGCTTCATTACTCGGGTGAGACCTTTCCTTTTATAGTACACTCCAATTTCATCTCAGGTAGTTCAATTTCTAACAAAGTCCCATAACCTAGACATACACCAGTTTCTGTGAGAGAGAGCGTATGTGCACACGTATCCATAAACTACTGCAAAATATATACCTGAAAGCAGGATTACACTAGAGTTTGCAGTGAGTACCTCCCTAACACTTCCTCTCCACTATTCCAAACTTGGGATCCATGATTGCTCAACAAATTGTTTGGCTTAGTATGTTAACTCTCTTTTCAATCACCAGGTTCCAGATGCCACCAGGATGCTGGCTAGGCTTCCCTGGATTGAAGACCCCACCAATGTGTCCTGGAGCTCAGCTTCCCCAGAGACACACCTTACTAGGGAAAGAGAGAGGCAGACTGGGAGTATGGACCGACCAGTCAACGCCCATGTTCAGCGGGGAAGCAATTACAGAAGCCAGACCCTCTACCTTCTGCAACCCTCAACGACCCTGGGTCCATGCTCCCAGAGGGCTAGAGAATGGGAAGGCTATCATGGGAGGGGGTGGGTTATGGGGATTGGGTGTTGGGAATTGTGTGGAGTTGTACCCCTCCTACCTTATGCTTTTGTTCACTAATCCTTTCTTAAATAAAAAATTAAAAAAAAAAAAAACTCAAAAAAAAAAAAGAAAAAAAAAAAAAAGAAAGCTGTAATTTCTGGCATATGTGAAAAAATGTCCTTTAACTCTGTATAAATACCTGTACTCTTCTCCCAATAAACAAATGTTTATACCAGAATATTCCCCGATGTCTCTTTCTGAGTCACACGGCCTCTAGAGCTCAGAGGCTTTTCCCCTGGTTGGAGCCACTCCAAGTAAGCCCCAGCAATTTATCACATCAAGGTAATATTTTTCTCTAAACAGTACCAGCCTATAGACTCCCATCCTTGTTTATAAACTACTTGAAAATGCTTGACTATTAGGAAAGATGGTGCACAACAATCTCTATGTGATTTTGTTTGCTTGTTTGTTTGTTTCATCTGTTTGTTTGTTTCCTTTAAACTTTTTGATTTACCAAGGAATTTAAATAGGAAATATGAGAACTTTATAATAAAGAAGATAAATTATTAGAAAGGAGATATATTTTGATATATATTGAGGGAGTTTCTTTACTAGAAAGTCATATTTTAAATAGTGAAAAAAACTGGATGATAGCAGTCCAATTTTATACAAGTATGTCTGCAGGTTTATATCTTTCTTTTCCCCTATCACCCCCTCACATATCAATTTCTGTCCTGTCAAATGAAGAAGGAGGAGGAGGTGGAGGAGGAGGAGGAAGGAGGAGAAGGAAGAAGGAAGAAGGAGGAGGGGGGGGAGGAGGAGGTAGGAGGAGAAGGAAGAAGGAAGAAGGAGGAGGAGAAGGAAGAAGGTGGGAGAGGAGGAAGGAGAAGAAGGAGGAGGAGGAGGAGGAGAATAATAATAATAATAATAATAAGAAGAAGAAGAAGAAGAGAAGAAGAAAAAATGGAGAAGGAGGAGGAATGGGAGAAAGAGGAGAAGAAGGAACTGGCCACCTGGAGCTGCAGGTCTGTAGTGCCAGCACTGAGACCAAGAAATAATGCTGGTAAGAAAAAAAAGTCAAAGATGAGAAGAACTAAATAGTTACATTCAGAACATTTTATCCCAAAATAAAATAATGAACATTCTTCTCATATGCACATGGAAAATTCTCAAGGATTGACTATGTGTTTAGAGGTAAAAAGACAGACAAATTCTTTGAGTTTTATCTGTATATTTATTTTCTATCACTATAGTCCAGATTATTATAGAGCTAAACCCAATCTCTCTGTATATGTATGTGTATATGTATACACACACTTGTATATGTATATGTGTATGTATATGATGTATATGTGTATGATGTTTATGTATGTGTATATATATGTATATGTATGTGTGTGTGTGTCTGTGTATTTGGAGTGGGGAGAGAGAAGGGAGAAATCCATAGGCCTGCTTCACCACTTGGGAAGCTTCCTTCCTACGAATGGGGACTACTTGGTTTCTCACATGTTAACATATGCACTCTACTGACTGAGTTATTTTAAAATAACTAATGATAGTTATTTAAAAATACTCATATTTATTTTATTTCAGTGAGAGAAATACAGAGAGAAAGACACAGAAAGACTAGAGCACTGCTCAGTTCTGGCTTACTGTGGTGTTGGGGACCTCAGAGCCTCAGACATGAGAGTCTTTTGCATAACCATTATTCTATCTCCTCAGTTCTAATTATAGTTATTTTTACAGAAATGTTTTTATTATATATGAATAACAAATTATGTGGAGTAAGTAAATGTTGAGGTATTTGATATTTAATCAATATTGAGTTAAAATACAGTCCTAAGTAACATACATAGAAATAAATACACATAAAGGATGAATATGGGATGATCTCACTCAGAGACAGAAGTTGAAAAACAAGATCAGAAGGAAAATTCTAAGCAGAACTTGGACTGGAGTTGGTGTTTGGCACCAAAGTAAAAGACTCTGAAGTTGGGGGGAGGGTTCAGGTCCTGAAACAGGATGGCAGAGGAAGACCTAGTGGGGGTTGTATTATTATGAGGAAATGTTATGCATGTACAAACTATTGTATTTTATTGTTGCCTGTAAGCCACTAATAACCCAACGAAGAAAAAAAGAAAGAAACAGACATGTACACACAACCTATGAAACCTACTTTTAATAAATTAATTTCTCCAACAAGAGCAACAAAAAGGAATAAATAAATAAATATTTTTTAAAAATTTAAAAAAGAAATTAATTTCTCAGGAGCAAAAAAGTAAGTTAAAAAAATGTAAAACCATAAATTTTTAGAGAAAAACGTGCCAGTAATTTACTGAAATGGTACAACTGTAGAATTTACCTTAGGAAAACAAGCAAGTAATTGAGAGAAGAAAAATTTCAAATTGATATTGGAAAAATGTGTCATTGACTTTGAAATTCTTATGAGTATTCCTTGGGGATTGCTTGAAATTCTGCTCCATGGTAACAACTGCATATTTGTTTCCTCTGTCCTAATTCAACACTTAATTGAAGGCAACAACTCATTATTGCTCACTGCTAACTTTTCAAAACTTTTCTCTGAAGTCCCCCAAGAAGTATCATTTAAAATTCAGTGTACAAATAAGTCATTTAATTTGTCCTCCAGTGTAATGTGTGCATATGCGATTCTGAATAAACTATATATGATAACTGAAAAAAGCAAATGTGAAAGACACACAACCACTTAGCCAAGAAAAAGTGTGTTTGTTTGTGTATATGTGCTTGCATGTACTTGGTTTAAAGAGATAAAGAAACAAACACCTGTCCTTCTTTCAAGTAATTACTCTTTTGATGGTGATAATATGTACAATTTTCAAGCAGAATGAGGTTAGTATGCATTCATCAATAACACTTCTTGTGTATTTTCTTTTTAAAAAAGGTTTCTAGTCCTTCACTTGGCCTTTAAAGTAAGTTAATTATAATTTCTATGTTCCTTCTGGAAGGCAGAGGTGAGACTATAAATGCCAGAAAATTCTGGGGGGGAAAGGAGAATTGGGAAGTAGCTATGGAAATAAGAAAAATTTAAAAAAAAAACACTACTGGGAAGGAAGTATAAGGAAAGACTCAACATGATAAACAAAAACAAAACAGAAACCCAAATCCCTTCTTTGCCAGTGTTAAAAAGCATCCTTGTAATTTGAATTCTGCACAGTATATGCTTATACAAAAGTTCAGCTTATGCAAAATGAAGGTGTGAAAGTGAAAAAGAAAGTACTTACCAGGGAGTCAGGCAGTGTGCAGCGGGTTAAGCACATGTGGCACAAAGCCCAAGAACCAGCAGAAGAATCCCATTTCAAGCCCCCAGCTCCCCACCTGCAGGGGAGTTGCTTCACAGGTGGTGAAGTAGGTCTGCGGGTGTCTATCTTTCTGTCTCCTTCTCTGTCTTCCCCTCCTCTCTCCATTTCTCTCTGTCCTATCCAACAACAATGACATCAGTAGCAATAACAATAATAACTACAACAATAAAAAAACAACAAGGCAACAAAGGGAACAAATAAATAAATAAATACAAATAAAATAAAAATATTTAAAAAGTACTTACCAATCCAAATGGAACACATTGGTGCTATATGAGTACTATAAGATGACTCAGAGTTAGTTATATAAGATAATCCTTGAGGCTAGGTCGTGGCACAGCTGGTTGTGCACACATATTACTATGCACAAGACTCTATGTTCAGTCCTTCAGTCCCCACCTGCGGGGAGTGGGGGAAAGAAGCTTCACAAGTGGTGAAGAAGTATTATGAATTCTCTCTTTCTCTCTCCATCACTATCACACCTCTTTCTCTCAATTTCCGCCTTTATTATCCAAAATAAATTAATTAAAAATATAGCCCTGGTTAGGCTAAGCACTATGACAGAAAAAGAGATGGAATTATCATGTTATTTTTTTAGAAAGAATATTGATGGTATTAATTATTGTGGATAAAATATTATTTATTGGAACTTTATTTGGGCTTTCACAAAATTTTAAGTCCATCCTCCAAGCTGTACCAGAAAATAGAATTCAGTAAACATTTGTTGTTATCATAATTATACCACAGAAATAGAATTAGTTACTTCCTACCTTTAAGGACAGTATCATCTAAAGAAAAGACATAGCTGTAAACCAGTCATTACAGTTCAGTTTACTATAGTAAACATAAAAACCCAGAGTACTAGAAGGTCAGAGCTATTGCTACAATGCGAATCCCTATAATGGTCAATTTGGAAATGAAATTTGAGATGCACACTAAAACTAGTCAGGCAGAACAAGTGAGGAGGAATGGGGAAAGCACATATTCAAATTCATTAACTTAAGTTAAAAAGGAGTGTGGTGAACTAGATAAACACTATATAGCCAGATCACAAGAGTATGGATGGATGAATAGAAGTGAAGTCCTTGTAGCAGCCCACTGCAGCACAACCACTCCAGGAATGAGAATGTTAATCCAAAACCCTTTGTATCCCCTTCTTTAGACCCCGGTTTCATGTCCTGCTAAACTTAACTCTGAAACTGAGTATCTGCAAAGAGAAGACAGACTTACCTTTCCTTATAGATGGCAGACTGGTAAATAAAATTTATGCTTACTTTATTATTTCTTTCTAAGCCTTTTTCTACCATCCCAGAGGGAAAAATGGGGAAATCATTGTAAATTTTGATTTCATTATGACTCATGTCTTGTTGCATCTAAAAATCTGCACCGAAAATAAATATAATAAGGAGGGTGGTGAAAGGAAAGATATGGTATATGGAGATAATTCAATTGACAGTTATTTACACAGAGTAAAAATATGCAAAAGTAAAATAAATTCTAAGTATTGACCTTATTGACATTATTGTTATAGAACTACACCTAAATACAGATATTAGAAAATTAATCTAGAGACTATTAACCCTCTTTGGTGCCAGACATATGGTAATATTTATAAGAAGCTATTTTGAAAAATATTAATTACCTATTGTTACTAGGGTACATCCTAGTCCACTGAAATTTTCTGTATTACCAGAAACAAAGATGAAAAATGGTAAATATTGATAACCTGAAAACCCAGCCAAACTGAATTGTCAACAGACTGTCAGTTCTGTGTTCTCTCAAACAAAAAATTCTGTCAGAGAATTATTTCATGTATCAGGGTTGAAGTATGGCTGATTTTTTATTTTGTACCCTAGTTTCCAAGACTACCTATGTGTTTCTTTGTAGAGAGAAATGAAGTTAATTATTATAGCTAATGATGAATTCTGACAACTGTGAAATTTTTACTATAATGATATGTGTTTGTTATCAGAGGGACTTCATCACTCTGAGCTAACTTTTTCAGACAGAGAGAGGGAAATAGATCACAACACCTTTACTAAAGTGGGGAACAGCTCAAACCTGGGTCATGTGCATTGCAAAGCAGGTATAGTAAGTGGCGCTACTTTGCTGGGCCCATGCTTTGTTTTAGTATATTTTTATGGCAGGCAGATAAAGTAACATGCTGTCGAAAAATTATCATGTGGTCTCATATCCCCTTGATTGGTGTCTAGGAGACTCACTATAATCCTAATGTTCAATCATCTGTCCTTCTGTCTTCTTCCCCAGAGACCTTTGATTGCAGTGGTTCAAGTTTCAACTTACGTTTTTTCCTTACTGTCCTTTATTCTTAAGTTCTACATATAAATGAAATCATTAGGAATTGATCCTTCCCTTCCTGGCTTGTCTCACTCAGAATGATACCTTCAAGTTCCAACAGTTGCTTAGTCCTCCATTAAGCATATGTACCACCGCTTTCTTAGCCGTCCGTCTGTCATTTTGCTTTTCTTCAATGATCCTTCTTAAGTCTGACGGGAGGTGATCTTAGGACATGTTGTCGATGACATCTTAAGTGTATTCTATATAACACTGAGACTTTCATTATAAGGTCAAAAGATAGTTCTTTTTTTTTCTTTATTGTCATGACTCGAACTATTCTTTTTTTCATTAATTATTATTAGTGTGCTTATTCTAGCTACCAACTTGGGCAGATATTAGGTGTACTCTCCTAAGAATTAAGTATTTGAATGGCTTTAAATACTTGATCAGCCTGAAAGATGAGAAAAGTAAAACCAAGATGGTACATAATGATTCAAGTTCAAGTGTAATCATGAGGGCTATCCAGATGACACAGGATTCTTTATCTGTAGAAGAAGGACAGTGCTTTTACACTATAAACCTGACATATCTACTTACAGATAAATTGGAAAATCACTGAGTCTTATTTTCTTTCACTTGTAATTTCAAATATGTGAGAAATATCAGTGAGTATCATCTGGGAAATGGACAGTAGACATTGGAAAACACTCGGGAGTACACTTGTATTTTGGAGCAAAATCAAATGTATCTTTTAATGACAAAAAAGGTAATGTAGAAATTGAAAATTTATGTGTGGAGGTAATTTGAAAAAGTGCTATGAATCTTTTTGACAACTGTTTCCCTGTGAGAAACAAATTTAATTTTATCTTTAATGGGTAATAAAAACTCTAAATTTAGTTATACAAGTTACCAAAGTCAAAGTTGTTGTATTGTGTACTGATGGAGTTCATTATCTTTAAAGTGAGAATATATAGTACATAAAAATTAATTTAAAAATGTCAAGTTATTTGTCTGAAAATGAAGATGCTTTCATGAACAAAAGAAAAAGACCTAATTTAAAGAGAGCACATAAAGAAAGAGCCAGTAGGGACACAGTAAACTGAATGTTCTCTTTTAATGACTAGATTTTAAAGTTAGACCTTAATTAAATGTGTAAGTTCTTCCTTCATATATGAAGTCAGTAGGGTGCTAACTGGAAATCTGTAATTGTTTAAGGATAGAGAAGGCGTGTGAGGAAAGCATAAAGTGTACACCTATTACAGTGAAGAGATAAAATTTGGAAAGTGTGGGGGCCAGTTCTCCTCTGCATGTCAGCCATCGACCTTGGAGGAGGGGGGGAGACAGGCCACCCCAGGAGTCCTGGGGACACTCCTGAGGAAGTAAAAGCACAAACTCCCCCCCCCCCCCCCCCGAGAGAAAGCACAAACTCCCAGAGAGCTTCGGGGAGATATCGCCTTTAATTGGGTGTACACGCAGGTAGATATACTCAAGTGGTGAGGGAAAAGAAGAGCTCATTTACTAATCATTAAACCATACACAATATGGGGTTAAGTCTTTGATTTGACCACTACCTTACTAATCATTAAACCACCACTAAGCACTTGCTTTGCCTCGCTAAGAGACTTATGATAAGTCCCAAATTCGAAAAGTGTATAGTCAAGAGGTTATACCAATGCATGTATATGTATATATATTTATATATATGTATATACAAACTTTGATAATATGTGTGAAGAAAATACGGTGCAAGAAGAATGCATAGCACAGTAGTAAAAACTTAAGATTTACAGGTAAATAAATGATGTTTCAAATTCCTATGACTCTGGACCATATCTATGCACGTTGTGAGTTGCTTCTTGATTTCTTGATACTGCTATTTTTCATCATGTCCCTCACATAATAGAAAATAAATAAGAAGTAGTTGAAGGGTTCCTTAAAAACCTAACTTAATAAATCATTTTGGCTAGTGGGTTTTGTGCCAGCATAGCTGCAGATTATGAGCGAAGTAGGTGTTGAGGGAACGTCCGTCACTACAACTACAATTATTGAACTCATATCCACCTAAGAATAATTCCCACCTGTCACTATTGAGGCGGACTCTCTAGGCTATTAAATGATAGTGTTCTCCACATTCTTTCTTTCTTTTTTGGTAATAATTTAATTCTTTCTTTATTTCTGTTGCTGGGTTCAGAATATTACCTTTGATTTTTATCCAGTGTGTATATTCCTACTAAATAGTTTACATGTACGATATTAGAATTGACTGTCAAGAATAGATGGAGTTATCTGCAGTAGTATGTTATCAGATTGATAAAACTTTAATGTAAAAAGTTGATAATTCCCTCTGGATAATTCAAATACTACCTTAAAATTGTAACTTGATGGTTTAAAAATAGTATCAGAAAGATCTAATATCTCTATATTCTATATATCATTGGCATCATTCCTTACTTGTCCTTCTGTTCCTTACTTACTTCATTAAGTATAATCATTGCCAGTCTCATCATTTTTACAAAAAGAACACATTATATTCCTTTGATAACTGCTTACAGTACTCCATTTAGTCTATGCCCCATGAGTTTTTTTGTATTTATTAAACTTAAATTAGTGATTTTTAGTCCATTTTATGAGGGTTTTCTCCTCTTACCTCTAATTACTCCTCAAAGGATTTTTTACTCCCAATATTTTATTTTTAAATATTTTTATTTATTTATTTATTTATTTATTGGATAGAGATAGAGAGAAATCAAGAGGGAAGAAGGAGACCAAGATGGATAAAGAGAGATACCTACAGCACTGCCCCAGGGCTCAAGAAACTTTTCTCCTACAGTTTGGGAACAGAGGCTTGATCCTGGGTCTTTATGCCTCGTAACATAGGTGCTCAACTGCCTGCCTCCTCAATATTTTAAATTTTTTATCAGACCACTGAAAAGCATGCACCAGAGAACATAGGCCATTTGAATGGGTCAGATGGTTGACTCTGTGTGGAAGTTAATGCTCATTTTTATTCACTTCTAAGCCCTTGCCATCACTTTCTTTCTAAGCCATACCTATACTTATTATAGTTTCTGGGTATCCATCCTTTTTTCCTTGTTCCTTTTCAATAAGAGAAACAACAATTAAATTCCTCAGGTGTTCTCCAGGTTCTCTTCCCTCTAACTGATGAGGCAATAACAAAGGTTTCTGGTCACAAAAGTTCTGGGTCCCACTGGAACTGTGATTCAGAGCCCTCTGGTCATCTTTCCCTAACATTTTCCCTTCTGAGAAGTTAATGTTAGGGAAAGATAATCAAAGGGCTCTGAACTCCAATTCTATCAGTACCCAGAGAAAGCAGGACCATAGACTTAATGGATATATATATAATATATTTTATATAGTTTATATATAACTTATATATTATATAATTATATATAATTTTTAAAGTCAATATTAACTCTAATAAAAATCAAGAGGTTTTACATGGTTCATACTTTCTTTAAAAAGCTGATGATAAAATATTTATAATTTAATCAATAGAAAGCATTTTCCCTCTTTTTTATTGAATAGAGAGAAATTGGGAGGATAAGGGAGACAGAGAGGAGGAAAGAGAGATGCCTTAAACACTGCCTCACCACTTGTGAAGCTTTCCCTTGCAGCTGGGGTCTAAAGATTTGAACCTGGATCCTTGTGTGTGGTAATGTTCATGCTCAGCAGGTATAACACTGCCTGGTCCCAGAAAGAAATACTTACATTAATTGAATTCAGTCATGTCTTTATATGAAAATAACATAAAGCCAAAAATAAGAATAATAAAGATATTAAGGAATCACATTTGGTAGAGCTCACAAGTCACCATGTGTAGGGACCCCTTCTCTCTCCCTTGTTATCTCCCCTTTCTCTCAAAACCTTGCTATCTCTATACAGTAATAATAATAATAAATATTTTTTTAAAAAATGAAGGAAGAGAAGGCAGGACCATAGGGAAAATGGGCAAGAGTGGAATATAATTACTATCCAAAAAAGGAAGAGTGAATAAGGAAGTCATGGGATGTGTATATAATACACTATTATTCAACTGTTAAGAAAAGGTTAGATCTTGTCTTACTACAACATAAATGGATATGCAGGGCATCATGTTAAATGAAATAAACTAGAAGGAGAAAGACTAGATGATGTCACCCATATTTTATTTAATAAACAAAACAAAAGAAAAACAGGATGAAATGTTGATAAACCTTTAGTTTTATCTGAAGATCTAAGGGTACTAAAAGGGGAGATGGGTGGGTATAAAGGGGGGTTGAAGGCTCTTTGGTGGTAAATAAAGATGGTAAGTGGTGATGGTTGAAGTATGACAGGAAGTATTTTGGAAAGATATGAAACAGTACACCTTGGATAAAAAGATCAATGTAGCAAATTGTATATATTTTGTCAAAAGAAAAAATGTAAAATGGACTTGAAGAAATCTGTCAGTGCCAATATTAGCAAAGCAAGATTTTGGTGCCAATATTAGCAAAGCAAGATTCTGATCGGTAATGAAACCTTAACATCATATAAATGAATATCCACAACAGTTTACAGAATTGGAATAAAGATTTCTTTTGACCTACTTAGATAAAAGAGGAAGAAAGAACTTCACTGAATAACTGCACACAACTTTCCTTATTATCCTTGTCAGGACTAAGAATTGTGCAACATCTTTCTCTCTTTTATTTTTCATTATTATTATTTTTTATTTATAAAAAGGAAACATTGACAAAACCAGAGGATAAGAGAGATACAATTCCACACAGTTCCCACCATCAAAACTTCATATCCCATCCTCTCCCTTGATAGCTTTCTTATAGCAGACATTTTTCTGTCACACACTATACACACTATTAGAACTTGTTTTCAGTATTTCTGTAGTTGAAATATAAGTCAGTGGGGCCAGGCAGTGGCCCACCTAGTTAAACACACACATTACAGTGTGCAAGGATCCAAGTTCAAGCTGCTGAGCCTCAGCTGCTGAGGGAAAGCTCCACGAAGTGGTGAAATAGAGTTGCAGGTGTCTCTCTGTTTTGTACCCTCGCCATCTCTCTCTCTCCCCTCTCCATCTCTCTCTGCCTCTATTTAATAATGAATAATTAATTAAAATAAATATATAAAAAACATAATTACAATATTTATTCAAAGTAAGTATCCAAACGGAGTTCTCCAGTCTAGTTTATTATATGACTCAGATCATGAATTTTACATATATGTTTCTATGCAAGTTTCATGGGTGCACACACACAGCTCCTCTCCTTTCCTTGATAGATTTAAGCTTTGTTACACAGAAAAAAAAAAAGATTCTTCTCAAGCATTGTTTCAAACTATTTTAGTGGAATCACTACAAGAAGCACATTTCACTTTGAGAAACTATCTGATAGATATGAAAGTGTGTGTGTGTGTGTGTGTGTGTGTGTCTGTGTGTGTGTAAATGAATGGACCATACTTAAATATATTACCCAAAATTTTCACAAATAGAGCACATTATTAGCATATTATTATTAAATATTGTCTTTAGTACATTTGAATTCATTTTTTAAAATCATAGTTGAATTTAATTATTTTAGTAGATTTCATAAACCATGAATGGTACTTGAACTATAATTTTAAAAATATTGATTAAGAAAGAAATCATTAGTATTCAGGTGAACCCTTCATCAAGAATATTGCTTTATGCTTGATTCTGTAAATCTGTTTGGACTTCTACCCTGGAAAAGCACATCATTTTTTTACTATGTCCTTCATATAATAGATTCAAATATTAGCAAGCAGTAACTTTCTGCTTACTGAAAGTGGGTCAGTTATTTTCTATAGTTATTACCCTTACTCTCGTTGCTCTGTTTTCCAATAAATGCCTTATATGTTCAAAGTTTATTTCCTAGCTCAAAGTAGATTGCTCAAAATGACAGGTATAATATTAAAAAACATTCTTTAAAGTGCTTATGACTTACGGCAATAGTACAAAAATAATTTGCTGGTCTTCAGTAATGCACAAACTTTGGGACTCTGTCATCTCTTTTGTACAAAAATATATTTGAATTGTGAAAAACTTGAAAATATATTTGTACCAAGTACACAGGCAGCTTCTTTTTCAGCCTTTATATAATACCCACATTTTCCTACTCTCTTCAAAAGTACTTGTACTTCTTTATTTTCTACCTTTTAAGAGGTTTCTGTAGGCACTTAGGTAGACATGGTCAAAGCTGTAAATGTAGTCAGAATTGTTCAATTCTGTAAAGACTTCATATGTGTGCCATGATATGTGTATCTAAGTCAGAAGTGAGTCCTTTCTCAAAATTTTAATCATAAAATTATTTTCTTTCCAAGAAATGGTCAGCATTCTGCTATTATTTTGTTCTGATTTTCCCACACTAGTCTTTAATATGATGCCATATATATGTTTGCCTATTGAATAGAGAGCAGTATTGACTTCATATTCCATAAAAAACCTTATTTAATATTTAATAAGTTCATATTTCCTAAATGAATTATATTATCTCATTGACTGCAAGAGATATGTGTATATGTGCATTCATTTGTCTGTGAATATTATAAAACAGTCCATTCCATTTATTTCTACTCATTTTCACACCTATATTAAATAATGTGAACAGAAAATGTTTAAATATTTGATACAAAAGTTCCCTTTTAGGTTTCTATTTTATGTATGCTAATGTTTATATTGTTAACAATAACACTTGCCATCAGTTTTTCTTATTTTAGCTTATTCATTAATATATATTTTTCTTGGCTACAATTAACTATGTTGAGAAAAAATGAAAGAAAGACAGAAAGAGACACCTGCAGTAGTGCCCCACCACTAATAGAAACTTCCATCTGCAGATGGGGACCAGAAGCTTGAACTTAGGTCCTCAGGTTCAGTGACATGTGCACTCTACCTGGTGAGTCACCACTTATGCAGTCCTTATTATCCTTTGTATACATAATTTGTTCATTTCTATTAATTATGGAAATGAGTATCTATATTAAAAGTTCTAAGAATGTAAAATACAGTATCTTATTTGTTTGTTTATTTAGTTATTTTTGTCCCCAGGGTTATTGCTGGGACTTGGTGCCAGTACTACGAATTCACTGCTCCTGCCGGCCATTTTTTTTTTTTTTGGATAGGACATAGAGAAATTGAGAAGGGAGTGGATGAGATCGATAGGAAAAGAGAAAGATATCTGCAGACCTGCTTCACCACTCATCAAGCAAACCCCTGCAGGTGGGAACCCCAGGCTTGAACCGGGATTCTTGATGCTTCGTTTGTGCGCTTAACTCGCTGTACCATCGCCCAGCCCTTCAAAATAGATTTTCATATTTTTTACTCTTATCTCACAATATTTCCTGACATGCATATATAGAAATAATCTATTAATAAACATTCAAAGTTACTAGCTAAAATTTCTTTCTTCATGTAAATTTCCATGAAAATATTTCCTTTGATTTTTAAAATTATTTTGCTTTTTAATGAGAGATACAGAGGGAGAGAGAACCAGAGGATCATTCTGTTTCATGCATTGTTGGAGACCTTATCTTTGAGGGTCCAACACTTTATCCACTGTAATGTCCCAGGCTGCACTATGAAATTCTTTCTGGGAAATGCATCCTGACAGTTATATGACTTTTTGCTGTTAAAATATTCACAAGTTATTTTTGTTTGCTTCATTTCTATATTTGTTAGAAGCAAAAACATGTGTGATTATGTTATCCTCTTTTTGCATTCTGTTAGTACCTAATCATAAGCCAGCTGAAATATAGTGTCTTAATTAAAAATTTCCCCAGCTTCAGGGAAAAATAGGTTATAATTAAAATTGTCACTTTTTAATCATATATATATGTGTATATATAGTAATTATTAGTGACTAGGAAACTTTAAATGTAGTTATAACTAATTACAGGAGAAGGAGAGACTGTTAGAATGAGAAGTTCCTAATGGCCACAGTCAAAAGGTAGTCCCATATTTTTGTAGTACTGTATTGTGAAAATATCTCTACACAAGCATATTATAAGGGTGAAAGTTATCTTGTAATTCCCTAAAATATAAATACTCTAACTTCCAGAGGGAGAATTTCCCTAGAGGATAATTCTGAGTCATTTTCTGAATGGGGAAGGAAACACTGACTAACTTCCTCCAATCTAACGAAGTTTCCTTGTTTTATCTTAGTTAGAAACAACTAAAGAAGAGCTGGTAACATATCTCACTTGGGTAGTGCACCTGCTTTTGCCCACCTAGGTTCAAGCCTGGTCCTCACCACACTGACGGAAGTTTTGGTGTTGTATGTTCAATATAGATATATGGACAGATATAGAGAGATAAATATATATATGGAAATATTAATTTATTTTTACTGGTTTAACAATAATTAACAAGATTGTGAGATAAGAGGGATTTAAGTCCATACAATTCAATTCTCGCCACGGGAGTTCCGTATCTCCTCCACTCCATTAGAAATTTCCTGAGGGGTCCCAGGGTAGCGCAGCAGGTTAAGTGCAGGTCGTGACTCAAAGCTCAAGGACAGGTGTAAGGATCCGGGTTTGAGCCTCCTGTTCCCAACCTGCAGCGGGTAGCTTCGCAAATGGTGAAGTAGGTCTGCAGGTGTCGATCTTTCTCTTCCTCTCTCTGTCTTCCCTACTCTCTCGATTTCTCTCTGTCCTATCCAACAACAACAAGGACAACAAAATGGGAAACAGTGGCTTCCAGGAGTAATGGATTCGTAGTGCAAGCACCGAGCCCCAGAAATAACCCCGGAGGCAAAAAAGCAATAATAATAAAAACAACATGGTAATGGAATAAAAATGGACTCTTAGATCAATGCAGCAGAGTAAAAAGCCCAGAAAGTATCCCACATATATACAACCACCTAATATATGACCAAGAGGCCAAAGCATTGACTGGGGCATAGATGGTCTCTTCAACAGGTAGTGTTGGAAAAATTGGACAGCCACATGCAGAAAAGTGAAAATAGACCACCATGTAACACCATACAACACCATACACCAACATCAAATCAGAATAAATTAAATATCATGATATCAGACTAGAAACTCTAAAATTTACAGAAGAAAGTGCTGGCGAATCTTCATAAGACCTTCACATTAAAGATGTATTTGGAGACTCAACCCTCTGACCCTGGAAAATGAAAAAAAAAGAGTAAATAAATAAGATTGCAGGAAACTAAAAAGCTTCTACACTTCAAAAGCAAACTATACAAGGATAACCAGGCAATCCAGTAAATTAGAGACTATATTTTCACATCACATATCAGACAAGAAACTGATATCAAACATCTATACAGAATTAGTACAGATCTACAAAAGAAGCAGAGGTAATCCAATAAAAAAGTGGGTCAAAGAACTAAACAGTTTTTCAACGAAGAGATACGCATGGCCCATAGATGTATGAAGAAAGGCTGTACTTCACTTATCATTAGAGAAATGCAAATTAATATTATCCTTAAATACAATCTCACCTCTGAGAGAATGGCTTACATTAAAAGATCAGGAAAGGACAAGTATTGGCGAGGCTGTGGCAAAAAGCAGCTATGTTTCACTGCTGATGGGAATGCCAACTGGTACAGCCCTTTTAAGAGACTGTGCAAAGAGTCCTTAAGCAAATAAAACATGGAATTACCTTATTACAGAGCAATACCACTCTTGGGCATTTATCCAGTGGACACTCAAGCATTAATTCAAAGGGATATAAGCACCCCTATGTTCATAGCTGAATTATTCATAATAACCAAAGAATGAAAGCAGCCTAAATGTCCATTAACAGATATCTGACTAAAGAAATTATGGGATATATATTCCATAGAATACTACTCAGATATCAAAAAGTATGTTATTGTGTCCTTTGGGACAAAATGGATAGAACTGGAGGTGATTGTGCTTAGCAAAGTAAGTAAAGAGATGAAAGACAACCAGCAGATGGTTTTACTCATATGTGGAATCTAGAGATCTGATTTATGTATACTTGCCAAAAAAAAAAAAAAATCCAAACCAAACAGAAGCAAGCAAACTGTTCATAAGACTTGTGAAAACTATGGTGGTTATCTTTGTGAGCTGGCAGGGTGGAGATACAGAACATTGGTGTTGGGTGTGGTGTGAAAATATACACTGTAATTTTACAGGCTTGTATGAAACAACAACAAACAAATTTACAAAACAATAATAAGAATTCAGGATGGAAAGAATGATATAAATAAGGAAATGAGAGAACATTCCAATATTCATTAGCTAATCACAGTAAGTTGTTCATTTAACAGTATTTAGTAAAGAAACTATTCTAATTATAGCAAAGGATAAATGATTTAAACATTAAAATACTAACTTAACAAAAATTTAGTCTTTATATCAATTATATTGTGTCAGAATCTTAAACAGTATCCAAAATAAGAATTCAAAGAAAATTGCACACACTACAATGAGTGAAATTTCATCTCATTTCCTCTATTTAAGGTAAAGACATTGTTTTAATCATTTTATTTGTTTTAATGATTGTATAAGTAATTATTTACCCCAATAAATTGATCTTTTAAAAGGTAAAAGAGAAATAAGCCTTATGAAGCTTACACTTAAATTAATTTTTTTGAAAAGCACTTTTGATTACTGAGGTAATCTTTTATTCTCAAAGAATAAAACAATTGCTACCACAAGCATGTAGTTGCCTGTTGTTTCTATGGTATCTTAAAATTACCATCATCTTAGTTGAAGTTTCTCAAATACTTAGCACACATGATAACAGAGAGATTAGATATGAAGGGCTCTATATTTTCTTGACTTGTTTTCACTGATTATTTCTTCACTCTGTGTTCTCAGAATTCCTCTTTTGCTTTTATGAAAGGAAAAATTCATTGTTTCACACATGAGAGACACATATTCCTCAGTCACACGACCAAAAATCAGAAACAAACCTCTGTTGCTAAACACTCCTGCATGCCAGAGAATGACACGAAATTCCACTACTTTCTAGAGCGCAATACTAATTTGAATAGTCTTTGCAAAAACAGCTTACTTTTAATACTTCCTTTTGTCATATTTTAAAATTCTAAAGCTTATTTTCAGATGCAGTTCTGAAATGACTGCAAATATTAAGGCTTCTATGGCTCAGTGCTATTTAATGAGGTATGTGTCTGTGCTATAATGGGTGCAGTAATGATATATTCTATTAGGGTTATTGGAACTGCTACAGTGCAACTTGTCAAAACATTTTTCCAAACTGCTAAGTTCCGTGACTTTCAATTCAAACTTTTTCCCCTGCTGACTTGCATAGTATATAATTTCCTTAGAAGCAACTTATACTTATCACTGTGAAGAAAATAATTTTTAACCAGAGTATGTAATATGAACACAGAAGTCATTATTGACTCTAAATGTTAAATATTAGCATCCTTTACATGAAAAAACATAATAAAACATGTGATTTTACTTGACTGCTTTAAAAATATTAACTAAATGTGAAAGTGTTAGAGCTAAATTACAATTACTGCAATTAGTGGATAATTCTGAAAATGAAACTATTAAAAGGAGAGTGCTTCTACAAAGCCAACATCATTTTGATAAAAAAGAAAATACAGACAAAAGACACAACTAAGAAAATAATGTATTAAAATTTCTAGTCAATTGGACAGAGCAGTACATTCAGAAGATTGTGGGTAAACAAAAGTGACAGACCCTTGACCAGACTCACAAAAAAAAAAAGGAGAATACTCAAATCAATAAGATTGTAAGTGAAAGAGGAGATATTACAACAGACAACACAGAAATCCAAAGTATCATGTGAGGCTTCTATGAACAACTATATGCCACCAAGCTAGAGAACCATGGAAAAGTTCTTAGAAAGATCCAAACTTCCAAAATTGAAACAAGAGGAACTAGAAAACGTGAATAGGCCAATCAGAGTCAAAGAAATTGAAAAAATTATCAAGAACCCTTTCAATAACACCTATACTTTTTAAGCTAGTCCAAAATATTGGAGGTACAGAAAGACTCCCCCCCACTTTCTATGAAGCCAACTTTACATTTGTACCAAAAGCTGACAAGGACACAAAAACAACAAAAACTATAGACCAATATCTCTGATAAACACAGATGCAAAAATAGTGAATAAAATCCTAGCCAACTGGATGCAGAAGTGTATTGAAAAGACTGTTCATCATGACCAAATGGAATTTATCTCAGGGATACAAGGCTAGTTCAATACATGTAAATCAACTGAAGTGATTCACCACATCAATAAAAGAAAATTCAAAAACCACACGATTATCTCAATAGATGCAGAGAAAGCCTTTGAGAAAATCCAACATCCTCTCATGATCAAAACTCTACACAAAATGAGAACACATGGAAAATTCCTTAACTTGGTGGAGTCCATATACAGCATACCTAGTGTCAATGCTCAATGGTGGGAAACTGGAAGTATTCCCACTAAGATCAGGTACTAGACAAGGCTGCCTGTTATCACCGTTACTGTTCAACATACTGTTGGAAATTCTTGCCATAGCAATCAGGCAAGAAAAAGGAATTAAAAGGAGACAGATTGGAAGAGAAGAATTTAAACTTGTTACTATTTGCAGATTATAAAATGCGTACACAGAAAATTCTACAGAATCCAGCAGGAATCTCCTGGAAATCATTAGGAAATACAGTAAGATGTTAGACTACAAAATTAACATACAAAAGTTGGTGGCATTCCTCTATGAAAGAACTAAGTCAGAAGAAGAAATCCAGAATCAGTCCTATTCACTATAGCAACAAAAACAATAAGATATCTAGGAATAAACCAAGTGAAAACAAGTGAAAGACTTGTACACTGAAAACTCTGAGTCACTATTCAAGGACAGAAAAAAATACAGAGAAATGGGAAGTTATTCAATATTCATGGGTTGGAAACGTTAGCATAACCAAAATTCTACCCAGAGCCATATGCAAATTCAATGCAATTCCATCAAGGTTCCACCCTTTTTCTCTAGGAGAATAAAACAAAAGCTACAAATATTTATCTGGAATCAGAAAATACCTAGAATTGACAATGCAATCTTGAGAAAAAATAGAACTGGAGACATTATACTCCCTGATCTCAAACTATATTATAAGACCATTATAACCAAAAGAGTCTGGTATTGGAACAAAAATAGACACACTGACCAGCAGAAGATAATAGAAAGCCCGTAAATAAGCCCCCCACAACTAATGGTCATATAATTTTTGACAAGAGGGTTCAAACTACTGTCTCTTCAACAAATGTTGTTGGAAAAATTGGGTTGAAACATGAAGAATAAGGAAGCTAAATCACTACATATCACAATACACATAAGTACATACCAAGGAGATCAAGGACTTGGATATTAGACCAGAAACTATCAAATAGGAAAATATTGGCAGCATTCTTTTCCATCTACATTTTTTTTTTTTATTTAAATTTTTAATTTAAGAAAGGATTAGTGAACAAAGGCATAAGGTAGGAGGGGTACAACTCCACACAATTCCCACCACCCAATCCCCATAACCCACCCTCTCCCATGATAGCCTTCCCATTCTCTAGCCCTCTGGGAGCATGGACCCAGGGTCGTTGAGGGTTGCAGAAGGTAGAAGGTCTGGCTTCTGTAATTGCTTCCCTGCTGAACATGGGTGTTGACTGGTCGGTCCATACTCCCAGTCTGCCTCTCTCTTTCCCTAGTCAGGTGTGTCTCTGGGGAAGCTGAGCTCCAGGACACATTGGTGGGGTCCTCAATCCAGGGGAGCCTAGCCAGCATCCTGGTGGCATCTGGAACCTGGTGATTGAAAAGAGAGTTAACATACAAAGCCAATCAATTTGTTGAGCAAACATGGATCCCAAGATTGGAATAGTGGAGAGGAAGTGTTGGGGAGGTACTCACTGCAAACTCTAGTGTAATCCAGCTTTCAGGTATATATTTTGCAGTAATTTATGGATACGTGTGCACATACGCTCTCTCTCACAGAAACTGGTGTATGTCTAGGTTATGGGACTTTGTTAGAAAGTGAACTACCTGAGATGAAATTAGAGTGTACTATAAAAGGAAAGGTCTCACCCGAGTAATGAAGCTGAAGGGTTGTCATTCCACACGTGAAGTCTCTGGATA
This sequence comes from Erinaceus europaeus, assembly GCF_950295315.1. NCBI lineage: Eukaryota > Metazoa > Chordata > Mammalia > Eulipotyphla > Erinaceidae > Erinaceus > Erinaceus europaeus. Next base: position 48,243,254 of record NC_080166.1, read on the forward strand.
CACTCTGAGGTGAAGCATGTTGAGATGGCAATCGTTGCTTTGGTTAGGTTGTGATCGGCGGATGCAATATTATTTGGTATGGATTGGGAGAAGCATACGGGAAAGTGAGCCCTATCCAAGGGTGCCAGGACTGGGGGAAGTAGGGGCTCTATAGTGAAGATGTGAGGTTCCTGCTGTCTTAGGGTTCAAAAAGACAATCAATAGTTAATATTACCCACACATTATTTGTTAATTGGGTTAACTTTGAAAAGTCCCTTTGTTATGGTTTGCTGTACAGTACCCAGTATCTTGTATATAGCTGTGCTATTGGAAGCTTCTAGTCTACTTGGTCTAGGCTTTTGAGAGAGTCCGCATATCAAATACGTAGCCTATCTATTAAAAAGATTCAGTTTGTCTTTTGAGAACCTTTGAGACATACAATTGATTTCCCCCTCTCATATTAATTAACTACTGATTTATATGTCTACATTTTGCTAGGAGTGTACATAAACACCATTCCCATCACCAAAGGACCGTGACCCATCCCTCCCGCCCATTCCCACCCCCCACTTGCCCAGGAAGCTACATGTCTACCCCTCACCACTGGGTTTTTACTTTGGTGCCCTACTTACAATTTGATCAGGTCCTGCTTTTAGTTTCCCTTTCAAATCTTCTAAGTCAGCTTCTGTTGATGAGTGGGATCATCCCATACTCATCTTTAACTTTCTGGCTTAGTCCACTTAACATAATTCCTTCTAGCTCTGTCCAAGATGGGTCAGAGAAGGTGAGTTCATTGTTCTTGATAGCTGCATAGTATTCCATTGTGTATATATACCACAGCTTTCTCAGCCATTCATCTGTTGTTGGGCACCTGGGTTGCTTCCAGGTTTTAGCTATTATGAATTGTGCTGCTATGAACATAGGAGTACACACCTCTTTTTGGTTGGGTGTTATGGAGTCCTTGGGGTATAACCCCAGGAGAGGAATTATTGGGTCATATGGAAGGTCCATGTCTAGCCTTCTGAGGGTTTTCCAGACTGCTCTCCACAGAGGCTGTACCAATTTACATTCCCACCAGCAATGTAAAAGGGTTCCTCTGTCCCCACATCCTCTCCAGCATTTGTTGCTGCTGTCCTTTTTGATGTATGCCATTCTTACAGGAGTGAGGTGGTATCTTAGTGTTGTCTTAATTTGCATTTCTCTGACAATCAGTGACCTAGAGCAGTTTTTCATATGTTTGTTAGCCTTTTGGATCTCCTCTGTGGTGAGTGTTTTGTTCATTTCCTCTGCCCATTTTTGGATGGGGTCATTTGCTTTTTTGCGGCTAAGTTTGCTGAGCTCTTTATATATTTTGGTGATTAGTTTCTTGTCTGATGTCTGGCATGTGAAGATCTTCTCCCATTCTGTGAGGGGTCTCTCTGTTTGTTTAATAGTTTCTTTGGATGTGCAGAAGCTTTTCAATTTGATGTAGTCCCATTGGTTTGTTTCTGCTTTGGTCTTCCTTGCAATTGGGTTTGATTCATCAAAGATATCCTTGAGGTGTAGATGGGAAAGTGTTTTACCAATGTTTTCCTCTAAGTATTTGATTGTTTCTGGTCTGACATCTAGGTCTTTGATCCATTTGGAGTTGATTTTTGTTTCTGGTGAGATAAAGTGGTTCAATTTCATTCTTCTGCATGTTTCAGCCCAGTTTTCCCAGCACCATTTATTGAAGAGAGCCTCCTTCTTCCATTTAATCCTTTGGGCCCCCTTATCAAAGATTAGATTCCCATAGGTGTTGGGATTTACTTCTGGGCTTTCAATTCTGTTCCACTGGTCTGTGTGCCTATTTTTTTTCCAGTACCATGCTGTTTTGATGATGATGGCTTTATAATATAGTTTAAGGTCTGGGAGTGTGATGCCTCCATTTCTGTTTCTTTTCCTCAAGATGGTTTTGGCAATTCTAGGTGTTTTCAGGTTCCAGATAAATGATTGTAGTGTTTGTTCTATTCTCTTAAAGAAGCTTGGTGGAACTTTGATGGGTATTGCATTAAATTTGTATATGGCTCTGGGGAGAATATTCATTTTGATGATATTTATTCTTCCAATCCATGAGCATGGGATATCTTTCCATTTCTTGGTATCAGTTTCTATCTCCTTGAGTAGCGACTCATAGTTTTCAGCATACAAGTCTTTCACTTCTTTGGTCAACTTTATTCCTAGGTATTTGATTGATTTTGCTGAAACAGTGAATGGGAGTGATTTCTGGATGTCTTCTTCTTCAGATTTAGTGTTTGCATAAAGAAATGCCACTGATTTTTGTACATTGATTTTGTAGCCTGATACCTTGCTATATTGCCTAACAACTTCCAGTAATTTTCTACTGGATTCTTTAGGTCTTTCTATGTATACTATCATATCATCTGCAAATAGTGAGAGCTTGACTTCTTCCCTTCCAATCTGTATCCCTTTGATTTCTTTCTCTTGCCTGATTGCTATGGCAAGAACTTCCAATACTATGTTGAAGAGTAACGGTGACAGTGGGCAGCCCTGTCTAGTCCCTGATCTGAGGGGGAATGCTTTCAGCTTCTCTCCATTGAGTATGATGTTGGCTGTAGGTTTGCTGTATATAGACTCCACTATCTTGAGGAATTTCCCATCTATTCCCATTTTTTGTAGAGTTTTGAGCATGAATGGGTGTTGGATTTTGTCAAAGGCTTTCTCTGCATCTATTGAGATAATCATGTGGTTTTTGGCTTTGCTTTTATTGATGTGATGAATGACATTGATTGATTTACGGATGTTGAACCAGCCTTGCATTCCTGGGATGAATCCCACTTGGTCATGATGAACAATCTTTTTGATGTGTTGCTGTATCCGGTTGGCCAAGATCTTGTTTAATATTTTGGCATCTATGTTCATCAGAGATATTGGTCTGTAGTTTTCCTTTTTTGTTCTGTCCCTATCAGCTTTTGGTATCAGGGTGATGTTGGCTTCATAAAAGGTGGAAGGGAGTATTCCTGTTTCTTCAATCTTATGGAATAGCTTAAGAAGTATGGGTATTAACTGTTTCCTGAAAGTTTTGTAGAATTCGTTTGTGAAGCCATCTGGTCCAGGACTTTTGTTGTTGGGGAGATTCTTAATAACGGTTTCAATTTCTTTGTCTGTGATTGGTGCATTTAGATTTTGTAGTTCTTCTTGGTTCAGTTTTGGAAGTGCATAGGTTTCTAGGAATTGTTCCATTTCTTCCAGATTCTCTAGCTTGGTGGCATATAGTTCTTTATAGAAGTTTCGCAGAATTCTCTGGATTTCTGTGGTGTCAGTTGTGATATCTCCTGTATCGTTTACAATTCTATTAATTTGAGTCTTCTCTCTTTTTTGTTTGGTGAGTCTGGCTAGGGGTTTGTCAATTTTGTTTAATCTTTCAAAGAACCAACATTTGGCTTCATTGATCTTTTGTATGGTTCTTTTATTTTCGATGTTGTTTATTTCTGCTCTAACTTTAGTGATTTCTGTCCTTCTGGTTGCCTTAGGGTTCCTTTGTTCCTCTTCCTCTAAGTCCTTGAGGTGTGTAGTAAGTTCGTTCATTTGGGCTTCTTCTTGGTGTTTAATATGTGATTGTATAGCTATAAGTTTCCCTCTCAGTACTGCTTTAGCTGTGTCCCAAATATTTTGATAGGTTGTGTCTTCATTTTCATTAGTTTCCAGGAACATTTGAATTTCCTGTTTGAGTGAGTGTCTGACCCAGTGGTTCTTAAGGAGCATGTTGTTTAGTTTCCAAATTCTATGTCTTTTAATAATTTTCCGTTTGTTGTTAAAAGTTAGTTTTACTCCACTGTGGTCTGAGAAGATACTTGGGATGATTTCAATGCTCTTGAATTTATTGATGCTGTCTTTGTGGCCTAACATGTGGTCTATCCTTGAGTATGTGTTGTGTGGATTTGAAAAGAAGGTGTATTCCAGTTTTTTGGGGTGGAGGAGTCTGAAAATGTCCAAGAGGTCTAGTCTGTCAATCTCTTCATTCAATTCTCTTATATCTTTATTGGTTCTCTTCTTTGTTGATCTGTCTAAGTGTGAGAGTGGGGTATTGAAGTCTCCCACTATTATTGTATTACTATTGATGTATTTTTGAAATTCTTTCAATAGGTGTTTAATGTATTTAGATGGTCCCTCGTTGGGTGCATAGATGTTAATAATTGTTAAGTCTTCTTGGCTGATTGATCCTCTTATCATTATGTAATGTCCTTGCCTATCTTTTATTACTTTATTTAATTTAAAATCTATCGTGTCTGAGATGAGAATGGCTGTTCCTGCCCTTTTTTGTGGACCGTTAGCCTGTATGATAGTTTTCCATCCTTTCACTTTAAGTCTGTGTTTATCTTGTTGTGACAGATGTGATTCTTGCAAGCAGCATATGGTTGGGTTATGTTTTCTGATCCATCCCCCCACCCTGTGCCTTTTGATGGGTGAGTTTAAGCCATTGACATTTATTGATATTATGGATTTAATGTATTGTAGTGCCATTGTTCTAAAAAACAATTTGTTTGCTCTGATATATTACAAGTATTATAGTGATGTTCTTGTTTATAAGAGGTCTTTTAATACCTCTTTCAGGGCCGGCTTGGTGATAGTTGCCTCCTTTAACTGTTGTTTGTCTAAGAAGGTTTTGATCCCTCCATCTAGCTTGAATGAAAGTCTAGCAGGATATATAATCCTTGGTTGAAACCCTTTTTCATTCAGGGCTCGATAGATATCTTGCCACTCCCTTCTGGCTTTTAGAGTTTGAGTTGAAAAATCTGCAGAAAGTCTTATGGGTTTTCCCCTGTATGTGACTTTTTGTTTCTCTCTTGCAGCCTTTAGGATCCTTTCTTTATCCTTACTTCTTCTCATTGTGACTATGATGTGTCTTGGTGTTTTCAGGTCTGGGTTGATTCTGTTTGGTACTCTCTGGGCCTCTTGCACCTTGATATCCTTTCTGTTATTCAGGTCTGGGAAATTTTCTTGTATTATTTCCTCTAGGATGTTTGCTTCCCCTTCCTCTCTTTCTTCCTCTGGCAGGCCAATTATACGAATGTTACTTCTTTTGAGATCATCCCATATGTCTCTGTTGTTGTTTTCAGTGTCTCTCAATCTCTTTTTAAGCTCTTTCACCTCTTTCTTAGTTTTCTCTAACTCATCCTCTGTCTGACTAATTCTGTTTTCTGCTTCTGTTAGTCTGCTTTCCCTTGCCTCAGCTTCTTTCTTCATTACAGCTATTTCAGCTTTCAGTTCTCTAATTGTCTCAAGATAATCAGTATTTTCCTTGGGGGTCTCAACTGTTGTTTCCCTAATACTGCCATTTCTTTCCTCCAATGTTGTTTTCATTTCTGTGATTAATAAGTTTATTATTGCTTGCATACTTTTCTTATCTATGGTTACTTCTGACTGATTTGTGGTTTCTTCTGGGCTCTTGTCTTCATTCATTGGGGTAGCAGTTTTATTTGTTTTTAATCTACCCATTTTTTTTTAATTTATGTGTTTCTCTCTCTCTTTTTTTTTTTTAATGTTCTGTTGTTCCTCAGTTGTTGTGTTTTGAGCACAAGTAACACTGTACTAAATACCTTTATGACAATTGCACTCACCAACCTCCGGAATAACCGTAGCAACTGAAGTAAGTATTGAAGGAGTTTAATCGTTACCAGTTAGCCAAACAATTTCTCCAGTCCGTGAAAAAATAGTAACCAAATCCCAGTGAAGAAAGAGAAAAGGAAGAGAGGATAGCAAGAATAGACAGTTATGCAAATCTACTATCCAGTGTATATTCTAAGGGTAACAAGAGTGTAAAGGGAACTAGAGCAGAGATACACACATAGAGAGTCCACTCTGGGTCAGATTTCTTCCCCAAAGTAATTCACAAATTCAGAAAGGCAAAGAAGAAAGAAGTGTATGACAAGATTAAAAAAAAAAAAAAAGAGCGAGATTGAGAGAGATAAGAGAGAGAAAAGGGAGAAGATAGGAAGAAGAGTTGTAATTAAAGAGCAGTGCGAGGAACTTCCCAAATGTGTATCAGTGAATTAAAAAACAAAAACAAAAACAAAAACAAAAACAAAAAAAAAAAACCCTGTTTGGTGGTATGGGGTATCCTGCTAGTAGCTGGTCCCAGGCACTGCTTATGGGGGGAGGGGGGGCGGCGGGAAGGATGTATGCTTGAAAATTAAAAGGAAGAAAAAAGAATTTTTTCCCCTACTCTAATTCTTAACCCAAATTAAGTTATAGAAACATCCTTGGTATGACCGTTATGGCCCCTTATTGGATGGCCTGCTAAAGGCAGAAAATCCTATTGTTTACACGAGATGTGTCCGGAGCTCAAAGGCTAGCCGCTGCTTCTGCTTCTCCAGGCGCCATTTTCCGGGAAACCCCGCCCTCCAGACTTTTTTAAAGGATTTCTCAAAAATGAAAACTAGCTCCAAGTCCTTTGATCCAATGAGAGCTATACTCAAGAAGTCTTTGGATCCACCCTCAGGGTCGCGGTGGACCCTGGCAACTCCCAAGAGGCAGCCCCCGAGCTAAAGTGCTCTCTCCGGGTCCTCTGCCCGCCGCGCTCTGCAACCGGCGGAGGAGCCGCCTTCCCGGGCGGGCGGAGGACAATGCCCGGCGCACTCGCCTTGCCTGGCACCGCCTGGGAATTCTGGAGCCCCGCTAGTCCGTGTCACCTTTGCTCTAATTGTTAACCCAAATTAAACTGTAATAACTTCTTTGGTGCCCCCCCCTTATTGACTGGCCTGCTAAAGGCAGAAAATCCTACCTTTGCCGACGATGCTATCTGAGCACTCGCTGTTAGCGACTTCTCAGGCCGTCGCCATCTTACCTCCTCCTCCATCTACATTTTATAGGCATCTTCAATAATATAAACCCAACAAAATAAACCCATGAAACTATATAAATTAAAAAGTTTCTTCATAGCTAAAGAAACCTCCACCCAAAGATATACTTTACAGAATGGGAGAAGATCTTTCTTTACTTGTCACACATCAGACAGAAGGCTAATAACCAAAATATATAAAAGCAAAAAAATATCAGGTGAACTCACCCCCCAAATAAGGGGAAGATATGAACAGAATATTCACCAAAGAAAAGACCCAAATGGCCAGCAAACATGAAAAATTATTCCAAGTCGTTTGATTTTCAGAGAAATGCAAATAAAGACAATGAGATACCCCTACACTCCTGGGAGAACTGTATACATCAGAAACAATAAGAGCTATAAATGCTGAAGAGGTTGTGGGGGCAAAGGAATCCTATACTGCTGATGAGAATGTAAATTGGCCCAACTCCTGTGGAGAGATTTCTGAAGAACTCTCAGAAAGTTAGAAATGGACCTACCCTGTGACCCAGTAATTCTTCTGCTGGGGATATACCCTAAGCAATCCAACACTTCTACTGCAAAAAATTTGTTTAAGCGCACGTGGTGCGAAGCGCAAGGACATGCATAAGGATCCCGGTTCAAGCCCCAGCTCCCCATCTGCAGGGGAGTTGCTTCAAAGGCGGTGAAGCAGGTGGGCAGGCATCTATCTTTCTCTCCTCCTCTCTGTCTTTCCCTCCTCTCTCCACTTATCTGTCCTATCCAACAACGATGACATCAATAACAACAATAATAACTACAACAATAAAAAAAGAAAAATGTGACAATGATCACAACTTAAAAAAATTTGTGTACAATTATGTTCATCAAGGCACAATTTGTTACATCCAAGACTTAGAAGCAAGCTAGGTGTCCAGCAACAGATGAATGGCTCAGTAAATTGTGATATATATATATATATATATATATATATATATATATATATATATATATGAAAACGACTTACAGAATAAAAATTTAGGGACTGGGTAGTGGTGCACCTGGTTTAGCACACATATTCCAATGCACAAGGATCCGGGTTCAAGTCTCTGGTCCTCACCTGCAAGCAGAAAGATTTGTAAGTGGTGAAGCAGAGTTTCAGGCATATCTCTGTCTCTCTCCCTCTTTATCACCTCCTTCCTCTTGATTTCTGGCTGTCTCTATCCAATAAATAAATAAAGGTAGTTTTTAAAATTTAAATACCTGATATGGGGCATCAATCCTAGATCATTCTGTGCCTAATACCTAGGGCATCATTCTCTTCATCTTCTGGATGTGGAATTCCCAGAGCAAATATCCCTGGTATGTTTTCAATTATTAACTCAAATTTGATTAACTTAAGTAAATGTACCAAAATTTACTTAACCTTGCTTTCCAGCTTTCATTCTACTGTTACTTATAAGCAAACACTTTTCAGTATGCATTTATAGAAGATCTACTTTGTACAAACTACTCTGGGAAGCATTAAGTCCCCACTGATCACTTTTAACCTGCATTTAAAATTAATATTTTCTGTATTCAGTAAATTAGTACACAAGTAGAATTTTTTTAAAAAATTGCATTCAGTTACTGTCGGTTCTGAAAACAGTAGCAGTCTACTCTTTTAAATCCTTTAGTACAGCTTCATAGCAACATTAAGAATGTATTTCAATTCTTTACAATATATTGCTGACTTACTAGAAAGAAAAATCATCAAATAAACAGGTGTCAAAAAACAGGAATAAATAAAAATAGAAACCAATAAAAATGATACTTATGTGGTTACTACCAGGATGGCGATAGCTATAATGGTGCTTTTCCTTGGTAACCAGTCCCTTCTCAAGTGGGGCAGTGCAGAGAAGAATTTTAGAGGGAACCACACATCTGTAGCATGTGGGGGAAAGAGTATGAAGTTTCAATCTTTAAATGATGGAACACTGGTAAACTCAGGAGTAAAAACATTTGCTGATTATGATGATGATGATAATGATGATGATGGTATCTTGATTATCCTTTATTTTAGGTCTTAGAATCTTAAAAATCAAACAATTAAATGAAACAAAAAGCAACAAATAAATTAGAAAACTAAGCAAAAATCACATACATGTGCTAGAAGCACTAATTATAGGATATTTAAAACATGATATCATAAATCAACTAGAAATGCTATGGGATTATTAAGTATATTAACATAACCAAAGATATTACTGACAGTAAGAATTAAGACTTTTGCAGTTGATTAATTGCTGAGTTGGGAATACTTTTTAAAAAATATATATTTTTAATTTTTATCATCTTTTCTTATTTATTGAATAGAGACAGCCAGAAATCGAGAGGGTTGGGGTGCCAGAGAGGGAGAGAGACAGAGAGACAACTGCAGTCCTGCTTCGCCACTTGCAAAGCCTTCCCCTGCAGGCGGGGACTGGGGGCTCAAACCTGGGTTCTTGTGCACTCTAATGTGTGTGCTCAACCAGGTGCGCCACCACCTGGCCCTGAGTTGGGAATGCTTTTCATTTGACTTTGTGACATATATTTATAGTGTTTCATGGATACTTCCATATGGAGCCAATCACTCATTGGAGTGTTGCTGTGTTTTCAAAGAATGTCCCGAAAGCTCAGCGTCTTAACTAATGTGATGGCTAATGGGCACAGCGCTTGAAGCGGGTGTGGACAAACAAGACGGTTTTATGGCACCTATCCCAGAAGTGTGTGGACAGAGAACTATAAACTACTTAAAATATATCAATTCATAAATAACATGCATAAAATTCTCCCATTCCCAAGCTATGTGAAATTTTCAGAGATAGTGACAAGAGACAGGCTTACCTAGTATGGCTGTTTTGCTCAATGACAAGACACTTCATCACCTGGAGTCCTAGTCATAGATATGGGCCCAGACCTGCAAAAGATCTCTCTGTCTGCCATCGCTGGTCAATTAGTGGTATCTCTACTCTATTGTGGGCCTCTCAGAATTTTGTCCTCACTGAAAAAATAACACTGGCGAAGACTGCCCACTCTCTGAAGGGAGGTTGGGTCACTCTATTTGCCACTTGAGGAAGAATGGTTATGCAACCTGTGGACACGACCCCAGCTGTGACCGCAAAGAGTGAGTTTAAGTTTAAGCTGACAGGGACTCAGAGATCATACAGGATCCTTGTTAAATATTAATGGGCATGGTCCCCAGATCAGATTAATGTAACACACAGTTAATTATATATGTGTGTATATGTATCTTTTCTTTAGATATGAGAGCCACTCTCTCTGCCCTCATCCAGTTCTCGAGCTCCACACTCTACTCTAATGCTATCCTCCCAGATATTTCTCAAGCCTTCCTTATGGTAATAGCTCAAAGATTGCTGGAGTCCTAGTTTCCTAAGAATATTTATACCTAAATAGGCATCCTATCTTCTCATCCTGGGTTTCTTATTCTCATTGGCTCTAATCCTATTCTTTGGCCCTCCTTTTATTAAACATTTGTATGTCTTACTATCTTTCAGCCACCAAATCCCAGATACTACCACGACCCCATCCTGGCCTCCCTGGACATGATGAAGTGTCCAGGAACCTCATCTCTCCAGAGTCCTACCCTACTCATGGAAGATTATGGACAGAACAGGTCTGTCTGGGAGTATGACTGGCCAGGATATAGTCCATGTCTCAGCAGGAAGTAGTTACAGAAGTTTGAAACTACTCCGTTCTTCAGTATCCCAAAAGAATTCTGGTCCATATTCCTAGATAGAGAATTGCTGAGGTCAGAGAATGAACAGGCAGAAACTGGGGAACACAGACAGTACTGTGACATACTAGAGTACATATTCCCCAGACACAGGAGCTTCTAATACTATTAGAGAAAGAAATTTTGCATAAAAAGAGAGTGGTAACAGGTGTGGCTTAGAAAACAAATGAAAGCAAGGCTTATAAAGGTTTATAAACTGGTGTTATGGGTGTGGTTTCTTTCTCTTTCTGCTCACTTGACCCCGTCAAATGTTAGTAAAGTTTATAACTAGGTGCCTAGAAACAGTGAAGTTACAGTTGGTACAGAGAGAATGAATGCAAACTGGGATTAGCCAGAGTATCAGGAAAGATTTCCTAGGCACAAGAGGAGGGAATGAAATGAAGAATCCATAGGAAAAAGAATGAAAGAGAGGAAACCACTGCAAGTGGTGGACTCTCACTTCCCCATCCCAGTATCCCGCACAAAACCTTGACTCTGATTGTAGTTAACCTGATCTCACCTTTATCGTCAGCATCTTGATGGACTCTATAACCAATCAGTTTGTAGCACACCCAGACTGAAAACAGATACAGGCTGGGGACTGAAGTTGTGAAACCCATTAATGAGAAGTAAATGTAACCTCTTGTCCCAAATAAATAAATAATTTTTTTAAAAAAATCATATTTCATTGGCCTAGTCATTGTGAACACTCTCCCTGAACAGGAAGAGATTCAACTGCACACTGAAGAAATGCGGTGGATTTATAACGCTATTTGGTTAGCAATCATGTGAAATAGAATATGTTAGAATTTTTCTATTTGTAGAGCACAAACTACTTGTGGAACTATAACAACAGTGTATCTGTCTGTGGAATAGCATGTTTTTGCTTCCCTGGAATATATAAGTTCCATTTTATCACAGTTGATACATTTTGTCTTGATGACATCTGACGCCTCCAAGTTGGGTGGTGCTCTAATATAGAAGAGAGACAAAAGTGTTGTTGGTAAAATCCATCAAGATGAAGGAAAGGGGCTGGCAAAGCAGCTCATCAGCATAGTTGTATCTGCTCTACCATGTGCACGACCAAATTTTAAGTCAGGTCCCACCACACTGGAGGAAATTTCATATGGTTGTATCTTTTTCTCTCTCTCTCTCTCTTTTTTTTTTTTTGCCTCTAGAGTTATCGCTGGGGTTCAGTGCCTGCACCAGGAATCCACTGTTCCTAGAAAACTTTTTCTCCATTTTGCTATTGTTATTGTTGTTGTTGTTGCTGTTGTTGTTGTTGTTGTTGTTGGATAGGACAAAGAGAAATTGAGAGAGTAGGGGAAGACAGAGAGGGGGAGAGACAGACAGATACCTGCAGACCTGCTTCACCGCCTGTGAAGCGACTCCCCTGCAGGAGGACAGCCTAGGGCTAGAACCAGAATCCTTACTTAGGTCCTTGTGCTTTGCCATGTGTGCTTAACCCTGTGTACCACTGTCCAATCCCCAACTGTGACCTGTCTCTCTGTCTCTTCCTATTTCGTTATCCTGAAAAGTAGGAGCAGAGGTGGTAAAGCCCTGTCTAGAATTAAATGAGTAAATAAGGTGGGGGGAGGTAAAGGGGGGTGAGCAAACAGTAAATGCAGATAATAAAATGGTAACAGAATAATAGAGGAAGTGTTTATAAGTCAGAGTAACTCAGTACACAAATAGAGAAAGAAAAATAAATAAAAACATTTTTCCTTTCATAAACAAGAGAAAGTAAAGCATATTTGTAGCAGTGTCATTTGAATGAATTATTTGATTTATTTTTCCTCTGAAAACTTTTGTAATGGCTTGTTAGGAGGAACAATCAATTTACTCAGCACTGTTTAATGAAAGCCTACTTTTTTTATAAGACTTATAATATGGCCCTCTAGAGAAAGCATTGAGGTAAAAACAGGTTAATGAAAAGTGTTGATTAGAAACATGTTTTATGACTAGTCATTGAACATGAATCCAAAAGCCTTTTCTACATTATATATGTAAGTTATATAAATTTTCCCAGTTTTTATAATTTTAACATCAAATGGTATCATCTATAAATTTTAAAGATAAACTTCTAAATTTTAAAAATATAAAAAGTTTAACTCGGTCAGAAAATGATAGATTTAGTTTGATATTTTTCTTTAGCATTTATAATTCATAGTGAGATACACATATTTTATTTAAAGTACTCAGTTCAAATATAAGACTAAAAGTCTAATGCAGTTGTGTTAGTCAGTCAAGTAATAAATTACATTTTTATTTTAGTAGCTTGTGATATTTGCCAATTTTTAGAAAGTACAGTTTGCTGTTATTTTCTTTCCACTGCCAAGTAAATATTAACTATGTACCTACTGCCAGGATAGCCTGAAGGTGCTTCTTCCCAAGCTAGTGTTCTCTGGGTTGGAGAGAACTCAACTGGAGCCCATCTAGGCTGCTGCGTGGGAGAGGGATCAGGAACTCGTGCCACACTAACTTCGCAGGAGATACACTCTGGAACTCTCGAAGCCGGAAAGCAATTTCCAAGTGTCTCTAATCAGAAGAGCAGCTGTTTTTATACTCTCCAAGTAGGGTGGAAACAGGATGTGACATAGAGAGGGTGGAGTGAAAAATGACTGGTAGAAGATCAGGGTGTGACAAGGAGAGGGGGCAGAGCAGGTGAGAATTCTACCACTGAACCACCAATGCCCTGGAGGGAAGGTGGTGCTTTATGTAAATGTAAAAGTGATTTATGTAAATAGACCACAACTTTGAATGGGATCAAATTAATCTCATACAGACATACTGGTGTTTAAGCCGGGGGGAGCTGGCATACTATCCAACACCTACTATTATATTCTATTTACTTTAATTCTTTTTCTTAAGTAGAATTTCTGGAACTATAAATTATAGCAATCAGGAAAGCTAAACAAAATATATACTTTAAATTAATTGTATTCATGTTATTTATATGAGAAAAATGATCTCATTGTCATTACTTTCTTGTTTCCTTTACCTAAGTACTATGTAAAAGCAGAGCAAAGGAAAGCAATTGGACAGAATGAGCAATGACTCTATTTTTCCTAACCAAATCAAAAAGTTATTGTCGTCACTGTCTCAAGTGCCAGGTGGTAGTGTAGCTCGAGGCTCAAGACCCAGGCTTATAGCCCCATTCCCCACCTGCAAGGGAAAACTTCCTAAGTGAGGAAGTAGTGGACCACCTTTCTCTGTTGTTTTTGCTGTTGTTGTTGTTTGTTTTTCTCCTTTTCCATCCCCTCCCCCCTTCATTTCCTTCTGACCTATCAAATAAATGACAACAAGAAAATAAAATAAGAGAAAAAGATGAGAGGAGGAAAGAAGAGGCTACTGGAGTGGTGGTTTAGTCCTGAAGACCTGGAGTCCCAGAAATAATGCTGGTGACAACTAAAAAAAAAAAAAGATAAAAAGAAAGAGGAAGAAGAGCAGCAGTAACAGGAGGAGGAGGAATGGGTAAGAGAGAGAACTTTTTAGATGCATCTGTCAGGGTCAAGGGGTGACTCACTCAATATAGAACACATATTACTTGCACAGCAGAAGTATTCCAAGCCACATCTACAAGATCCAATCTTCAGGAGTAATGGAACAGGTCTGGAAGTGTGCCTCCTTTTCACCAGCTTTCGACCCAGACTCTCCCATCCTCTCTCATAAGTGATATATGTCTTAAAGATACTAAAAGATAAACATATCCACATACCCTGCAGAGATGACTCCACTGTTCTTGGCAGTATTTTTTCCCCTTTCTTCTTTATTCTTTTTGTTGTCGTTGTTGTTCTCTTTTTGGTAGAGGTGAAATTGAGACAGACACTGGAGCACTCCACCACTTGTAAAACGTGCCCTCTGCAGGTGGGGGTGTGGGTTGGAACCCAGGTCCCAGCACTCGGTGATGTGTGTACTCTGCTGGACGAGCCACTGCTAGTTTTCACTTTTTTTTTTTACATTATACTTTTTTGGCCGAAGGTTTGCTTGACTTTCAAGTTATTGTTTTTCAAACCATATTTTATATATTATAATGATGTGGCCCTCAGGCTTTAGTAGCAAACACAGACATGAAATAATAAATATGAAAACATATATAAATAGAAAGTAAAACTAAAATGATATGAGTCAAATATTTACCAACATACATATATATCAAATATTAATGTGATAACATATAATCAAAACTTAACCTATGTATAAGACATTTAAAATATGTGTCTTTGTATGTGTGGAATTATATATCTGAAATCTTATAATTTTGTGAACCAATGTTAAATCACTCATAATAAAACATTTTAAATGAATGTTTGTATGAAATTAATGTGAGAGACAGTCATTTCTAATGACTTACCACTGGAATATTAATTTATCTTTTTTGCATAAAAGGTTAAGTTAGTCATTAGTTGAGGTGAAAAGAAATTAACATCATATTATAGTTCACTAATAATTTCGATTCAAATCCCAAAGTGCTTTGACATGAGATTAAAGACCGAAGTTATTGTTTTCTATCAATTAAAAGTTCAACTGGTATTTAGGTAAGATGCAAACTAGTTCAGTTGACTTCTTTTTCAGAACTAAACTTTTGGAAAAAAATCCTTATTTATTTTTTATTTTATTGGATAGAAACAAGAGAATGTGAGAAGGAAAGGGGAGACAGATAGGAAGAACAAAAGATAGAAACCTACAGCACTACCACAATACTCTTGAAGCTTTTGCCCCTCAGGTGAGTATCTGGGTCTTGAGCCTGGTTTCTATGTGTATATAAGCAGGACCACCACCACTCAGCCCCTATAAGTAAACTTTTATATGTAGATAACATAGACTAATGACAGGGTCTTCTATTTAGCCTCTGAGGTACACTTAATTATTGAATTTTCACATTGAAAAGAGTATGTTAAATGTCATTTTAATCATTATCTTAAAAAAAATGAACAGTGCTTATAGCAGAGTGTGAAATAAAGAGATTCTGGTTTTATCTATTAAAATAGGGTATTTACTGAAAATATAAACACTTCTGTTGGACTTTGTTCAGAGTATTAAACCTAGATATAAACCAGGTCCCATGAGATAGAGCATATGTTCATAAATAGAGCATATCCATAAATTAGGGCAAAATATATACCTGAAAGCAAAATCACACAATAGTCTACAGTGAGTCAGTATAAAGTTCATAATGAAATAGTGTCCACTTAGACTTAGATACCCTGCTCACCTACTTCCTATCATACTTTCCTCACTCACTCAAAAACTAACCTACTCAAAGCAACGACTGCAAAAGCTTCATGAGGGCAAGAGACTGGCATACTTTAATGACTCTAGTCACTATCAGGCTACTCTATCAGCTGGGACCCTAGTCAGGGAGTCCTGAGATTCCCAAACAGACATGATGGGTGTAGACCTTGATAAGTCCCTCTCTCCATTGTTAACAGTCATCTCTATCAGGAACAACAAAATAGACCCCTTTGTGGGCCCCCCATTGTACCTTGCCCTCAATGGGATCAACAACAGTAGAGAATGTTCCATCCTCTGAAGGGAGGCTGGACAACATACTCTATGCTACTCTTGAGGAAGATGTGTCAATATTGGGGCAGCTTGAAATGTTCCTACTCATGACCACAGAATGTGAGCTCAGATCTACAGGGATGCAGAGGTCACATAGGCTCCTAAGCTGAATATGGGCCCCTGCCCAAATCAAATTGATGGGGTTTATAGTCAACAATATTTATACCCCTTTCCCATATTAGGTAGCTACTCTCTGTCCTATTCAACAATGACAACATCAACAACAATGGCAATAATAACTACAACAACAATAAAAAAGGGCAACAAAAGGGAAAATAAATAAAAATAAATAATATAAAAGAAAATGCCAAAGGAGTGAATTAATAAAACCACTGAAAAAGTATGTTCCAGTTGTTAATTTTGCATTCTGTCTCAGCTAGATACAATGGAAAAGAACTCTAGATAGTTTCATTGCCTTCCTACTGAAATCACTTTGACAGAAGGATGCAAGCACATCGTACTACTCAAATAAGATGCACATCATGGTTTAATATATCTTAGTTTTATTCTAGCTCCTACACTGGTTGATTGTCACTTTGATGTTATTTTCAATTTACAAATAAAGAAGTGTGTAAATTTGAGCTAACCATACTTAATAGCAAAGTTGTTGCTAAGATTATAGTGAGATAAATGTTGAAAGAATAAGGCAAATATTGAAAAATTTGTCTCACTTTATTGGGGATTAATGTTTTACATTACAGTTGTTGCTACATGGGTAACGTGATATAATGATTCTTAAGTTTTCATAAATGGATTATCTCTGTGATATATAGAAATTTGCTTTCTTATAGGGTTGATACCCATATAATTTGTCCAATCTTTGCCACTTCTGCATCTACACATAGGTATAGTTAAAACTGTAGTGGTAAATTGGCATTTGTTGGCACTGCTTGAACAATATAAGCATGGATAATCTCACTGATTGTTAATGAAATCCTGTTAGGTCCCTGATTATTAAAAAAGTTGTTCTTCTTTATATCTAAATGCTTTTCAGCCACTAAATTGCAGATCCTATCATGATGCCAATGTGACTTCCCTGGGCAGATGACTTCACCAATATGTCCTGGAATAATCCCACTTCTTCAGAGCCCTGTCCTACTAGAGAAAGATAGAAACAGGCTGGGAGTATGGGTTGACCTATCAAGGCCCATGTCCAGCAGAGAAGCAATTACAGAAGACAGAGCTTCCACTTTCTGCACCCCATAATGATCCTGGGTCCATAGTCCCAAAGGGATAAAGAATAGGAAAGCCTCCAATGGCGGGGATAGGATATGTAATTCTGGTAGTGGGAATTATACCCCTCTTATCCCATGGTTTTGTAAATCATTATTAAATTAAAAAAAAAGAAATAAAGGGGATTATTGTTGATGACAATGTATCTCAAACTTCACCTGAACCAAGGCTCAAATATTATATAGGATGAGAGCAAATTCAAATACATGAACTCTGTAAGGGAGCAGTTACTCAGACTCTTTACTATTACTGTGTGTGGGAAGCAGTTTAGATAGTGTAAGTATGTACTCTGTGTATCCAGACATTTTGTCCAGATGATGTTTTTAAATGTTCCTAATTACAGCAGAACATCTTGCCAAAATGCAGATTTTCATATACATGAGTATTCTATAAATTAACATCAAAACAGCTCTAAAATTTTCCAATTCAAAATGTGTTATTTAATTCCATTTTAGACATTTCATAGTTTTACTTAGAATTTTTAAATAAATACCTATTAAGACTCCTTAAGCTTTTTTTTTTTTTCACTACCTGGAATTCATTGCTCCAAACTATCTTTTTTTCGGGCAGAGACTAAAAGAGACAGAGTCAGCATAGGAGAAGGGTAGACAAGACAGCATGAAGCTTGTCTTAGTGGTCTGGGGTCAGACTTGAACTTTGGTTGCCAACTGAACAAGACAGATGTACTGCCCAGGTGAACTCTTTTACCACCCAGGAAGATTTATTATATATACATTTCTTATTCTCATTTCTTCTCTCTCACTCCTGTGACATTTTGTTCTCCTTTTCCCTTAGAGATTATGTGTTCTGAAAAATATTCATATATACTCTGGGATTGCACTGAAAGTACTATAATTTGGGAAAAGAATCAAAGATCTTCATTATTAAAGTTAAATAAGCATCAAAGGAGATCATCTTTGCCTTGGGATTATTTTTGAACAATTAGAACTAAGGTAAAATAGTTGAGTAAACATTAATACCTAGACTATTCCACTTTATATGTATGTTGTTTCAAATTTACATATGTTTTTACTATTATGAATTAAAATTGGTATTTTTTTCAATTAATGGATTAATTGAAATACATTAGTTGTGCATAGAGTCTGTTAAGTGAGGTGACATAATTTAAAAATAAAATAGAAACAAGAATAACAAGTCAAATGTTACACAAAATAATTACATATACAACTATGATCCAATAGCATTCATAAAAACTACAGGGTATTCTTGATCATAGGAAGAGCTTAATAAAGGAAAGGAAAGGAAAACACATAATAAAACTTGGGCTGGGTTTGGTAAATTGCACTGAGGCAAAGGTCTTTGGGGAGGGTAAGCAAAGAGGGCTGGAGGAGGGCTTTGGGGTATCGGTGTATGGTGGTCGAGGGATACCTAGATTGAGTGTGAGAGTATTTAAAAATACCTATCACAGGGAGATTGGAAATTGTCCCCATGTGTCAACAACTGTAATGTAAAACACTAACCTCTAATTAAAAATATATATATAATAAAATCTATTACATACTATATTTATTCCTATGTATAACAAGAAAAAGAAACTGATGAAATCAAGATAACTAATTGTATTTCTCACTTTTTAGGGTCTATATTTTGAATATACTTGAAATACATGTGAAATATTTTTAACACTAAATGGTAATAAGTAAATTCAAGGTCTTTGTAGATACTGAATTAATGCAGGGATAGTTATGTGGATTCAAATATACATGTGATGTCACTTCGTTTTCATGAAAATGTTAAAGAAATATAATTTGGGAATTAATTGTTCATTATCTAAATACTCATTGAATAAATACATGATTATTGAATGGGTGGATTGCTTGGGACACAGTCAGATACCACTGTGATGTTTGTGAAAGTAATGAACCTTACTAAAGCTTTCAAGATGTGTGTTTAACCTTGACTCTCCTCAGACAAGGTGTGTTCATAAATTCATTCACTCAAATTATTAATTTAACTCTCACCAGGTGGTACTATAATCTCATTTCATGATATGGAACCCGAAATAAAAGAGATTCTGACCTTCTTAGAACTTTTGCGAGTTGATGATGATAACCATTATGAGTGAAAAAAATCAACTAAAATAGGCAAGTTACAGGAGAAAATGTAAAGGAGATTTTAATATTATAAAAAGATTTTGGTACAAACTGTTTTAGATAGTTCAGTTAGAGTGAGATCTTTCTAAAAGGAACACTGACTTGGCATCTATGTATAAGGAACCAGTCAGACAGTGAGTTACTATAAAGGGAAGAGTTCTGATGTGGGCACAAGTTTGGCAGATTACCAAGCAAAGGGTAACACAGTAAGAGAATAATGAATGAAAAAAAAAGAGTGATAGTAGATGAAAATGAATAATTCAGATTCTACATCCACCAGAGTATTACAGACCCAGTTTAGATTTCACTCTTCTAAATCAGTAACTTTCTGAAACATTACAGCAAGGGAAATAATGAGAACTTTTCCACTTTGAGAGGTCAGTACTATGTCTGCTTATAGAAATTGAATTGTACATAAGTAAAGACAGAATCCAGAGAGAAAATTCCAGTTGTATAAAAATACCTATATAGTGGTAGGGAATGGACTGTGGCATCATTAGATAAATATAAACTAGTGTTAATAATAATTATCATAGAATATTTATGGAACATTTATTTTTTAACCTACTAATATACGAAATAACTTTCCACACACTGTCTAAATAAAATCTTAAAACCGCTTGATTACTAAAATATTAAATTAATCCTCATAAAATAAGCAGACAAGTCTAAGAATTTAAGTGGTGGTTGTAAATTCTTACAAATATACAAGGTAGAATGCTAGTCAGCAGGTCATTCTTATGTTTTCTTGATATGAAAAAATAACTACTATGTCACAAAATGGAAATAAAATTGAGAGATTGAAGTATATCCAACTAAAAATATAAGAAAATAAAAGGTAAGAGTATAATATCATTAAAAATAGCCCTATATTACTAAGTATTTAGATCAAGAATTTTTGAAGTGTTCCTTTTAAAATAAGTTATCACTCTGTTGTTAAAACACTCAGTGATTTCCCAACCTAAAAGAATAGACATAAATTTTTCTATGTCTGACTTTTCACTTCTTTTTAGACCTTACCTGCTAACACATTGCCCTTTGCCTATGACAATCCAACTTCATCAATCCTAGAACTTCATCAGCCCTATACACAGTTCTTTTTTTAATTTTTAATTTTTTTATTTATAAAAAGGAAACATTAACAAAATCATAGGATAAGAGGGGTACAACTCCCCACAATTCCCTCCACCAGATCTCTATATCCCATCCCATCCCCTGTTAGTTTACCTATTCATTAACCCTTTGAGAGTCTGGACCCAAGGTCATTGTGGGATGCAGAAGGTGGAAGGTCTGGCTTCTGTAATTGTTTCCCCACTGAACATGGGCCTTGACAGGCTGATCCATACTCCCAGCCTGCCCTAGTAGGGTGGGGCTCTGGGGCTCTGTGGAAGCAGAGCTCCAGGATACATTGGTGGGGTTGTCTGTCCAGGGAAGACTGGTTGACATCATGCTAACATCTGGAACCTGGTGGCTGAAAAGAGAGTTAACATGCAAAGCCAAACATTGTTGAACAATCATGGACCCAAAGGCTGGAATAGTTCAGATGAAGAGTTGGGGGGGGGGGTTTCCTCCATTTTGTAGATAGCTAATAGGCATATTTTAGTTAGATTCCAAAGTGCCTGTGGCTATACTAGTTTTTTTTTTTTTTTTCCCTGAGCCTGAAATCTGATATGTAGGTAGATCCAAGTTATTGTTTGGGGAGATGGAAAAGGAACAGAAAGCTGGATCAGGGTAGAGAGTAGCTCCCTAATATGGGAAAAGGATATAGATACTGTCTAAAAATAGGAGTTTTAGGGTATAGATGAAATCTATAAAGTCATAACACTACAAATTTGTTGTGGAATTAACGCAAGTGAATGATTTATACTGAATTTGGTGGTATATTAAAGACTTTAATAAATTCACAAAGATTTTATAGGGATAAAAAGGCACATACATGAATTCAGCAGTGAGATATATCTTTTGTTGATTTTGGACATTTTGGCAATATTTATTCTTTTAATTCATAAGGTAAAATCTTTTCTTTGCCTCTAGGGTTATTGCTGGGGCTCTGTGCCTGCTCTATGAATCCACTTTTCCTGGAGGCTATTTTTGCCTTTTGTTGCCCTTGTTGGTTATTGTTATTATTGTTGTTGGTATTGTTGTCGTCCTTGTTGGATAGGACAGAGAGAAATGGAGAGAGGAGGGGAAGACAGAGAGGGGGAGAGAAAGATAGACACCTGCAGACCTGTTTCACCTCTTATGAAGCGATCCCCCTGCAGCTGGGGAGCCCAGGGCTTAAACAGGGATCCTTACACCTAGTCCTTGCGCTTTGCAGCACATGTACTTAACCTGCTGTGCTACCGCCTTGCCTCTTTGGTAAAATCTTTTCATTTATTTATTTTCCTCTGTCTCTCTAATCAATATCTCATAATTTTCATTGTGTGGATATTCACTTTCTTGATTAAATTCATTTACATTATATTAAGATGAATGAGGTGGTCTTCTTAATTCACCTTTCTGATATACTATTCTTAACACACAGAATTATTTTTAGATTTAGAATACTAGGTGAATACCCAGATATGGATTATGTCAAATATTTCTTTGGATTTCAAACTTAATAGCAAGGATTATCTGTTGTAGTCATTGTGCTATCTTCTGTATCTAAATATGATTAGCAAGTTGATAAAAGATCAGAAAATATTTTAAGTGAATGCATGAGCTAGTATTTATAGTTGAAATCATAATTCAATAGATACTTTATTTTTTAATTTCTTTTTTATTATCTTTATTTTTTATTGCATAGAGACAAATAGAAAGGGAAGGGGGTGATAGAGAGACAGAGAGACAATTGCAGCCCTGCTTCACCAGTTGCAAAGCTTTCCCCCTGTAGGTGGGGACCAGGGACTTGAACCCTGGTCCTTGCACACTGTAGCTACCACCTGGTCCCCAGTAGATGCTTTCTACAATGGAACTGGAATGAGGAAACCAGTAACCTGTAAATCCAGTTTCTAGCTGAAACAGAAACTGGTAAAGGAGTTGAAGTATATGATAAAACTTAAGGAGTTTCTTTAAATTATTATTTGAGGGCATGGTTTTATTTTTTTACTACACAGACTAAATCCAATTTAGTTTTTAATCTCAGCTTCATGTGAAAGGGTAATCACAGGGAAAAACAAATCTATTTTAGATTAAATTAAAACTCTTTCTTTCTTCAGTTGAACTTAGTTACATAGGTACAAAAATAAAATGACAATGTATTAATCTAAAATTGAAAACATCTCATAGCATTTCAAAGAAACCTGAAAGGCCCTGAAAAAAAAAGATGTGATGTAAACACTGTTAATTGTCTTAGCCCAAGAAAAATGTATATACAGCGATTTTCTCAAGATCAAAGTTGAGAATATTTAAACCCACTTCTTACTGGACTTCTGCCAGCAGTCATTTAATTTTACATAAATATTTTCTCTGATGTTGAAGCAAATCTGACTTATTTTCATTGTGAAAACAAAACATAAAAACTGTTCTTGAGGGAGTCGGGCTGTAGTACAGCGGGCTAAGCGCAGGTGGCGCAAAGCACAAAGACCGGCATAAGGATCACGGTTCGAACCCCGGCTCCCCACCTGGAGGGGAGTCGCTTCACAGGTGGTGAAGCAGGTCTGCAGGTGTCTATCTTTCTCTCCTCCTCTCTGTCTTCCCCTCCCTCTCTCCATTTCTCTCTGTCCTATCCAACAACAACAACAACAATAATAACTACAACAATAAAACAACAAGGGCAACAAAAGGGAAAAAATAAATAAAATAAATATACAAACAAACAAACAAAAAACTGTTCTTGAGTTCTTGAGTTATTCCAAAGCAGAATTTGTCTCTGGTCCTAATATAGTAGAAATGTATTTGTTGATCAGTATGTGTTGCCTACAAGGGATCTTGGGGGAAATGAGAAGTGGCTTAACATCCCTCAAGTTCCAAATTATCAATTATGACTCACATCCAAATTTTCAATTCTCAAGCCATTCTTCCAAGTTGGAAAAGATATTCCCAAATAAGAACTGATCATCAGACCAACTGGTCTACATAAATACAGTGACATAGTTCAGACAAAAATTTTGGATTGCCCATTCCTAGTGGAATCAACTATTTTACTTGTGATACTTCCACCCTACAGGAGTTAGGGCATCCCTGCCAATGGTGGTGAGTGTACTCTATTAGGCATGCCACTGCCCATCCCTATCAATAGCATTTTAAAAATTCAGTTATTAGGAAACATAAACACTTTAAATCAAGACCTTATTATATAATTCCAAACAAAATGACAATTATGGTCAATTTATTTTAAAGGTCAAATTTGGCATTTGATGGCATTGTCAGTAACAATGCCATCAAATTATGATAATTAAATTTGGGCTTCAACATAGAAATTGGAATTTAAATATAGCGCTTCATAATAAAGTAGCTTCCACAACATCTTAATAATTTCTTTATATTAAGACTTCCTCCTGTGAATTAAATTGTACTCTGGGGATTAAAATAGTTGTTGGATTTATCAAAGACTAAATTAATTCAGGCATCTCAGAAATCATTAGTAGATGAAGTGAATGAAAAGCACTTTAACCATTTTCTTTTCTTTTCATTTGCCTCCTGGGTTACTGCTGGATTTCAGGGCCTGCACCATGAGTCCACTGCTCTTGAAGGCTATTTTGCCCTTGTTGTGGTTATCATCATTGTTTTTATTGATTTCATTGTTGTTGGATAGGACAGAGAAAAATGAAGAGAGGAGGGGAAGACAGAGAATGGGAGAGAAAGATAGACACCTGCAGACCTGCTTCACCGCTTGTGGGAAGCTGGGGGCTCAAACCTAGATCTTTATGCCTGTCTTTGCACTTCTGTACATGTGCACTTAGCCCACCCTGCAACATGATATATATTGTCATGCTGAAAGCTCAGTATAGGAAAAAAAGACTGATTTAATTTTGTTAGGTTCAAAAATCCATGGCTAGCCAAAGCACTTCTGAACAAAAAAATAGGAAAAAAAAAAAAAGAAGTAAAAGAAAAAAAAAAGGTATTAAGCTCCCTAACTTCAGTTTATACTACAAAGCAATAGTAATTAAAACAGCAATAGTTAAGTAAAAGTGGATTCTGGGATCAATGGAGCAGAATCAAGTGTCCAGAAATGAACCCACACATATAGAGCCACCTAATATATGACAAAGGAGACAAAATGGTTCAGTAAAGAAAGTCTCTTCAGCAAATTGTGCTGGAAAAGTTGGGCAACCACATGTAGAAAAGTGAAACTAGACGTAACACCATCCAACAGAATCAAATCAGACTGGAACAAAGACCTGGATATTATAACAAAACTCTAAAATTAATATTAGAACACATCAGAGAAACATTGCAAGACCTTAATATCAAAGATGTACTTGAAGACTCAGACCCATGGGTATGGAAAACAAAAACAAGAGTAAATAAATCGGACCACATCAAACCAAAAATATTCTACATTTCAAAAGCAAACTGCACAAGGACAACCAGGCAACTCAGGGAAAAGTAGAAAATGTTTTCATAGCACACATACATCAAGCCTTTGATATCAAACATCTATAAAGAACTGGCACAGTTAAAAAACGTATATAATCCAATACAAATAGGGCCAAGTAAGTAAATAGTTTTCTAAAGGATAAACATAACTGACAGACATATGAAAAAATGTTCTACTTTACTCATCATTAGAGAAATGCAAATTACAACTACACAGATATTCCATTTTACACCTGTAAGAATGCCAGACATCAACAAAGGGGGAAATGACAGGTGTTGACAAGGTTGTGGAGAAAAAGTGACTTTGCTACATCACTGGTAGGAATAAAAACTGGTGCAGCTCCTTTGGAAGACTATATGGATAGTCCTTAAACAACTAAAAATGGCATTACTTTATACTTCAGCAATACCGCTCTTAGGCATTTATCAAAAGGACACTCAAATACTAATTGAAGGGACATATGCACCCCTATGTCCACAGCTGTATTAGCCAGAGTGGAGGAAGCCCACATGTCCACAAACAGATGACTGGATAAAGAAATTCTGGGATGTTTATTACATGAACTACTACTGTGCAGCTAAGGAGAGAGAAATGATACTCTGTCCTTGCAGAAAAAAATAGATGGAATGTGAGGTATTTTGCCTTAGTGAAATAAGATGAAAGGAAACTACTAAGTGGCTTCATTAACATATAGAATCTAGAGAACTGATACCTATGAACTTGAAAAAAAAACTTTCTAAAATTTCATGAAAACTATGATGATTATCCTTGTGAATTAGAAGGGTAAGGGCACAGATCTTTGGTGATGGTTATGGTGTGGAACTATACTTTGTTATCTTATAATCTTGTAACCCACTCTTAATCACACATATAAAAATGAAAAAAAATAAAATAAAGCCACTAGGAACATATACATCTATGCTTCACTAAGTCCTAGTTATAACCTTGGTGTCAATTAATCAATTAATCAGTCTATCTAGATATTAAAAATTATTTTGTAGTGCATCATTGGTGTAGTCCATATCAAACAAATCACTCATACATTTTCTCTTTATATTATATACATATTTCATTTATTTTTCTTGTTGCAAATAAAATTGATATGAGCATTCACATTGATACACATGTTTAGACTTTCACATCTGTGGAAGTGGAATTACTAAATTACAAGTGAGATAAGTTTCAATTTTTTTGAATGTCAAGTTGTTTTCAAAATGTTTGCACTATTTTATATTGCTACTTGCAATCTAAATCCACTTTTCCAAATCCTCAGTACTACTTACTATGGTGAATATTATCCATGCTCCCCACTCTATTAATAGATGGGGATTTGTATCATATTGTGACTTCATTTTCTTTTATTTTTTAGATTTTTATTCATTATTATTGAAAAAAAAGAAAAAATCAAAAGGGGGAGATAGGGAGAAAGAGAGACACCTGCAGCACTATTTCACCCCTTGTGAAATACTCCTGCAAGTGAGGCCTAAGGGCTTGGGTCCTTGTGCTTCGTAACATGTGTGCTCAACCAGGTGTGCCACTGCCTGGCTCCCATAACTTAATTTTAATTTTCAATAACCAAAATTTTAAATGTGTCTTATTTTGTATAATTTACAACCTATCTTTTTGTGATGCTGCTATTAAAATAATTTGAGTATTTTCCTGAGGGGTTAAGTATTTGAGTATTCAATTTATATAGCATTAGCTAATAATATTGTAAAATTTGAGGGGAAGAGCTTTATGCCTTTATCTGAATATAGAATTCACCATACCCACCACCAAACTTCTAGTTTCTTCTCACTATCTGAAGATACCCTTAATCTGTACCCCACTCCACCCCACCCACGGATACATCCTGGTAACTATTATGTTTTTCACAATGTCTAAGGATCAGTTTGATAGTTTGTTGACTTCAGTCATTTATCTTCTATATATAAATAAAACAATGCAGTGGTTGTCTTTCACTTCCTTACTTACTTCACTTAGCACAGTCACTTCCAGTGCTACCCATTTTATCTCAGAAGGCATGTCTGAGAAGTATTCCACTGAACATATAAAAATGTCATTATCCAGTCACTTATCAGTGGGCATTTATGTTGATTTCATTTTTAAGTATCATGAACAATGTTGCTATGAACATAATAATGCATGTAGTCTTTCAAATTATTCTTTCAGGGTTGGGGAGATATGATAATAGTTATGTAAAATACTGGCACACCTGAGGCAGAGGTCTCAGGTTCAATTCCCAGTACCACTATAAACCAGAACAAAACAGTACACTGATCTCTCTTCCCTTCCTTCCATCTCTCTCTCTCTATCTCCCTCCCTCCCTTCCTTCCTCCCTCCCTCTCTCTTCCATTCCTCCCTTCCACCCTCCTACCATCCTTCCCCTTTTCCATTCTCAATATTTCTTTCTCTTTATATTTTTATTTATTTATTATTGGATAGAGTCAGAGAAAAAATGAGAGGGGATGCGTGGATAGATAAAAAGAGAGAGATAGAGAGACAGAGAGACACCTGCAATACTATTTCACCAATAGTGAGGCTTTTTCCCTACAAGTAAGGACCAGGAGTTTGAATATGAGTTCTTGTGCACTGTAACAGGAACGCTTAAACAGGTACACCCTCTGCGCCCCCCCCCCCCCCTTTATTTCTTCCTTTCATAGGATGGAGAGAAATTGAGAGCAGAGGGGGAGAGAGTTAAACAGACATCTGAAGTGCTTGTAATTGCCCCACACACACACACACCCTGGCAGGGAGTGGAGGCTTAATCTCAGGTCCTTACTCATGATAATGTGTGCACTTGATGCTAAGTGCACTGCCTGCCCCTGTTTATTTTGAGATATTTCCTACATTATTCTGTTTTTATTTTGTTTGCTCAAACAGGTTTATTTTTCTTTAGGTTTATTCTGTGAACCTTAAATTATTTGTTAAGGGGTTGGAAACATTTCTTATGGGTCAATAGGACCTGTACATCAATTTACAATACTCAGCATGTCAATCAGACACTGACTCAGATGGTGGGGAGAATCTATTCTAATGAATTTGGAAAAGGAAGTCTTCTGAAATCTGAAGGAATTTGTATTTAATGGTTCTAGAAATAAAATCACAAAATGGCATATCTCAAAGGTGAACCATTTGTTTATTGTTATTGATATTTTATTTATACAGGGGATTAACCCTGTGGTCTCTCTTGTGTAAACCACTGTACTGTGTCTCCAAGCCCTATCCTTAAAATTTGTATTGTATATCCCTAAGCAAATCAAAATTTCTTACTAGAATACCTTTGATTAATATTTATAATAGCCTTGTTATTTATTCCTATTATCTGCAAAGTCTGGTTAGTATGACCTACTTAATGGATCTTAATGGTAATTAACTAACAACATATATGTGAAATGTCTAAGAATATTACATGAATTGAAGAAATAAATCATATCCATCCAACTAGTGACCCTACATTTTTTTCTGTTATGAAGATAAATGGTGCAAAAGCATATCTTATAAAGCACTTCCTTTTAATAAATAATACTAGGCTGAAAATGTCACTTCACTTTTTATTTCTCTGTTTCATTACTAATCCAAACAAACATTATACTGACAAAAGCTCTGAGGGAATAACCAGACTGATAGGAGATTAACAGGAAGAATTTTAATTAAAAATGTGGTGTGTAGTATATGTCCATGACATATTTTTATAGTTTATTAAAAATATGGCTAGAAATAATTATCCTTCTACTTATAACTATGACTTTGGGATACTAGGAATTATTTCTTAAATGTATTTCTTTGTCTCTTGCAGCAGTGTATTCGAATGTCATTATTAAAAGATACACTGAAACATATTGAAAGTTAAACTGAAATATATATATATGTATATATATGTGTGTGTGTAGTGGTCTAATAATGATTGATAAGACTGAAGGGTAAGAAGGGTACAATTCCACACAATTCCTAACACTAGAGTTCTGTGTCCCATCCCTTCCATTGGAAGATTTCCTATTCTTTTTTAAAAAATTATTATTATCTTTATTTATTGGATAGAGACCATCAGAAATCAAGAGGGAAGGGAGTGGGAGAGAGGGAGAAAGACAGAGAGACACCTGCAGCCCTGCTTCACCACTTGCAAACTTTCCCCCTGTAGATGGGGACTGGGACCAAACCTGGGTCCTTGCACATTGTAACATGTGTGTCCAACCAGGTGCACCACCACCCAGCCCTGCTTGTCTATTCTTTATCCCTTTGGGAGTATGGACCCAGGATCACCATAGGGTACAGAAAGTGGATGGTCTGACTTCTGTAATTGTTTCCCTGCTGGACATGAGCATTGGCAAGTCAGTCCATACTCCTAGTTTATTTCCATCTTCCACTAGTAGGATAGGAGTTTAGGGAGGTGGGGTTCTAGCATACATTGGGGAGGTTGTCTGCCCAGGGAAGTCTTGTTATTATGGTAGCAACTTCATGGCTGAAAGGCATTAATATATAAACAAGAAAAATTGTTTAATAATCAGAAGCCTGAAGGTAAGAATAAAGCACATAAGAGTTGGAGTCTCCACTTTGGAAGAAGCTAGGGAGTCTATTTTAGGCATATTCCAAGGAACCTATGACTTTACCAGTTTTAGACTGAGCCCAACAGCTAATATGAAGGTAAAGTTATTGCCTAAGAAGATGGTGTCAAAGTTGGAAATAGGACAAGAAAGCTGGATCAGGGCAGAGAGTAGCTCCCAAATATGGGGAATGTATATAAATACTGTTGACTGTAAACAATATCAACCTGATATGCAGTCCATATTCAGCATAGGACACTGTGTATTCTCTGCATCCTTGTAGAGCTGAGCTCACATTTTGTAGCATGTTAAAATTTAAAGACTTTATCTAAGCAAAAATCTGCATAAATCAAGCAGCAACAAATTGGAACTGATTATATGTCTATAGAGAAAAAAAAGGAAGAAGAAAAGCAAGAGAATCATGAAAAGGTTATGCTTTAAATTCTTTCAGTTAGTGGTTGTTGTAGGTCTTCAGTGTTACGATAATGACTGCAGATTCCTCCTGAGACATTAAGACGACATTTGACAGAACCTCATTGTAAAATCTACACTGTGACAACAAGATAAACACAGACTTAAAGTGAAAGGATGGAAAACTATCATACAGGCTAACGGTCCACAAAAAAGGGCAGGAACAGCCATTCTTATCTCAGACACGATAGATTTTAAATTAAATAAAGTAATAAAAGATAGGCAAGGACATTACATAATAATTAGAGGATCAATCATCCAAGAAGACTTAACAATTATTAACATCTATGCACCCAGTGAGGGACCATCTAAATACGTCAAGCACTTACTGAAAGAATTTCAAAAATACATCAATAGTAATACAATAATAGTAGGAGACTTCAATACCCCACTGACACATTTAGACAGATCAACAAAGCAGAGAACCAACTAAGAAACAAGAGAATTGAATGAAGAGATTGACAGACTAGACCTCTTGGACATTTTCAGAGTCCTTCACCCCAAAAAACTGGAATACACCTTCTTTTCAAATCCACATAACACATACTCAAGGATAGACCACATGTTAGGCCACAAAGACAGCATCAATAAATTCAAGAACATTGAAATCATCCCAAGTATCTTCTCAGACCACAGTGGAGTAAAACTAACATTTAACAACAGACAGACAATTATTAAAAGTCACAGAATTTGGAAACTAAACATCCTCCTAGAGAACCACAGGGTCAGAGATTCACTCAAGCGGGAAATTCAAATGTTCCTGGAAACAAATGAAAATGAAGACACAACTTATCAAAGTATTTGGGATACAGCTAAAGCAGTACTGAGAGGGAAACGTATAGCCATACAATCACATATTAAACACCAAGAAGAAGCTCAAATGAATGACCTTACTGCACACCTCAAGGACATAGAGAAAGAGGAACAAAGGAACCCTAAAGAAACAAGAAGGACAGAAATCACTAAAGTTAGAGCAGAAATAAACAACATTGAAAATAAAAAAACCATACAAAAGATCAATGAAGCCAAATGTTGTTTCTTTGAAAGATTAAACAAAATTGAAAAACCCCTAGCCAGACTCACCAAACAAAAAAGAGAGAAGACTCAAATTAATAGAATTGTAAACGATGGAGGAGATATCACAACTGACACCACAGAAAAGCAGAGAATCCTGCGAAACTTCTATAAAGAACTATATGCCACCAAGCTAGAGAATCTGGAAGAAATGGAACAATTCCTAGAAGCATATGCCCTTCCAAAACTCAACCAAGAAGAACTACAAAATCTAAATGCACCAATCACAGACAAAGAAATTGAAACCGTTTTTAAGAACCTCCCCAACAACAAAAGTCCTGGACCAGATGGCTTCACAAACGAATTCTACAGAACGTTCAGGAAACAGTTAATACCCATACTTCTTAAGCTTTTCCATAAGATTGAAGAAACAGAAATACTCCCTTCCACCTTCTATGAAGTCAACATCACCCTGATACCAAAAGCTGATAGGGACACAACAAAAAAGGAAAACTACAGACCAATATCTCTGATGAACATAGATGCCAAAATATTAAGCAAGATCTTGGCCAACCGGATACAGCAACATATCAAAAAGATTGTTCATCACGACCAAGTGGGATTCATCCCAGGAATGCAAGACTGGTTCAACACCTGTAACTCAATCAATGTCATTAACCACATCAATAAAAGCAAAGCCAAAAACCACATGATTATCTCAATAGATGCAGAGAAAGCCTTTGACAAGATCCAACACCCATTCATGCTCAAAACTCCACAAAAAATGGGAATAGATGGGAAATTCCTCAAGATAGTGGAGTCTATATATAGCAAACCTACAGCCAACATCATACTCAATGGACAGAAGCTGAAAGCATTCCCCCTCAGATCGGGGACTAGACAGGGCTGTCCACTGTCACTGTTACTCTTCAACATAGTATTGGAAGTTCTTGCCATAGCAATCAGGCAAGAGAAAGGAATCAAAGGAATACAGATTGGAAGGGAAGAAGTCAGCTCTCACTATTTGCAGATGATATGATAGTATACATAGAGAAGCCTAAAGAATCCAGCAGAAAACTACTGGAAGTTATTAGGCAATATAGCAAGGTATCAGGCTACAAAATCAATGTACAAAGATCAGTGGCATTTCTTTATGCAAACACTAAATCTGAAGAAGAAGACATCCAGAAATCACTCCCTTTTACTGTTTCAGCATAATCAATCAAATACCTAGGAATAAAGTTGATCAAAGAAGTGAAAGACTTGTATGCTAAAAACTATAAGTCGCTACTCAAGGAAATAGAAACTGATACCGTGAAATGGAAAGATATTCCATGCTCATGGATTGAAAGAATAAATATCATCAAAATGAATATTCTCCCCAGAGCCATATACAAATTTAATGCAATACCCATCAAAATTCCACCAAGCTTCTTTAACAGAATAGAACAAACACTACAATCATTTATCTGGAACTTGAAAACACCTAGAATTGCCACAACCATCTTGAGGAAAAGAAAAAGAAATAGATGCATCACACTCCCAGACCTTAAACTATATTATAGGGAGTTGGGCTGTAGCGCAGCGGGTTAAGCGCAGGTGGTGCAAAGCACAAGGACCGGCATAAGGATCCAGGTTCGAACCCCGGCTCCCCACCTGCAGGGGAGTCTCTTCACAGGTGGTGAAGCAGGTCTGCAGGTGTTTATCTTTCTCTCCTCCTCTCTGTCTTCCCCTCCTCTCTCCATTTCTCTCTGTCCTATCTAACAACGACAACAACAATAATAACTACAACAATAAAACAACAAGGGCAACAAAAGGGAATAAATAAATAAATAAATATAAAAAAAAGATTTAAAAAAAATTAAAAAGAAAAAAAAACTATATTATAAAGCCATCATCATCAACACAACATGGTACTGGAACAAAAATAGACCCACAACCAGTGGAACAGAATTGAAAGCCCAGAAATCAATCCCCACACTATGGACATCTAATCTTTGATAAGGGAGCCAAAAGGATTAAATGGAATAAGGAGGCTCTCTTCAATAAATGGTGCTGGGAAAACTGGGTTGTAACATGCAGAAGAATGAAACTGAACCACTTTATCTCACCAGAAACAAAAATAAACTCCAAATGGATCAAAGACCTAGATGTCAGTCCAGAAACAATCAAATACTTAGAGGAAAACATTGGTAAAACACTTTCCCACCTACACCTCAAGGACATCTTTGATGAATCAAACCCAATTGCAAGGAAGACTAAAGCAAAAACAAACCAATGGGACTACATCAAATTGAAAAGCTTCTGCACATCCAAAGAAACTATTAAACAAAGAGACACCTCACAGAATGGGAGATCTTCACATGCCACACATCAGACAAGAAACTAATCACCAAAATATATAAAGAGCTCAGCAAACTTAGCACCAAAAAAGCAAATGACCCCATCCAAATATGGGCAGAGGATATGAACAAAACATTCACTACAGAGGAGATCCAAAAGGCTAACAAACATATGAAAAACTGCTCTGGGTCACTGATTGTCAGAGAAATGCAAATTATGACAACACTAAGACACTACCTCACTCCTGTAAGAATGGCATACATCAAAAAGGACAGCAGCAACAAATGCTGGAGAAGTTGTGGGGACAGAGGAACCCTTTTACATTGCTGGTGGGAATGTAAATTGGTACAGCCTCTGTGGAGAGCAGTCTGGAAAACTCTCAGAAGGCTAGACATGAACCTTCCATATGATCCAGTAATTCCTCTCCTGGGGTGATACCCCAAGGACTCCATAACAGCCAACCAAAAAGAGGTGTGTACTCCTATGTTCATAGCAGCACAATTCATAATAGCTAAAACCTGGAAGCAACCCAGGTGCCCAACAACAGATGAGTGGCTGAGAAAGCTGTGGTGTATGTACACAATGGAATACTATGCAGCTATCAAGAACAATGAACCCACCTTCTCTGACCCATCTTGGACAGAGCTAGAAGGAATTATGTTAAGTGAGCTAAGTCAGAAAGATAAAGATGAGTATGGGATGATCCCACTCATCAACACAAGTTGAGGAAGAAGATCTGAAAGGGAAACTAAAAGCAGGACCTGACCAAATTGTAAGTAGGGCACCAAAGTAAAAGCCCTGTGGTGAGGGGTAGACATGCAGCTTCCTGGGCCAGTGGGGGGTGGGGGTGGGTGGGAGGGATGGGACACAGTCTTTTGGTGGTGGGAATGGTGTAAAATGTAGTCATATAAATCACTAGTTAATTAATATGAGAGGGGGAAAATTAATTGTGTGTCTCGAAGTTTTTCAAAACACAGACTAAATCTTTTTAATATATAGGCTGTGTAATTGATATGCGGATTCTCTCAAATGACTACACCAAGTAGATCAGAAGCAAGCAATAGCACAGCTATACACAAGATACTGGGTACTGTACAGCAAACCCTAACAAAAGGACTTTCCAAAGTTAACCCAATTACCAAATAATGTGATGATAATACTAACTATCCATTGTCTTTTTGAACCCTAAGACAGCAGGAACCTCACATCTCCACTATAGAGCCTCTACTTCCCCAGTCCTGGAACCCTTGGATTGGGCCCACTTTCCCATATGCCTCTCCCAATCCATATCAAATAATATTGATCTGCCCATCACAACCTGACCAACACGATTGCTACCTCAACATGCTTCACTTCAGACTGTGTCCAGAGACTTCACGTGTGGAATGACAACCCTTCAGCTTCATTACTCGGGTGAGTCCTTTCCTTTCATAGTATTCTCTAATTCCATCTCAGGTGGTTCACTTTCTAACAAAGTCCCAAAACCTAGATATACACCAGTTTCTGTGAAAGAGTGCATATGTTCACACGTATTCATAAACTACTGCAAAATATATACCTGAAAGCAGAAGTACACTAGAGTTTGCAGTGAGTAGCCCCCTAATACTTTCTCTCCACTATTCCAGGCTTTGGGTCCATGATTGCTCAACAATTTGTTTGGCTTCTTATGTTAACTCTTTTTTCAGCACCAGGTTCCAGATGTCATCAGGATGCCTGCCAGGCTTCCCTGGACTGAAAACCCCACCAATGTGTCCTGGAGCTCTGCTTCCCCAGAGACACACCCTACTAGGGAAAGAGAGAGGCAGACTGGGAGTATGGACCGACCAGTCAATGCCCTTGTTCAGCGGGGAAGCAATTACAGAAGCCAGACCTTCTACCTTCTGCAACCCACAATGACGCTGGGTCCATGCTCCCAGAGGGATAGAGAATGGGAAAGTTATCAGGGGAGGGGCTGGGATATGGAGATTGTGTGGTGGGAATTGTGTGAAATTGTACCCCTCCTACCCTATGGTTTTGTTAATTAATCCTTTTTTAAATAAAAAAGAAAAAAAATCTACACTGTGGGTGTCACTCCATACTCCCACTTTTTCTCAGTGCTAATGGTGTAATAAAATTTACTTCTCAACCCTGTGGTGTGAACGAAACTCTGTTCCAGGTGGTGGCACACCTGGTTAAGCATACACATTACCTTGCACAAGGACACAGGTTCAAGCCCCTGATTTTCACAAATGGCGAAGCAGTACTGCAGGTGTTCTCTCTCTCTCTCTATCTCCTCCTCCCCTCTCAATCAATTTCTCTCTGTATCCAATAATGAATAAATAAATTGTTTTTTAAAAGAGGGGGATGTAGCCAAGATGATAGCATGACAACATCTTCTTACTTTCTCTCTGCAAAGTAGTTGCTTAAACCATTGGAATATAAAATCTCTTTGTCTTTCTGACTTACCTCACTTAACATAATTCCTTCTAAATAGTCTGCAGTGAGTCAGTATAAAGTTCATAATGAAATAGTGTCTACTTAGAATTAGATAGCTTCCTCACCTACTTCCTATTACATTTCCCTCACTCACTCCAAAGCTAACCTTATCAAAGCAAGGAGACTGCAAAAACTGAATAAGGGAAAGAGACTGGCATACTTTAATGATGACTCTCTAGTCACTATCAGGCCACCCTATCAACTGGGGCCCTATTCAGGGAGTACTGAGATTCTCAAACAGACATGATGGGCCTAGACCTCAAATAAATCCCTCTCTCCATGTTACTGGTCATCTCCATCAGGAACAGCACCATACACCCCTTTGTGGTCCCTGAAGGACCTTGCCCTCAACTTGGATCAACAATGGTAGAGATTGTTCCATCATCTGAAAGGAGGCTGGACAACATACACTATGCTCCACCACAGGAAGATGGATCCTGATATTGGGGCAGCTTGGAATATTGCTACTCATAACCACAGAATGCGAGCTCAGCTCTACAGGGATGCAGAGGTCACTTTGTCATTTTTGACAGGATATTAAAACTTGAACTCAAAAATATACCAGTTCACCCCCTCCCACTTCATTTACTTTTGACCTGTTTCTGCGATAATAAACCCTCCTTTGCTTTTAAAATAGTCTCCCCTTTTTTTAGTTAATTATTTTATTTAAGAAAAAAGACATTAACAAAATCACAGGATGGGGGGGTTGCAACTCCACACAATTTCCGCCACCCAATCTCCATATCCCATCCCCTCCCCAATAGCTTTCCCATTCTCTATCCCTCTGGAAACATGGACCCACAGTCGTAGAGGGTTGCAGAAGGTGGGAGGTCTGGCTTCTGTAATTGCTTCCCCGCTGAACATGGACGTTGACTGGTTGGTCCATACTCCCAGTCTGCCTCTCTCTTTCCCTAGTATGGTGACTCTCTGGGGAAGTGGAGCTCCAGGGCACATTGGTGGGGTCTTCAGTCCAGGGAAGCATGGCAGGCATCTTGATGGCCTCTGGAACCTGGTGGCTGAAAAGAATAGTCCCCCCCTTTAAAGGATTTTTGGTACAATAAAGCAGAGGCTTTTAGATGTCTTTCAACTTCTTGTGAATGTATACAGGCTATGTAGTATGAAGTTGGAAAGATAGAAAACTGAAATAAAAAATATCATGATAGCAATTGGCCCTTAAGCTCCATTAATATTATCACTTTAACAATGTATGATTATTAATTTCCTCAGGATATGGCTTACATCAAAAAGATGAAGAAAAATAGCTAATAATATCTTGGGGAACAGAAAGTTCCCAAAGTCAATCTCTTACAGTTTACATCAGGAAAACCTTTGACTGAAATAAATTGCTGTATTTAGAAAATGCAGCTAACTTTAGAGAAAAAAAATTTTTTATCCATTGTTCTGACCCATTTATTACCTCA
Source organism: Erinaceus europaeus (assembly GCF_950295315.1). Lineage (NCBI taxonomy): Eukaryota > Metazoa > Chordata > Mammalia > Eulipotyphla > Erinaceidae > Erinaceus > Erinaceus europaeus. The sequence goes on from NC_080166.1 coordinate 48,280,490, forward strand.
GTAGCCATGTGTGTTGTATTTTAAAGTATCTTGGTGTGTCTGTGAGTCTAGGAAGAAGTACGTTCCCTACATATTTAGTGTCAAAAGATGAAGTATGGTCACACATCCATGCTCTGATTGATCCACAGCTCTTCTAAGTGTACCAGTCCCTTGCCACTTCTCTTGTCTTTAAAGTTCTGTTGATTGAGTTTTTAGGTCATCTCCACACCAGTTATCAAGTCTATGCTCTCTTTACTTCTGTCCCCAACCCTCTCTCCATACCAATTTGTAATGCTTGTCTAATGAAGTGCTAATTTTCGGTGTTTCACAAGGAACTCTCAGGAGCAAAATGGCCAGCTCTCTGGTATGCTTGATTTCTTTCAGGTTGTGTGTAATGGAGTGGTCCAGGGGTAGGAAGAAATAAAATACTGACTCTCTTTGTGTGCAACAACAGGGATGTGTCTCTGCAGGTTTCTCAATAAAGCCAGAATAACCGTTTGTAAAGCACAGTATGATGTATTTTGTAGCTACATAGATAGACACATGGTCAAATGATTCCAAGGAGTCTTGGAATCTTCTCCAGGGCCTGCTGATAGTATCTATTATGCTTAACAGTCTGTAAAATTGTATTCCTCTATCTATCATAGGGAGTGATCTATACATTAATTCCTTTACAACCTATTCTCAATCTACCCCCTACAATTTACCTTTTATTCTCATTATATTACTGAAATTGTTCTCCAAATATAAGATGTAACCAATGACTACTTTTTTCCTGCTTCTCAACTTTTTTTGATACTTATGTAGTGTTTGACACTACTGATAAATTTTTAATCTAAAAGAGAATCATATTACAATAATATTCATGATGTTAAATTGGAACTACTGACTGGTTCATGAGTACAGAAAAGTAGGGAAAAGTGTAGGGAAAACATAAAAGAAGATATATATATATATATATATATATATATATATATATATATATATTAAAAACAAATTCACTAACTTTTGAGTCTTCTACCCACATCTCAAGTTTCAGGTTACTAGAGATTAGAAGAATTGCTTTGTAGTAGAATGAATATTCACAGAGGTTCTGATATTCTTTGAGTCTGGTCCTCCACAATGGATGAAAGGATATTAGCAGATAAAGAGGAAAATACTGTCTTTTTTTGTGTGGGGGGGTCTATTGTCTTTTTCCTGTTTATCACTAGGGCTTTCCCACTCCAGAGTGAAGTTCTTAGACAGGAAGGTACAGATTAAAAAGAAAGACAATAACACAGGTACTGTGTGATCATATATCTGCTAGAAAGAAGACATTACCATGTATAGATACCTGGGTTCAGGCCCTGAGTCTCCACCTGCAAAAGAGAAGCCTTATGAGCAATGAAGTCCCATTGCAAGTATCTCTCTTTCCTTCTCAATATCTTCCTTTCCTTTCAATTTTTCTCTGTCTCTATAAGAGAGAGAGGGGGAAGGGAGAAGAGGGAGACAGAAGAGAGACATCAGGAGCTCTGGTTTGTTATGAAGGTATCAAGCCCTAATGATAACCCTGGTGGCATAGGAGAATGGAAAGGAAATGGAAAAGGAAACAGATATATAGGGAAATGTTCTGTGGTCATGTGGAAATAGCCTAGATTGGGGAAGCATTGTCTTCCAGATACCTAAGCACTTATCAGGGGCAGATGGGAGGTTGTGCCTATGTGTCAACAAATGTACTAGATAAATCATTAATGTCCAAATAAAATGGGGGAGAAAAGGAGTTAGCATAACATTAAGGCTTCCTTCAATGAAGTAAGGCCCCTGCATAAACGTGGCTGCACAAATGACAAAGCAGGCACACTATCCAAGTGAGATATTTTCCAGTAATGTCTAATGTCTCTAGGATAATTATGGAAGTCAGAGATGAGCAATACTAAGTTAAGAAAACACAGAGACACACAGCACAGACACACACACACAGACACACACACACACACACACACACACACACACACACATCCTATAATCTTAAAACTCAGTTTAATCATTTTCTAATCCAGAGGTTCAGTGTTAATTGACAGTTATCAGTTCTTTTCTCCCTTTTCGTTGCTTTTATCTTTGTATTATAATCCCTAAAGAAATTAGAAACCTTAGTGATACAAGTGGGGGTGAGGGTATAGAAGCACTTGACAGAAAAATTAATTGCCAAGAATAGTTATTTCCTTGTGCATTGCAGGATTCTGAGTCTGTGAAACAGCAGTTAGCTAGGGAGAGTGAAGACACAAAGAACTAACTTACAGTTCTTAGCAAACTTAGCAACAAAAGTGTTTCCTTTTAATAAGTAAAAATTATATGAAAACAGTTACTGGATGAGAACAACTTATTTATTGAATTAAAAAAATTGCAATTATAAATTGTGTAAACCAAAAGAACTACCTCTGCTAATGGATTTCATTAGCATATAGGGTTCATCTAAGAGCCAAGTGTTCAATTGGGCATTGAGGGAACGGAACACTGAACTCTGAGTCAACTTTTGGTGCAGAGGCAGGGTATATGTAGTTCTCAGGAGAGAAAAATGAGAGAAGTGACATAGCTTATGAATACCATGTGTTAGACTACAGTTGAATAATACATGATATTCAATTAACTCTTTTAATATTTATTTATTCCCCTTTGTTACCCTTGTCTTTTTATTTTTGTAGTTATTATTGTTATTTTTATTGATGTTGTTGTTGTTGGATAGGACAGAAAGAAGTGGAGAGAGAAGGGGAAGATAGAGAGGGGGAGAGAAAGATAGGTTTCACCACTTGTGAAGCAACTCCCCTGCAGGTGGGGAGCCAGAGGCTCGAACAGGGTCTAGGAGCTAGGCAGTGATGCTCCTGGTAAAGTGCTCACATTGCTTTGCACAAGGACCCATGTTCAAACAAGCCCCTGGTCCCCACTTGCAGGGGGAAGGCATTCATGAGAGTGTTGAAGTGGGGCTTCAGGTGTCTCTTTGTCTCTTTTCACCTCTATCTCCTCCTCTCCTTTCAATTTCTCTCTGTCTCTAATAATCAATCAATAAATAATATTTAAGAATGATATTGGAGTCAAAATAACAGTTGCATAGTAAAAAAGAAAACCTAGGTATCTAGAAGATGAAGTGAAAGTGGTCTATCAATAAGTTCATTTCTAAGGATCTTCTAGAGAAATAAATAGGAATTTTGAAAAACTTATGAGAATTTTTCAGCTCCAGAATTCCAATTAAAAGAATTCATTAGGGGGGGTTCCTGGAAGATGGCGGACTGAGAAGCTGCCAGGGGCTTGAGCTCTGACCACATCTTCTGGAAACGGTAGGATTTTCTGCCTTTGGTAGGCCAGTAAATAAGGGGTCCTAGCAGTGACACTAAGGAGGTGACTATAACTTAGTTTGGGTTAAAAAATAGAGTAGCTTCCTGGGCCAGTGGGGGGTGGGAGTGGGCAGGAGGGATGGGTCACAGTCCTTTGGTGGTGGGAATGGTGTCTATGTACACTCCTAGTAAAATGTAGACATATAAATCAGTAGTTAATTAATATGAGAGGGGGAAATCAATTGTATGTCTCAAAGTTTCTCAAAAGACAAACTGAATCTTTTTAATATATAGGCTATGTATTTGATATGCGGACTCTCTCAAAAGCCTAGACCAGGTAGATTAGAAGCTTCCAATAGCACAGCTATATACAAGATACTGGGTACTGTCCAGCAAACCATAACAAAGGGACTTTTCAAAGTTAACCCAATTAACAAATAATGTGATGATAATATTAACTATTGATTGTCTTTTTGAACCCTAAGACAGCAGGAACCTCACATCTTCACTATAGAGCCCCTACTTCCCCCAGTCCTGGAACCCTTGGATAGGGCCCACTTTCCCGTATGCATCTCCCAATCCAAACCAAATAACATTGCATCTGCCGATCACAACCTAACCAAAGCAACGATTGCTACCTCAACATGCTTCACCTCAGAATGTATCCAGAGACTTCACGTGTGGAATGACAACCCTTCAGCTTCATTACTCGGGTGAGACCTTTCCTTTCATAGTACACTCTAATTTCATCTCAGGTAGTTCACTTTCTAACAAAGTCCCATAACCTAGATATACACCAGTTTCTGTGAGAGAGAACTTATGTGCACACGTATCCATAAACTACTGCAAAATATATACCTGAAAGCAGGACTACACTAGAGTTTGCAGTGAGTACCTCCCTAACACTTCCTCTCCACTATTCCGAGCCTGGGATCCATGATTGCTCAACAAATTGTTTGGCTTCATATGTTAACTCTCTTTTCAGTCACCAGGTTCCAGATGCCACCAGGATGCTGGCTAGGCTTCCCTGGATTGAAGACCCCACCAATATGTCCTGGAGCTCTGCTTCCCCAGAGTCACACCCTACTAGGGAAAGAGAGAGGCAGACTGGGGGTATGGACCGACCAGTCAACGCCCATGTTCAGCGGGGAAGCAATTACAGAAGCCAGACCTTCTACTTTCTGCAACCCTCAACGACCCTGGGTCCATGCTCCCAGAGGGATAGAGAGTGGGAAAGCTCTCATGGGGGGGGGGGGGTTATGGGGATTGGGTGGTGGGAATTGTGTGGAGTTGTAGCCCTCCTACCTTATGTTTTTGTTCATTAATCCTTTCTTAAATAAAAAATTAAAAAAAAAATAGAGTAGAAAAAAGGGGGAAAATTTTCTTTCCTTTTAATTATTAAGCTCACCTCTTCACCCTCCCCCCCATAACCAGACCCTGGGGACCAGCTCCTAGCAGTCTCCTCTGCTGAGCTTCTGTCTTTACCAAATTCCTGTCCCACCAGGGAGTATCATTCATTCTAAGTCTATACCCTTCTGAAACCTCTGGCCTTTTTTCTTTCTAAGTAGCCAACCCCCCCCACCTCACCCCACATATCTAATTAAATAATTAAAAATAAATTAATTAATTAAAAAACTCTTTCCTTTCACAGCTCTTTTATGACTGTTCTTTCTCCTATCTTTTTCTTTTTTCTCTCTTTCTTTTTTTTCTTTTTCTCATTCTTGTCATCCTTTCTTCCTTCTTCTTCTTCTAGCGTTTGCCCTTCTTCCGTAGCCAGTCAACAGCGTCAGGTTGAGCCTGATGTAGAGTTTCAAGACCTCCTTTGAATCTGGAGAGGTGGCAGTCGTTGACTATGTGGGTCATAGTCTGTCTGGAGCTGCAGGGGCAGTTCGGGTCGTCTCTGGCTCCCCAGCGATGGAACATAGCGGCACACCGGCCATGGCCTGTTCGATAGCGATTGAGGAGGGCCCAGTCATAACGTGCTAGGTCAAAGCCGGGTTGACGCTTGCAGGGGTCTGTGATGAGGTGTTTGTTCTTGACCTCAGCTGACTGCCAACTCTGTTTCCAAGAGACTGGAACAGAGAAGTTCAGTGTAGGCGTATGGGACCAGATTGGGTGATGAGACATCAAGCGTTGGACAGGGTGGGTGAAGATATCCGCGTATATTGGCAGGTCCGGTCGAGTGTAGACGTGGGAAATGAACTTAGATGATGCCGCATCCCGTCGAATATCTGGCGGGGTGATGTTGCTAAGAACTGGCAGCCATGGAACCGGGGTGGAACGGATGGTTCCAGAAATTATCCTCATGGAGGAATATAATTTGGAGTCGACCAAGTGGACATGGGGGCTACGGAACCATACTGGGGCACAGTATTCTGCAGTGGAATAGCATAATGCCAGAGATGATGATGGTAGTGTGGAAGCGCTCGCGCCCCAATGAGGAGCTGACCAGTCTTGCAATGATGTAATTCCTCGCGCCCACCTTTGGTGCAGTTTTTATGAGATGTTCGTGAAATGACAGAGTGCGATCGAGAGTAACGCCAAGATAGACTGGCTGGGCTTCATGCTGGATTCTCGTATCGCCAAGCTGCACGTTAAGCTCACGCGAGGCCGAGGCATGGTGTAGATGGAAAACAGATGATACCGTTTTTGCAGTGCTAGGGATTAGTCGCCATTTGTTACAGTAATCAGATATCAGAGACATGTCTTTCGTGAGTGTTTCCTCAAGGATGTCAAACTTTGATGCCTGAGTTGCACAGCAGATGTCATCGGTGTAGATGAACTTCCTTGAAGAAGTTTCTGTGAGGTCCTTGATGTAAATATTAAATAGCGTAGGAGCCAGAACAGAGCCCTGGGGGAGGCCACTTGAGACAAGTCTCCATCTGCTAGACTTGTCACGCAGATGCACCCGGAATCTTCTGTTCAGCTTCCAAAGCCACAGGCCCCAGCCCCCACACCACCAAACAGTGTGCTTTTTTGAATTCACTGATACACGTTTGGGAATTATTTTGGGGAAAAATGCTGACTCAGTGTGGACTCTCACTGCGAGTGTCTCTGCTGAACTTCCCTTTCTCTTTTAGCAACCCCTAGAATATACAGTGGATAGTAGAATTGCATAACTGTCTATTTCAGCTATCCTTGTCTAGTCCTGAGGTTTTGTTTTTTTTTTTCTCATTCTTAACAATCAGCTGCATCTGATTATGAGGTTTGAGGTAATCTGGGACAGGGTTTTTTTTTTTTTTTTACCCTGCTCCATTTTATTATTAATTTATATGAAGGCATATATCTTCCCCCATTTTAGGCTAATCAGAATTAACTCTTAGGGTATCTTTCATTTCTAGGGTAGTGGGCATCTTATCTATTGTGGGACGAACTTGTCTCCTTACTCCTACCTCCTCTACAGACTCTCCCCTCCGTATTCCTCCTAGCTAATTAAAAAAGTCAAATTAAATTAAATGAAAAATAAAGTAATAAAAAAACACCTTTCCTTTCACTGCTCTTTAATTACAAATTTTTTCTTATCTTTTCCCTTTTCTCTCATTTGTCTCTTTTTTCTTTTTCTTTTTTTTTTTCTTGTCATACACTTCTTCCTTCCTTCTTCCTTGCATTTCTGAATTTATAAATTATTTTGGGGAAGAAATCTGTCTCAGAGTGGACTCTCTATGTGTGTATCTCTACTCTACTTCCCTTTCCCCTCTTGTTACCCCTAGAATATACAGTAGATAGTAGATTTGCATAACTGTCTATTCTTGCTATCCCTTCTCTCTTTCTTCTTCACTGGGATTTGGTTACTATTTTTTCAAGGACTGGAGAAATTGTTTGGCTAACTGGTAGTGATTAAAATGCTTCAATACTTGCTTCAGTTGCTACTGAAATTCCTGAGGTTGATGAGTGCAATTGTCATAAAGGTATTTAGTACAGTGTTGCTTGTGCTCAAGACACAACAACTGAGGAACAACAGAGCATAAAAAAAAGAAACACATAAATCAAAAAAATGGGTAGATCAAAAACAAATAAAACTGCTACTCCAATGAATGAAGACAAGAGCCCAGAAGAAACTACAAATCAGCCAGAAGTAACCATAGATAAGAAAAGTATGCAAGCAATAATAAACTTATTAATCACAGAAATGAAAACAACACTGGAGGAAAGGAATGGCAGTATTAGGGAAACAACAGTTGAGACCCCCAAGGAAAATACTGATTATCTTGAGACAATTAGAGAACTGAACGCTTAAATAGCTGTAATGAAGAAAGAAGCTGAGGCATGGGAAAGCAGACTAACAGAAGCAGAAAACAGAATTAGTCAGACAGAAGATGAGTTAGAGAAAACTTGGAAAGAGGTGAAAGAGCTTAAAAAGAGATTGAGAGACACTGAAAACAAAAACAGAGACATATGGGATGATCTCAAAAGAAGTAACATTTGTATAATTGGCCTGCCAGAGGAAGAAAGAGAGGAAGAGGAAGCAAACATTCTAGAGGAAATAATAGAAGAAAACTTCTCAGACCTGAATAACAGAAAGTACATCAAGAGTCAAGAGGCCCAGAGAATACCAAACAGAATCAACCCAGACCTGAAGACACCAAGACACATCATAGTCACAATGAGAAGAAGTAAGGATAAAGAAAAGATCCTAAAGGCTGCAAGAGAGAAACAAAAAATCACATACAAGGGAAAACCCATAAGATTATCTGCAGATTTCTCCACTCAAACTCTAAAAGCCAGAAGAGAATAGCAAGATATCTATCAAGCCCTGAATGAAAAAGGGTTTCAATCAAGGATAATATATCCTGCTAGACTTTCATTCAAACTAGATGGAGATATCAAAACCTTCTTAGACAAACAACAGTTAACGGAGGCAACCATCACCAAACTAGCCCTGAAAGAGGTTCTAAAAGACCTCTTATAAACAAGAACATCACTATAATACTGGCAATATAACAGAGCAAACAAAAAAAATTTTTTTTGAACAATGGCACTACAATACATTAAATTCATAATATCAATAAATGTCAATGGCTTAAACGCACCCATCAAAAGGCACAGAGTTAGGGGATGAATCAGAAAACATAATCCAACCATATGCTGCTTGCAAGAATCCCATCTGTCACAACAAGATAAACACAGACTTAAAGTGAAAGGATGGAAAACTATCATACAGGCCAACGGACCACAAAAAAGGACAGGAACAGCCATTCTCATCTCAGACGCGATAGATTTTAAATTAAATAAAGTAATAAAAGATAGTCAAGGACATTACATAATAATTAGAGGATCAATCAGCCAAAAAGACTTAACAATCATTAACATCTATGCACCCAATAAGGGACCATCTAAATATGTCAAGCACTGACTGAGAGAATTTCAAAAATACATCAACAGTAATACAATAATAGTGGGAGACTTCAATACCCCACTCTCACACTTAGACAGATAAACAAAGCAGAGAACCAACAAAGATACAAGAGAATTGAATGAAGAGATTGACAGAATAGACCTCTTGGATATTTTCAGAGTCCTTCACACCAAAAAACTGGAATACACCTTCTTTTCAAATCCACATAACACATACTCAAGGATAGACCACATGTTAGGCCACAAAGACAGCATCAATAAATTCCAGAACATTGAAATCATCCCAAGTATCTTCTCAGACCACAGTGGAGTAAAACTAACATTTAACAACAGACAATTATTAAACGTCACAGAATTTGGAAACTAAACAACATACTCCTTAAGAACTACTGGGTCAGAGATTCACTCAAGCAGGAAATTCAAATGTTCCTGGAAACAAATGAAAATGAAGACACAACCTATCAAAATATTTGGGACACAGCTAAAGCAGCACTGAGAGGGAAACATATAGCCATACAATCACATATTAAACACCAAGAAGAAGCTCAATGAATGACTGTCGTATGCGTTACATTGGTTTGTTCTAGCCCTCCCCAAACCAAGAGAATTGGATCAGTCCAATTAATTTCGCGGGCCTGCTTGGCCCCGCCCCAAGGAACCCTGAGGGAGGGTTCCTGAGTTCATGAGTCCGAGAGTTCATGAGTTCCCCAGTGACCGAGTTCCTGAGTTCCGGAGTTCGAGAGTGCGAGAGTGCGAGAGTTTCTGAGTTCGAGAGTAAGGGAGAGGGTTCCTGAGTTCCAGAGTAAAAGAGAGAGTGCTTGCGCCGCCGCAAAGAGACAGCAGAGTTCTGTTTGGTGATTAGTTTGTCTTAGTTTGTGAATCGTTGTTCCTGAATAAAGAAATACAGCTGCCCTGCCCAGCCGTTGTCTCCGCGTCTCTGTTCACCACCGTGAAGCTAGCCGGCCCGGCAAGAGCCTCGGAAATTTTAACAACAAATGACCTTACTGCACACCTCAAGGACTTAGAGGAAGAGGAACAAAAGAACCCTAAAGCAACCAGAAGGACAGAAATCACTAAAGTTAGAGCAGAAATAAACAACATCGAAAATAAAAGAACCATACAAAAGATCAATGAAGCCAAATGTTGGTTCTTTGAAAGATTAAACAAAATTGACAAACCCCTAGCCAGACTCACCAAACAAAAAAGAGAGAAGACTCAAATTAATATAATTGTAAACAATGGAGGAAATATCACAACTGACACCACAGAAAACCGGAGAATCCTGCGAAACTTCTATAAAGAACTATATGCCACCAAGCTAGAGAATCTGGAAGAAATGGAACAATTCCTAGAAGCATATGCCTTTCCAAAACTCAACCAAGAAGAACTACAAAATCTAAATGCAAAAATCACAGACAAAGAAATTGAAACCATTTTTAAGAACCTCCCCAACAACAAAAGTCCTGGACCAGATGGCTTCAAAAACGAATTCTATAGAACGTTCAGGAAACAGTTAATACCCATACATCTTAAGCTTTTCCATAAGATTGAAGAAACAGGAATACTCCCTTCCACCTTTTATGAAGCCAACATCACCCTGATACCAAAAGCTGATAGGGACACAACAAAAAAGGAAAACTACAGACCAATATCTCTTATTAACATAGATGCCAAAATATTAAGCAAGATCTTGGCCAACCGGATACAGCAACATATCAAAAAGATTGTTCATCACGACCAAGTGGGATTCATCCCAGGAATGCAAGGCTGGTTCAACATCCGTAAGTCAATCAATGTCATTCACCACATCAATAAAAGCAAAGCCAAAAACCACATGATTATCTCAATAGATGCAGAGAAAGCCTTTGATAAAATCCAACACCCATTCATGCTCAAAACTCTACAAAAAATGGGAAAAGATGGGAAATTCCTCAATAGTGGAGTCTATATATAGCAAACCTACAGCCAACATCATACTCAATGGACAGAAGCTGAAAGCATTCCCCCTCAGATCGGGGACTAAAAATGGGAATAGATGGGAAATTCCTCAATAGTGGAGTCTATATATAGCAAACCTACAGCCAACATCATACTCAATGGACAGAAGCTGAAAGCATTCCCCCTCAGATCGGGGACTAGACAGGGCTGTCCTCTGTCACCGTTACTCTTCAACATTGTATTGGAAGTTCTTGCCATAGCAATCAGGCAAGAGAAAGAAATCAAAGGAATACAGGTTGTAAGGGAAGAAGTCAAGCTCTCACTATTTGCAAATGATATGATAGTATACACAGAAAAGCCTAAAGAATCCAGCAGAAAACTACTAGAAGTTATTAGGCAGTATAGCAAGGTATCAGGCTACAAAATCAATGTACAAAAATCAGTGGCATTTCTTTATGCAAACACTAAATCTGAAGAAGAAGACATCCAGAAATCACTCCCATTTACTGTTTCAGCAAAATCAATCAAATACCTAGGAATAAAGTTGACCAAAGAAGTGAAAAACTTGTATGCTGAAAACTATAAGTCACTACTCAAGGAAATAGAAACTGATACCAAGAAATGGAAAGATATCCCATGCTCATGGATTGGAAGAATAAATATCATCAAAATGAATATTCTCCCCAGAGCCATATACAAATTTAATGCAATACCCATCAAAGTTCCACCAAGCTTCTTTAAGAGAATAGAACAAACACTACAATCATTTATCTGGAACCTGAAAACACCTAAAATTGCCACAACCATCTTGAGGAAAAGAAACAGAAATGGAGGCATCACACTCCCAGACCTTAACCTATATTATAAAGCCATCATCATCAAAAGAGCATGGTACTGGAACAAAAATAGGCACACAGACCAGTGCAACTGAATTGAAAGCCAAGAAATAAATACCCACACCTATGGACATCTAATCTTTGATAAGGGGACCCAAAGGATTAAATGGAAATAGGAGGTACTCTTCAATAAATGGTGCTGGGAAAACTGGGTTGAAACATGCAGAAGAATGAAATTGAACCACTTTATCTCACCAGAAACAAAGATCAACTCCAAATGGATCAAAGACCTAGATGTCAGACCAGAAGCAATCAAATACTTAGAGGAAAACATTGGTAAAACACTTTCCCACCTACACCTCAAGGACATCTTTGATGAATCAAACCCAATTGCAAGGAAGACTAAAGCAAAAACAAACCAATGGGACTACATCAAATTGAAAAGCTTCTGCACATCCAAAGAAACTATTAAACAAACAAAGAGACACCTCACAGAATGGGAGAAGATCTTCACATACCATACATCAGACAAGAAACTAATCACCAAAATATATAAAGAGCTCAGCAAACTTAGCACCAAAAAAGCAAATGACCCCATCCAAAAATGGGCAGAGGATATGAACAAAACATTCACTACAGAGGAGATCCAAAAGGCTAACAAACATATGAAAAACTGCTCTGGGTCACTGATTGTCAGAGAAATGCAAATTATGACAACACTAAGATACCACCTCACTCCTGTAAGAATGGCATACATCAAAAAGGACAGCAGCAACAAATGCTGGAGAGGCTGTGGGGACAGAGGAATCCTTTCACATTGCTGGTGGGAATGTAAATTAGTACAGCCTCTGTGGAGAGCAGTCTGGAAAACTCTCAGAAGGGTAGACATGGACCTTCCATATGATCCAGTAATTCCTCTCTTGGAGTTATACCCCAAGGACTCCATAACAGCCAACCAAAAAGAGGTGTGTACTCCTATGTTCATAGCAGCACAATTCATAATAGCTAAAACCTGGAAGCAACCCAGGTGCCCAACAACAGATGAGTGGCTGAGAAAGCTGTGGTATATGTACACAATGGAATACTATTCAGCTATCAAGAACAATGAACCCACCTTCTCTGACCCATCTTGGACAGAGCTAGAAGGAATTATGTTAAGTGAGCTAAGTCAGAAAGATAAAGATGAGTATGGGATGATCCCACTCATCAACAGAAGTTGAGGAAGAAGATCTGAAAGGGTAACTAAAAGCAGGACCTGACCAAATTGTAAGTAGGGCACCAAAGTAAAAGCCCTGTGGTGAATGGTAGACATGCAGCTTCCTGGGACAGTGGGGGGTGGGGGTGGGTGGGAGGGATGGGACACAGTCTTTTGGTGGTGAGAATGGTGTTTATGTACACTCCTAGTAAATTGTAGTCATATAAATCACTAGTTAATTAATATGAGGGGGAAAATTAATTGTATGTCTCGAAGTTTTTCAAAACACAAACTGAATCTTTTCAATATGTAGGCTGTGTAATTGATATGCAGATTCTCTCAAAATCCTAGACCAAGTAGATTAGAAGCAGCCAATAGCACAGCTATATACAAGATACTGGGTACTGTACAGCAAACCCTAACAAAAGGACTTTTCAAAGTTAACCCAATTACCAAATAATGTGATGATAACTTTAACTATCCATATCCTTTTTGAACCCTAAGACAGCAGGAACCTCATATCTCCACTATAGAGCCTCTACTTCCCCCAGTCCTGGAACCATTGGATAGGGCCCACTTTCCCATATGCCTCTCCCAATACATATCAAATAATAATGCATCTGCCTGTCACAACCTAACCAACACAACGATGGCCACCTCCACATGCTTCACTTCAGACTGTGTCCAGAGACTTCACGTGTGGAATGACAACCCTTCAACTTCATTACTCGGGTGAGTCCTTTCCTTTCATAGTATTCTCTAGTTTCATCTCAGGTGGTTCACTTTCTAACAAAGTCCCAAAACCTAGGTATAGACCAGGTTCTGTGAGAGAAAGCATATGTTCACACATATCCATAAACTTGTGCAAAATATATACCTGAAAGCAAATGTACACTAGAGTTTGCAGTGAGTACCCCCCTAACACTTCCTCTCCACTATTCCGAGCTTTGGGTCCATGATTGCTCAATAATTTGCTTGGCTTCGTATGTTAACTCTCTTTTCAGTCGCCAGGTTCCAGATGTCATCAGGATGCCGGCCAGGCTTCCCTATACTGAAGACCCCACCAATGTGTCCTAGAGCTCTGCTTCCCCAGAGACCCACCCTACTAGGGAAAGAGAGAGGCAGACTGGGAGTATGGACTGACCAGTCAACGCCCATTTCAGCAGGGAAGCAATTACAGAAACCAGACCTTCTACCTTCTGCAACCCACAATGACCCTGGGTCCATGCTCCCAGAGGGATAGAGAACGGGAAAGTTGTCAGGGGTGTGGGTGGGATATGTAGATTGGGTGGTGGGAATTGTGTGGAATTGTACCCCTCCTACCCATGGTTTTGTTAATTAATCCTTTCTTAAATAAAAAATTAATAAAATAAAGAATTCATTAGACATCAGTATTGCAATATTTATTTTTATTTGCATATTAATATTAAACATTCCTTTTGAAGAAAAAAATAACAGACACAAATTATAAAATATGCATATTATATTATCACATCATTATGATTATAGTATGTAACTTATTTTATTTGAGAATTTACCATTTTATTATGTATCGTTTAATTATTCCTCAATACTATTTTCTCACATGAACCATACTTATTTGTAAATGACTTATCTTTAAGTCAAAAATTCTCAGATACATGTATGTTAATTTTAGCATTGGTATTTTCTTTTTTTAATTTTTATTTATAAAATGAAAACACTGACAAGACAAGACGATAGGATAAGAGGGGTACAATTCTGCACAATTCCCACCACCATAACTCCATATCCCACCCCCTCCCCTGATAGTTTTCCTATTCTTTATCCCTCTGGGAATCTGGATCCTGGGGTGCTGAAGGTAGAAGTTCTGGTTTCTGTAACTGCTTCCCTGCTGAACATGAGTGTTGATAGGTCGATCCATACTCCCAGCCTGCTTTTCTCTTTCTCTAGTGGGGTGGGATTCTGCAGAAGTGAGCTCCAGGACACATTTGTGGGGTCATCTGCCCAGGGAAGTCGGTTGGCATCATGGTAGCATCTGGAACCTGGTGGCTGAAAAAAGAGTTAACATATAAAGCCAAACAAATTGTTGACCAATCATGAAACTAAAGGCTGGATTATTGCAGGTGAATGTTTGGGGTCTCCGTTTTGGAAATAGCTCATAGATGTATTTTAGGTATATTCCAAGGGCCTATGACTTTACTAGTTTTTGCCTGAGCCTGACATAGCATCAGTATTTTCTAAAAGACTTAGGGTATTTTCACTCAGATTGTTTACAAACCAGTAAACACCACATTTTATTTGTAATGCATGAATACATCAAAAAAAAAAAATCTGGTTGGGGACCTAAGCCCCAATGGTGGAAAACATGATGGTTTTGTTGAGGGTTAAATGAATTAATATTTTCTTGGGTAAACGTGGAAATGTACCCTTGTGACAACACAAATTCTGTAAATTAGCATTTCATCAATAAAATGATACTGAAATTGAGAAAAGAAAGAAATCTGAATCAAAGATTTTTATTTTCTCTAAGACAATTCCCCAAGTCAACTAACAAATTAAATTAAACAATAAAAGTGAACAGAATCTATTTAACAGCTTGAATTTCTAGGAAGAATGTTATTGATTTTTAACTTTCACTAGAAATGCATTTTAAAAACTTTTTAAAAACTGAAATAAAACATTTTAAAACTGAAATACAACATTTCAAAATTTAATTTATCAGAAGATGTTATCTTCCTCTTTGTACTTTGTTTTCTTTGAAAGCATAATTACTAATAATGCAGTTGAAAACAGATATGTTGTTATGTCCTAAGATCTATGTAGTTTTGACTATTTTATCTAATTTTGATTAATTAATTAATTAATTAATTTTGATTAATTACAGAGGTTCTCTGATCGTAGGTTCAATTCCCAGCACCACCATAAACCAGAACTGAGTCATGCTCTAGTCTTTATATATCTTTCCTTAATATAAAATGAATAAATGATTTGAAAAAGAAATAATTTAGTAACAGCTGAATAAAGGCACAATAAGAGGCAGGACTTTTTAAAAATTAATTTATTTATTTTAAAAAAGGGACATTAACAAAATTGTTGCATAGGAGGGGTGCAACTCCACACAATTCCCACCACCAGATCTCCATATCCCATCCCCTCCCCTCCCCTGATAGCTTTCCCATTCTTTATCCCTCTGGGAGTATGGACCCAAGGTCATTGTGGGATGCAGAAGGTGGAAGGTCTAGCTTCTGTAATTGCTTCCCTGCTGAACATGGGCATTGACTGGTCGATCCATACTCCCAGTCTGCCTCTCTCTTTCCCTAGTAGGGTGGGGCTCTGGGGAAGAGAAGCTCCAGGACATATTGGTGGAGTTGTCTGTCCAGGAAGTCTGGTTGGCATCATGCTGGCATCTGGAACCTGGTGGCTGAAAAGAAAGTTAACATACAAAGTCAAACAAACTGTTGAACAATTATGGACCTAAAAGCTGGAATAGTGCAGATGAAGTGTTGTGTTGGGGGGTACTCACTGCAGACTATTGTGTACTTTTGCTTTTAGTTATATATTTTGCCCTAATGCGGGGATACATGTGAACATATGCTCTATCTCATAGGACCTGGTTAATATCTAGGTTTTGGGATTTTGTTAGGAAGTGAACCACCTGGAATGGCATTGGAGAATAGTATGAAAGTAAAGGTCTTACCTGAGTAATGAAGCTGAAGGGTTGTCATTCCACACCTGAAGTCTCTGGACACAGTATGAAGTGAAGCATGCTGAGGTGGCACTTGCTGTGTTGATTAGGACTTTTATTTGACACAAAAATAAAACACATAAATAATGACTTAATCTACTTCCAAGATGTACAAATGTTCATGTAACATATGCAAGATGATTTATTACTATAACTGCACTTTAAATTAATTTTCTAAATAAAGCATTCTTATTTGTCTGTGAATACACATGTGAATGAGACATTTAACCACAATTCCCTAACTTTGCTCCATGTTGGGATTCCCTGGAAGTCTTTCCAAATGACCTGATGATTGGATCTCACCTTCAGAACTTCTGATCTAGTGAGCTGTGGTAATTCTAAATTTGGACATCAAAATACTCAAAAGCGCTTCAGATGATTCTTATCTCCAATACAGTATTGCAATCATCCATGTTTAATTATTGATAGAGTAATTAATATAGAAAGTCAGTAACACATAAAAAAGGTTAAAGAACACTAAATCATTCAGAATAAAAGATTTATAAACTTTCTACCCAAAGGAATTTCATAAAATTATCTCTGCATTTCTTCATTCCCTGATAATTTTCCACTTTACTGATAAAGTCACTCAAAGTTTCTTGTTATTCATTTGTAGGTATAATTAATTATATTATTATCCATATCTAATATATAGATGTGATGACTTATTAAACAGGGAATAATCTGGGGATTTTTAGTAGATGAATTCTTATTATGTTTCTACTAATGAGAAGTTTTAGATTAGCTTAATAGTAAAGATGAAATAATTGTTAACCTTAAGTATTTAAGCTGCTTTTGAGTTCTTTCCCTATCTTGAGGGATTTCCAAGTTTTTAATTAGTATTTTAATAATGGTTAACAAGATTATAGGATGATGGGACTCCATATAAGTCCCACCACCAGAGTTCTGTATCCAATTCCCTCCAGGAAGCTTCTCTATTCTTTATCCCTCTGGTGGTATAGATCAAAATTCTTCATGGGCTGCAGAAAGTGGAAAGTCTGGCTGCTCTGAGTGCTTCTCTGCTGGACATGGACATTGGTAGGTCAATTCATACCCCCCAGCCTGTTTCTATCTTTCCCTAGTGGGATAAGGATCTGGAGAAGTGAGATTTCAGGATACATTGGTGAGGTCATCTGCCCAAAGAAGTCAGGATGGGAATTATGGTAGCATTTGCAAACTGATAGCTGAAAAACAGTACAATATAAAGCAGGATAATCTGTTTAATAATCAGTAACCTAGAGGTCAGAATAGAGCAAGTGCAACTAAGGGTCTTGGTGTGAGAAGTTAGGCCACAATTTTAGATACATTTCGAGGGATCCATTGGGTTTAGTCATTTTTGCAACTGCCAAGTTTTAGTAATCTAAGAGCTGATATTTATCGTAAAACACACCAAATGTTGGGAATTTATGAGAAAGATTCTTGCCTTGCAATAAGAGTGTGAATTATTTAAATTCATTAAATAAGCATATAAAAATCTAGTAGGGTAGATAGCATAATGGCAAAAGCATACATAGCAAAAGACTCATGTTTGAAGCTCTGAGTTCCCAGGTTCAAACCCCTGAGATGCACATCTCTCTCTCTCTCTCTCTCTCTCAGTAAAATAAGATATTTTTAAAATAATATAAAAATCTGAAGCTTCATAAAACATATATATCCCTGTATCTTTTTTTTTTTTTTACTAATTTGGTAGAACTACCATTCATAGAAAGTTGTCAAATTCACTGAAAAATAGATTTGGTGAAAATTTTGAAAGCAACTTTACTCAGTAAGACTATCCTCTGGGAAAGGGAATTTCAACATTTAAATAGTATTATGTTGTCAACATACAGTAGGGGCTGAGTGTGGTTGGTGCTTGATAATGGGCATGTTGAATATAGGTAAACCAGAATATATAAGTATTTTGCTTGTTTTATGCCACCAGAGTTATTTCTCAAACAACATCAGGAATAGCGGTCATTTGATAGAGCTCAGAAAAAAGATATAGAGGCAGAGAGAAGGAGAGATATCAACAACACTGCTTCATTGCTTATGAATCTTACTTTCTGCAGGTAGAATTTCACACACCTATGGACATCTAATCTTTGATAAGGGGGCCCAAAGGATTAAATGGAAAAAGGAGGCTCTCTTCAATAAATGGTGCTGGGAAAACTGGGTTGTAACATGCAGAAGAAAGAAATTGAACCACTTTATCTCACCAGAAACAAAAATAAACTCCAAATGGATCAAAGACCTGGATGTCAGACCAGAAACAATCAAATACTTAGAGGAAAACATTGGTAAAACACTTTCCCACCTACACCTCAAGGACATCTTTGATGAATCAAACCCAATTGCAAGGAAGACTAAAGCAAAAACAAACCAATGGGACTACATCAAATTGAAAAGCTTCTGCACATCCAAAGAAACTATTAAACAAACAAAGAGACACCTCACAGAATGGGAGATCTTCACATGCCACACATCAGACAAGAAACTAATCACCAAAATATATAAAGAGCTCAGCAAACTTAGCACCAAAAAAGCAAATGACCCCATCCAAATATGGGCAGAGGATATGAACAAAACATTCACTACAGAGGAGATCCAAAAGGCTAACAAACATATGAAAAACTGCTCTGGGTCACTGATTGTCAGAGAAATGCAAATTAAGACAACACTAAGATACCACCTCACTCCTGTAAGAATGGCATACATCAAAAAGGACAGCAGCAACAAATGCTGGAGAGGTTGTAGGGACAGAGTAACCCTTTTACATTGCTCATGGGAATGTAAATTGGTACAGCCCCTGTGGAGAGCAGTCTGGAAAACTCTCAGAAGGCTAGACATGGACCTTCTATATGATCCAGTAATTCCTCTCCTGGGGTGATACCCCAAGGACTCCATAACAGCCAACCAAAAAGAGGTGTGTACTCCTATGTTCATAGCAGCACAATTCATAATAGCTAAAACCTGGAAGCAACCCAGGTGCCCAACAACAGATGAGTGGCTGAGAAAGCTGTGGTATATATACACAATGGAATACTATGCAGCTATCAAGAACAATGAACCCATCTTCTCTGACCCATCTTGGACAGAGCTAGAAGGAATTATGTTAAGTGAGCTAAGTCAGAAAGATAAAGATGAGTATGGGATGATCCCACTCATCAACACAAGTTGAGGAAGAAGATCTGAAAGGGAAACTAAAAGCAGGACCTGACCAAATTGTAAGTAGGGCACCAAAGTAAAAGCCCTGTGGTGAGGGGTAGACATGCAGCTTCCTGGGACAGTGGGGGGGTGGGAGTGGGAGGGAGGGATGGGTCACAGTCTTTTGGTGGTGGGAATGGTGTTTATGTACACTCCTAGTAAAATGTAGTCATATAAACCACTAGTTAATTAATACGATAGCGGGAAAATTAATTGTATGTCTCGAAGTTTTTTAAAACACAGACTAAATCTTTTTAATATGTAGGCTGTGTATTTGATAGGCGGACTCTCTCAAAAGCCTAGACCAAGTAGATCAGAAGCAACCAATAGCACAGCTATATATAAGATACTGGGTACTGTACAGCAAACCCTAACAAAAGGACTTTTCAAAGTTAACCCAATTAACAAATAATGTGATGATAACATTAACTATCCATTGTCTTTATGAACCCTAAGACAGCAGGAACCTCACATCTCCACTATAGAGCCTCTACTTCCCCCAGTCCTGAAACCCTTGGATAGGGCCCACTTTCCCATATGCCTCTCCCAATCCATATCAAATAATGTTGCATCTGCCCATCACAACCTAATCAACACAACGATGGCCACCTCAACATGCTTCACTTCAGACTGTGTCCAGAGACTTCACGTGTGGAATGACAACCCTTCAGCTTCATTACTCGGGTGAGACCTTTCCTTTCATAGTATTCTCTAATTCCATCTCAGGTGGTTCACTTTCTAACAAAGTCCCAAAACCTAGATATACACCAGTTTCTGTGAGAGAGTGCATATGTTCACACATATTCATAAACTACTGCAAAATATATACCTGAAAGCAGAAGTACACTAGCGTTTGCAGTGAGTACCTCCCTAACACTTCCTCCCCACTATTCCAAGCTTTGAGTCCATGATTGCCCAACAATTTGTTTGGCTTTGTATGTTAACTCTCTTTTCAGTCACCAGGTTCCAGCTGTAATCAGGATGCCGGCCAGACTTCCCTGGACTGAAGACCCCACCAATGTGTCCTGGAGCTCTGCTTCCCCAGAAACCCACCCTACTAGGGAAAGAGAGAGGCAGACTGGGAGTATGGACCAACCAGTCAACGCCTATTTTCAGTGGGGAAGCAATTACAGAAGCCAGACCTTCTAGCTTCTGCAACCCACAATGACCCTGGGTCCATGCTCCCAGAGGGATAGAGAATGGGAAAGCTATCAGGGGAGGGGGTGAGATATGGAGATTGGGTGGTGGGAATTGTGTGGAGTTGTACCCCTCCTACCCTATGGTTTTGTTAATTTATCCTTTCTTGAATTAAAAAGCATAAATAATAAAATAAATAAATTAATAAAAATAAAATAAAATAATATTTCAGTGCAACAGTGATTAAAGAAGGGAACTTCTTTGAGGAGCTCATTCTTTTTGCCCTCTCAGTATGTGTATATGTTATTAATCTTTATGCAAAGAGTATGCACTTTCTCAAAATGTACCTAATAGACTTTATTTATTTATTTATTTATTTGATAGAGGCAGTGAGATACCCAAGATGGAGATGGTAGATAGGGAGAAACAAACAGGCAAAAAAACAGAAAGACCCCTGCATCACTTGAGTGTTGGACACTTAATACATAGGCCTACCAGGTGTGTTACCACTGCCCCCCAGTCCCCTAGTGTGTTGTCAAATCATATATCCAACCTTATTAACAACCAGAAATATGTGGGGTGCCATATTGACAAAATTCTTGATTTGACTGTTTGGTGGAGATGCATCTTATTCAAGGGACTGACAGTGGTGCATCTGGTTGAATCTACACCTATTCAAATACCCCCATCCAAGCCCCTGCTCTCCTCCTGTATGGAGAAACCTTAGCAAGAGGTGAAGCAGATATGCAATTGTATCTCTCCATCTGTACTTCTTTATCTCCCCATTTTCTCTCAATTTCTCTGTCTTTATCCAATGAAATAGAAATAAATTAAAAAAATAAACCTTATTCAATATGTCATAATACTAAATTTCAATCCCTGGAAAATCATCATACACTACAGATTAATATGATGGATAACGTGTAACTTAGAAACCACACAATTAAAAAAAATAAAATATACACCCCAAATCTCACAACATAGCCTACAAAGTCTGAGAATCAGATGCATACCAACAAACACATGGAAAGTAGTGGGGAGAGCATTACTGGCAGAGGAGGCTAGTTCCCCAGAACGATGCCAGCAACAAAGAGAAAAGCAAGAGGAGCCATTTTGAAGCCAGGACACTGAGTTGTAGCAGCACAGGGCGAAACAAAACAGTTCAGTCAGAGGCCACAGTACAGTCTGGTAAAAGTAGACATAGCAAGATCCAGAGGCACAGAAAACTGCATGATTCAGCAACAAGAAAAGTAGGTGTGGGAAACCTTAGTGGAGACATACAGAAACATTAAAAAACCCATCACCCACTGCAGGTTTAACCTAACCAAACCTAAGTAAGCTGGAGAGATGCCTATCCTCTCCCCATCGTGCCTCAAAGCACCCCTTAGCCCCCATACACCACCACAAAAATACAACAATAATCTGCAGTGAGTACCCCCCAACACTTCATCTGCATTATTCCGGCCTTTAGATCCATAATAGTTCAACAATTTGTTTGGCTTTGTATGTTAACTCTCTTTTCAGCCACTAGGTTCCAGATGCCAGCATGATGCCGACCAGACTTTCCTGGACAAACAACCCCACCAATGTGTCTTGGAGCTTAGCTTCCCCAGAGTCCCATCCTACTAGGGAAAGAGAGAGGCAGACTGGGAGTATGGATCAACCAGTCAATGCCCAGGTTCAGTGGGGAAGCAATTACAGAAACCAGACCTTCCACTTTCTGCAACCCACAATGACCTTGGGTCCATACTCCCAGAGGGATAGAGAATGGGAAAGCTATCAGGGGAGGGGATAGGATATAGAGATCTGGTGATGGGAATTGTGTGGAGTTGTACCCCTCCTATCCTACAGTTTTGTTAATGTCTCATTTTTTAAATAAATAAAAGAAAAAAATACAACCACAACATTACCTATCAGTTGAATAGCGTAAGCCATACCTAACTGAAACAAGAAAATAAATAAAAATGTCCATCACCATGAGGATTTTGAAAACATGACTGAATTTGAATTCAGAATTTGAACTAGAATTCTGAATTTAAATTCAGAAAGCTAATTATGAAGATAACGTAGAACTTCAACCATTACATACAACAATATATTAAGAAATCTGAGGACCTCTTCACCAAAGAATTAAAAATTTCACAAAGGGCACAGGTGGTGGTACACTTAGTTAAACGCCTACATCACAGTGCACAAGGACTCAGATTCAAGCCCCTGGTTCCCATCTGTAGGGGGAAAGCTTCATGAATGGTGAAGCAGGGCTGCAGGCATCTGTTTCTGTTTCTTTCTCTCTCTGTATCCACCTCCCCTCTAAATTTTTCTCTGTTTCTGTTTAATAAATAAATAAAATACCTTAATTTTTTTTCACAAAGAGACATCAGAAAGGAAATCTTGGAGCTAAAGGAAACTCTTGAGAATGTAAGAACCTATCTAAGAAGCCTTGTATCCAGAATAAAACAGCTTGAGGACAGATTATTAGACTGGAAGATAAAACCACCACACTCTCAGAGTGCAAAGGAGCTGAGGAAGAAAGGTTTGTGGAAAATGGAACAATTATTGTGAAATAGAAAACACCAACAGAAGAAAAACTCTGAGAGTTATTGAGGCCCCTGAAGATGAAAAAAAGAAAGAAGTAAGCAGAAAGAAACAGAGAGAGAAGTAGAGAGCACATTCAAAGAAATTATTACAGAAAACTTCCACAGCTGGGGAATAGTTAAAATATGGGTAAAAATGAAATTGAACAAAAATAAAAAATACTGAACTGCAAACAACCCCAAGAAACATCACATCATAATAACATTGCATGTTGCAAGGGAAAGGAAGAATCTCACATACAGAGGCAGAACCATCAGACAGGCTGTCACCAGCCCTCTCAACACAAACCTGAGAATGGAATTTAAAGATATTTTCACAGTATTAAGATAAAAACCACCAGCCACGTATAATGCATCCTGCCAAACTACCCTTCAAGTATGAAGGAGAAATCAAACCTTCCTGAATTGATGGAATTCTTCCTAAATTGATGGAATTCACCACCACCATCTCTGTCCTGCAAGAACTACTGAAAGGACTACTACTACAGGAGGAAAAGAAGTAAAAGAACTCAAATTTCAAATGAGGTAATCTGTGGTAGAATTAAAATGGAAACTCAAACAACAGCAACAAAATGAATGAATATAAAGGGAGGACAGAAAAAAACAGAGTGATATGACCATTGAGGGTAAACCTAGGTAAACTATCAAAGACTTAGACAGAAGAACAAAGACATTAAATCTGAGTCTTTGCTTCACCCATTCTGGAAACAGAAGAAAAAGTGTTTGGTGGGATAGGTCAAGAAGTGATGCATAGAGGATGACTCCACATGTAAATGGAACTTGAGAGACAGAGTTAGAGAGGAACACATGATGAAACTTGGACTGGGGAGATGTATGGCAGCAAAGCAAGGGACTCTGGAAATAAGAGTTGAATAAGAGGGCTATAAGGGAGAGGGAGTTTGGAGTACTTGATGAGGGGGATAAGAGTGTGTAGCAGACACTTGTTATGGCACAACTGGGAAACCATATATGTGTATAAACAAATGTTCCATAATTCATTAACATCCTAATAAAAAATACAAATGAATCCTCACACACACACACACACACACACACATAAAAAAGAAACCACACCAAAGGGGTCAGTTAGTGTTCTACATGGAAGAATTCACACATTACTTTGTGCAAGACTAGGTTTAAGCCCTGGATCACCACATGTGAGCAGCTTCACAAGTGGTGTAGTATTGCAGTATTCATCCATCTCTCTCTGTCTCTCTTTCCCTCCATATTTCTCACTTTCTATCTTGAGAAAAGAGTAAACATAGCTGAGAGATCATTAGAGTCATGTAGGCACTAAGCTCCATCAATAGCTTCTGTGTAAATAGAAATAAATCATAAAGTTGAAAAATTGAAAATTAGAAAATGCCCATGAAAAAGAAAGAAAATACACCAAAAAATTTACCCTAAGTCTAAAGTATAAGTCCTTTTACAAAGGGCTGAATTTTCCCTCTCAGCCCATGTAGCTTTCCAACTTCTGTTCCCATTCAGAAAGAACTGAATTTATATTGGAATTATATTGGTATATTGAAATTCATATACCAGAGACTTTGGGTATTTTTTTGAGGACTGGAAACCCTTGATTAGGCTGTTTGGAGAGAGTGGTAGACAAGGCAAGAACAGATCATGTAGGAGGGAACGAACAATATCTAAGCCAATCCACATAAAAATGCCAAGTGGTAATAAGGTTATGAAGTTAATAAATAAGTCTGAGAAGACATAATGGGACCAAATGAGAGTATTCAATAAAGACTTCTAAGAATGGGATATCTAGGCTAAGAGAAAGAGCTAGAGGGCTATAGACTGATAGACAAACATGCACATCTCTTCGATTCCAAGAAGGAGAAATTGCTTTAAAAAGTCACAAACAAAGCACAATTAACCTTTTTTATACTTAACTCATTTGAAATTATAACCTATAAACATTTTTATAATTAATAACTTGTGACTGTGATGAAAATACAACTTTTTTTGCTACTTTGGAAAAAGCATAGGTCCTACTTTTGATTTTTTACTTAACTTTATCAATCAATATATTGGCTCTATAAAGCAATACACATAATTAATGACAAAGGTCTGTCTCCACTTCTTTTTATCTTCAACTGAAAATCAAGGTAAAATTACTGTATAATTGCATGAGATAATCATAAAATATGTTATGTCTTAAAGACCCAATGTAATGTGATAATACTGTTGATTTAAAAAATAGGTGGATAATAACCTGAATACCTTTATATATTCACAAATTTGTCCTCTTCCTGTTAGCTTTGGTTATAGCTGTTGTTGGACAGGAAAAATATTAGTGAAAATAGTGATTATTTTATCTTTACCTTCATGCTGACTACTTCTCTGTGGGAAATAGTCAATATTCTCTTCATCTTAGATCTGTCTAAATAGGGAACTAATATATAGTACCATTGTGTCTTTGTTGGAAATTTTTGCTTTCTTCAAAGAAACCTGAAAGAAATGTTGAATTGGTAAGTTGAAAGTCAGGGGTCACATTTGTACAAAATGTCTCTCTTCTTTATTTGCAATAATGGCCTTGATAGCTTTATAGACATTTCTTTTTAAAAGGTCTTTTTAAAACAGAAGATAATGACAAGTTGATATTTTTCATGAGGAGATAAATTTTAAACGTGTAATACAGTTTTATGAATCAGCCTATTCCCAAATAAAGTAGGTTAAAATTAAATATAATTTAAAAAGGTATCTCCTTTCATTTAAAGATGTGTGCCTACTTTTCTTTAAATTTGTTTATTTACTTAAAAAAGGAGAGGTTAACAAAACTGTAGGATAGGAGGGGTACAACTCCATACTATTCCCATCATCAGATCTCCATAACCCATCCCCTCCACTGATAGCTTTCCCATTCTTTATCCCTCTGGGAGTAGGACATTGTGGGTATGGCAGAAGGTGGAAGGTCTGGCTTCTGTAATTGCTTCCCCGCTGAACCTGAGCGTTGACTGGTTGATCCATACTCCCAGTCTGCCTCTCTCTTTCCCTCGTAGGGTGGGGCTCTGGAGAAGAGACTCTCCAGGACATATTGGTGGGGTCGTCTGTCCAGGGAAGTCTGGTCGGCATCATGCTGGCATCTGGAACCTGGTGGCTGAAAAGAAAGTTAACATACAAAGCCAAACAGATTGTTGAATAATTATGGACCTAAAGGCTGGAATAGTGCAGATGAAGTGTTGGGGGGTACTCACTGCAGACTATTGTGTACTTTTGCTTTCAGGTATATATTTTGCCCTAGTTTATGGTTACATGTGAACATATCCTGTATCTCATGGGACCTGGTTTATATCTAGGATTTGGGAGTTTGTTAGGAAGTGAACCACCTGGGATGGAATTAGAAAATACTATGAAAGGAAAAGTCTCACCAGAGTAATGAAGCTAAAGGGTTGTCATTCCACACCTGAAGTCTCTGGACACAGTCTGAAGTGAAACATGCTGAGGTGGCACTCGTTGCATTGATTAGGTTGTGATCCACAGATGCAATATTATTTGATATGAATTGAGAGAAGCATGCAGGAAAGTGGGCCCCACCCTAAGTTTCCACGACTGGGGGACATATAGGCTCTATAATGGAAATGTGAGATTCCTGCTGTCTTGGGGTTCAAGAAGACAATGGATAGTTAATGTTATCATCACATTATTTGGTAATGGATTAGCTTTGAAAAGTCCCTTTGTTAGGGTTTGCTGTATAATACCCAACATCTTGAATATAGTGTGCCTACTTTTAAAAAAAAAATTATTTATAAAAAGGAAACACTGAAAAAAAACATAGGATAAGAGGGGTACAACTCCACACAATTCCCAGAACTTCATATCCCATCCCCTCCCCTGACAGCTATTCTTTATCCCTCTGGGACTATGGACCCAGGGTCATTATGGGGTGCAAAAGGTGGAAGGTCTGGCTTCTGTAATTGCTTCCTGGCTGAATATGGGCATAGACAGGTCAACCCATACTCCCAGCCTATCTCTCTCTTTCGCTGGTGAGGCAGGGCTCTGGGGAAGAAGGGCTTCAGGACACATTGGTGGAGTCGTCTGCCCAAGGAAGTCCAGATGGCATCATGGAACCTGGTGGCTGATGCTGCCAGTGATATCTTAGAAAGATCAGTATCCATATTGAGGATTTCTATAAAATATTAACACATCTATGAGTCCAGTGTTTTCTGTGGAAAATAATTAAAAAGCACTTAGAACTCTTTCATATTGATTTGTAAATGTTGATGTTATATCTGTAGTCTGTGAACTGAGTTTCTTACTCTGGATTAAAGATGACTTACTGACTTCCTGCTTTTTTCAGCATGGAACCTTCCTTCAGTGTGGTACCAGCGTGGTTTGAACCTGAATCACACACATGGCAAAGCAGCATCCTACCCAACTGAGCAATTACACTGGCTGTTGCTTCGCTCTCCAACTATTTCTCTCACATTGTGGTAACTCATAAAACCAGTTACAATAGGAATACCCAAAAGGCACTTGGATATTAAAATACCAAGGCCACAAACTCATAGAAAAAGTTATTACATGTAACTGAAGTTGTGAACTACAGGGCTTAATGGGCTCTAATAACTAGGTAGACATAATATCTGGAATTTACTCTCATTACAGAGATTAGAAAAAGATACATAATTTGACAAAAAAAGATCCAGAGAACTGTTATTTAATAGGTGTTAGCATTATAGACTATGGTCTATATTAAAAATATCCATATACACTCCTATTAACTTATAGTCTCACAAATCACAATTTAACAAATATACACCATATGTATTTACTTCTATGACTACTATGCTTATTTTTACAGTTCAAGAAACAGAACGTATAAGTAAACTGTACGAAATCTGCTGCATAAGTGTCAAACATGGGATTTAACAGCTGTAAGTCTGATTCCAGAGTTATTAGTTAACACAGTATGGACATGTTTACTGTCTCCAACAAGTGTTTGGTATCCAGTCCAAATTCATGAAGCTAGTAAGGTGTATCACCTAGAATAAATATCCAGGACAAATAACCCCAAAGCCCATGCTCACAAATAATTCCCATCATCACAAACGCTTGGAAGCAGTAGGTTCTAGCTGTTTAGTAGTGAATTGGGAAACTCAAGGGTTTTGAACTAGAATAACTAGGTTTAGGGAAAGAGAGTATCTTTAATCAAAATATATGCCAGCAAAGTAGAAGAACATAAAAATAAGCTAGAAAAGTATGGCTTTTTTATGTTCTCAAATTCTCTCCTTTGGATTCTTTCCTTCTTTTCTGCATTTCCTATAATGGCGCAGCTGCTAAGAATAGAGCACAGCTGAAAGGATTTATCTGAAATCTTCCTCTGAGACTGAATGAAGCAGATTTATAAAAGAGAAAATTGGCTTTTACTGAGTGTCTACTATGTGTCCAGCATTACATTATACCCAGAGGTCTAAGTTTTTTTTGTTTTGTTTTGTTTTGTTTTCAGAATTTCTTTTAGAGTTTAAAAATTATAAGGACCAGAGTTTTGTTTATATGGATTACATAACAATCAACATTGGTATAATAAAATTTAAGATTAGATTTAAGGAACATTAATCAATTTGTTTCAAATAATAATAACATGGTCAGTATACTATCTATATATAACATCTATATTTTTCAAAGAACTATCATTTTATTAGGCCAACAGTAGCACTATATATATTTTATTAGAGCACTGCTCATCTCAAGCTGTGTCATGACCTCTAACAAAGCATATATACTCGAAAGGGATGGTGGGTATGTAAGGTTACTTAAGCAAGCTCCCAATGAAAGTTCAGTCCTTCCTTAATTTTTATGTCCTCTTTTCCAATGTGGCCATTCCTGCCTGATCTTTTCCCTGGACCCATGGGATTCTGTCTCTTCCAGGAGCTGCACATGTATCTAAACACTGGTGACCTAAGGTTAAGGACTAATGGCTTCTGCCTCAAGGCAAGCTAGCCTTTTCTTCTGAGTATATTTTCACCTCTGTACTTAGATACCTAATAAACTTACCATGTTTTACAAACCACACAGCAAAAGCACATGGACATTTTTATTTTTTTATAGTTAAAGAGATAAAAATTATATACATATACATACATATATATTGACTGGTAGAGGGGTTACTCAGCTGATGGGGCAGAAGACTTGAATGTATGAGGTCCTAGATGTGATTTCTTGTGTTGTATATACCAAAACAGTATAATACTCTGGCTCTTCTCTCTTTATTTCTCTCCCACTGAAAATTTAAATAATTTTTAAATAAATATGTAGCTAGATATATGTAAAAAGGGGTTTGAAAATGTATATACACAAATACATATATTATACATATATGCATTATATGTATATACATACGCCAACATATGATAATATATTCAGCATCATTTGTCCTTAGGCAAATGTAATTCAAAACCAGAATGAAAGACTATTCCATACAGGATAAAATGACTAGAATAAAGACATAAAATACCAATGGTTGGTAAGGATGTTAAGAGATTATAACCCACATTCCTGTGGAGTTTATAAATGCTAAAACTATTTTAGAAAATAATCTAGCAGTTCCTCAAAATATTAAACATATAGCCCTAATATGGCTCACCTAGCCCACTATTATTATATACTCAATAAAATTACTACATATAACCATACAAAAATGTATACCACTTTTTTTTATTGTATTGTGTCAGGCCTTAAGCCAACCCCCACCCCACTCTGCTCCATCCTCCATTGCTGATATTATGGCCTATTTACATAATCATTGTTTTTCCTGAAAGATCCCCACCTTTGATATATCTTCTTTCTACCTGGAGACCTGCCCTGCCTGCAGGGTATTAATTAATCCTACTGGTTAAAACTTTCACAACAGTTGTTAAGGGAGTGTCTACCTTAGACTGCTCTTTTCTTTTCTCCACCCTCTTAGCCATTTCCTCTTCCAAATTGCTGCTTCCGGTTCTAATAGAAAAAAGTGTTGTCTCTGATCAATAAAGACACATTGCATTCCGCTCTGCTATGCCATGAGTTCCTGGTCTCTCCCGGGTCTCTGAATAAGCAGCAGCCCAGGTTGGCTCTTGAGTTCTCGCCAACCCAGAGAGCAC
The DNA here is from genome assembly GCF_950295315.1 of Erinaceus europaeus. Lineage (NCBI taxonomy): Eukaryota > Metazoa > Chordata > Mammalia > Eulipotyphla > Erinaceidae > Erinaceus > Erinaceus europaeus. The sequence continues at coordinate 48,310,827 of NC_080166.1, forward strand.
ATGCCCAGGAAGAATTATTTGTTATAGCCAGAAAGTAGAAATAAGTCTAATGTTCAACAATAGATAAATAAAATTTTTGGAATATACATATAAAAATTGTATTAGGTTATAGACAATAATTATGTATGGACCTATGCTAAAATATGAGTAGACTTTAAAAAACATTAATCTAAATGAAAGTCCACATGTTAAAAAGATGTGATCAGTGGAGTGAAAATAAAATAGTACTTATCAGAGACTGGGGAAAAGGTGGACTAATGAGTGTTAATGGTTATGAGGCACATTCTGTTGATAAGAGTGTTCTGGGATAATAGTGGTGATGGCTGTGGAAAATGTGATTATACAAAACAACAATGTTATAGAATGTTAATGCTTTAAAACAAAACAACAGAATAATGAGTGGTCTCCCATCTTTCCAAAATCCTAATACTTTCTTCCAAACCCCATTGTGTGCCCTGTCTCCCTATTCTCAGGACATCAACACCACTTAAAGCCAATGTTTTAGTTAGTAATTGATTACAGGGAGAAGATTAGAAAAAAAAAAAAAAAAAAAAAAGAAAATCTTTACTCTGAGTGCATACTCATCTTGTTTTGTTTGACTTTGGGAGGTGGTCTGAGAGTTAATGGTTTAGAGTACAGTTCTTGACACCTGGGCATAATTCTTAATCTCTCCATGGTAGGCGTCTGTGTAACATTCTCACCGCCAATTTAGATTCTTTCCCAGCATCTTGCTCTAGAACTCCTGCCTCCAGCTCTATTCCTCTTCCTCCTTTCAAGAGTCCTTTGCTTTAGTAAAGAGTGCATATTCTTTTATAAGAACAGAGTGTGAGAAAACTCATACTTGTGCCAGCTCTAGAGCTAAGTAGCTCTGATTCCTGAAGTTCAATGATCTAGCTGGTAAATAAGAGATAAAAAAAATAGTGACCCCACCTCAAAAAACTGACGCAATCCAAGTTATATCAGTGGCAGCTTTCTTGTAAGCTTTAGAGTGTGTAAGCATGCTCCATCTTAAAAAGTAAAAAAGCAAGGAGTACAGCAGTAGTGCAGCCGGTTAAGCGCACGTGGCGCAAAGTACAAGGACCGGTAAGGATCCTGGTTCGAGCCCCAGGCTCTTCACCTGCAGGGGAGTTGCTACACAGGTGGTGAAGCAGTTCTACAGGTATCTTTCTTTCTCTTCTCCTGTCTTCCCCTCCTCTCTCCATTTCTCTCTGTCCTATCCAACAATGACGACATCAATAACAATAATAACTGCAACAACAACAAAAAAACAAGGGCAACAAAAGGGAAAATTAATAAATATAAAACAATTTTTAAAAAATCAAAAAACAATACCTAAGATTTTAAAAATATACTACTAATTACCACTTCAGTCTCTCAGGTAATTATACTGAACTGACTGTATTCTTTGAGCCAATCAATATTTGCCTATACTAATTCTTGCCCATCTATTCTCTTGATGTAAATGCCTTTAAGCCCAATGAAATCTCTGTTCTATATTTTATTTTCTGCCATCAATTTCATTGACGTAAATGACTGGCAGAAGACACCTATGTCAACTGTTGTGATTCAATCAGCAAAATCAGCAACTTACAAAAAGGCACAGCTTTGCTTCTTCATCGTTCTTTTTTCTTTTTCCCTTCTCTATTCCATGTAATATTATGCTGTTTAGGAGTACAGGGTCACACTTATTCAAATATATGTTGTCCCATCACACTCACCATGGAGATATCAAGGACTCTTCACCACAGTTCAACCAACCTCCTCCATCCTCTTCTCAGCTCCTCTGGAAACCCCAGTTCTTCAATCAGAATATTAGTGCTTGGTTTTTGTTTTGTTTTGGGTTCCTTTACTTTGCTTCTTTACATTCCACACTGGAGTAAATCATGTGGTATTTTTTTTTCATCCTTCATGGTAATTGAAGTGAATTTTAGACTATACGATGTTCCAAGCAACTGATAATGTGTGATTTTTTAAAATTTTTACCCTGCTTCATTTTAAGTAGTTTAACTGACAATTCCATGAGTTTATAATGTACTTTTTTTCTTCCATGACTGACCTGTTGACATTTCTGCCCAAATGACTTTTTTTATCCTAGATTTTTCTTACATAAAAAGTTTGAAAATCTCTCATGCCCATCAGGATGTTCATATTTTTCTGTGTCTTACTGAGTAGGCACAACAAAACTTTTATTTGTCCTACTAATTGCATCACTTTCAATCCCATATAATTATTTTCCTGCATATTAGAGATCTTGTCTTTCTTTATATAACTCTTAATTTTTAATTGGATGTCAGACATCACAAAATTCCCTTTGTCAGGCCTTGCATATTTTATATTCTCGAAATATACTTCATTCAGAAGAAAATTAAGTTATTTAAAAACAGTTTGATCCTGTTTTACTTTTTTACGTTGAATAGAGCAGTCATTAGGCAATAACTACTTTTACCAATGTAGGAAGAATGTCCTTCCATATTGTTTGTGTGTATGTTTTTACTTGATCTAATGTAAATTATGCCTATGTATGAACTCTATAGACATTATTCTGATTGTCCTTTTATTCTATGCTTTCCCATCAGGTTGTGTTCTCAAGTGCATGTGCTGACTTGGACAAGCCAAAGATTTAGAAAAACTAGTAGTGGGGCCAGGCAGTTACACACCTGGTTAAGTGTTCACATTACAGAAAAACCAGTAACATATTTCTAGGTCTGAGTATTCAATACTCTTTTCTCCAATAGATTGGCCTGCGTACTGTAGCCATTATGACTTCTTACAGTTCTCAATACTTGTTCACATTAGGCAGACAACAAGGTTTTTTCAGTGCAACCCCTCCTTGTAGTGTGGAAGGAGCCTCATTCTGAGCAGTAAACAAAATAATCTTAGTGCTCACTTTTCAGTTGTCTTTCCCTCAGTATTGATGTCTCATTTGGCTTCATTATTTCCAGACATCCTTATGAATGTTTAGTTGTTTAGCAGTCAGAAAGTTGAAATAACCCTATTCTCTGTTACTCTTCCATGCCTAAAATGAGAAATTCTAGTGAGATATTGTTCAAAATATTGATTATTCACAATGCTGATATGTAGAATTTCTCTAATTTTTAATTAGTGATTAAAGGGTTACAAGTTTGTAAGATTACCCACCAACAAATCTCTGTATCCCCATCCTCCCACCTCCCAAAGATAACCACCATAATGCTCACAAGTGTTAGACTTTACTTGCTTGTTCTTTTTTTTCCATGTTCATGTGTATCTTATTTCTAGATTCCACATATGAGTGAAACCATCTGGTAGTTGTCTTTCATCTATGTAATTATTTTGCTAAGCATAACCACCTCCAGTTCCATCCGTTTGGTCCCAAAGAAAATAATATTATCTGTTTTGATTGAAGAATAGTATTCCATGGAATATACAGACTGTAACTCTCAGGTATCTGTTGATAGGCATTGAAACTGCTTCCACTCTTTGGTTATTATGAACAATGCAACTATAAATAGGGGTTCATATGTCCCTTGAAATTTGTGTTTAGGTGTCCTTTGGGTAAATGCCTAAGAGTGATATTGCTGGATCATATTGTAACTCCATTCTTATTTCTTTCAGGACTCTCTAAGTTGTCTTTCAAAAGGACTGCCCCAGTTTGCATTCTCACCATCAATGTAGCAGAATTCCCTTTTCTCCTCAATCTCACCTGTCATTTCCTGATTTGTTGATGGAAGCCATTCTCTCAGGTATGAGAAGGTATCTCAATGTAGTTTTAAATTGTATTTTTCTAATGGTAAGTGAAATGGAGCATTTCTTCATATGTGTGGGCCATGTGTATCTTTTCTTTAGAGAACTGTCTGTTTAGTTTTTTTTGATACACTTTTTTATTTGGACTATTTTTACTTCTTTTGTAGATCTGTACCCCATTGTGTATAGTTGTTCAGTGTCAGTCACTTATCAGATGCATGATGTGCAAATATTTTCTCTCACTTACTGGGTTGCCTGGTTGCCCTTATGTACTTTGCTTTCCATTTGTAGAAACTCTTTAGTTTCATGTAATTCCATTTGTTTACTCTTGTTTTCATTTCCCGAGCCCATGGGGTTGTGTCTGCAAATACATCTTCTCCCCCCACCACCACAGTTATTACTGGGTGCCAGCATGAAGAATCTATTGCAGGGGCAGGGGTAATGGGTTAAGTGCACTTGGCACAAAGCGCAAGGACCAGAATAAGGATACCAACCACCCCCTCCCCACTTCCTATCGGCAGGGGGGGTTGCTTCACAAGCGGTGAAGCAGGTCTGGAGGTGTCTATCTATCTTTCTCCCCCCTTTTCTGTCTTCCCCTCCTCTCTTGATTTCTCTCTGTCCTATTCAACAACAGCAACATCAATAACAACAACAAGGGCAACAAAGTGGGAAAAATAGCCTCCAGGAACAGTGGATTCATAGTGCAGGCACTGAGACCCACAGATAATTTTGGGGGAAAAAAAAACAAGAATCTACTACTCCCTGTGGCCTTTTTTTTTTTTAGATTTTTATTTATAAAATGGAAACACTGACAAGATCATAGAATAAGAATGGTACAATTCCCACCACCACAACTCTGTGTCCCTTCCCTTCCCCTGATAGCTTTCATATTCTTTATCCCTCTGGGAGCATGGTCATTATGGGATGCAGAAGGTGGAAGGTCTGGCTTCTGTGACTGCTTTCCCACTGAACATAGGCATTGGCAGGTCAATCCATACTTCCAGCCTGTCTCTTTCTTTACCTAGTGGGACAGAACTCTGGGGAAGCGGGTCTCCAGGACACACTGGTGAGATTGTCTGCCTAGGGAAGTCTGGTTGGCATCATATTAGCATCTGGAACCTGGTGGCTGAAAAATAGTTAAAATAGAAAACCGAGAAAATTGTTGACTAATCATAAATCTAAGGGCTGGAATATTGTGGATGAAGATTTGGGGTCTCTGTTTTGGAAAAAATATAGTAGGTCTATTTTAGGTATATTCCAAGGGGCCCATGACTTTATTGGTTTTTGTCTGAGCTTGACATCTAACATGCAGATGACCTAAGTTATTGTCTGGAGAGATGGTGTCATAGTTGGAAAAAAGGACCGGAAAGCCGGATCAGGGAAGAGAGTAGCTCCCAAATATGGCAGAAGCATATAAATATTATCAACTGTAAACCCCATGAATTTGACCTGGGGCCTTTCTTTTTTTTTACAGAACAGAGAAACTGAGAGAGGAAGGAAGAGATAGAGACAGAAACAGAAAGACACCTAAAGACTTGCTTTATAGCTCATGAAGTGGAACCCCTGCAGGTGAGAAGGTGGGGCTGGAACTAGCTCCTTGAAGTACGGTGATATGTTTTCCTAAACAAGTGCACCACCACAGACCCCCAAAACCCATTTTTGACATGAAGATCCTGGAAAATTTCACTGAAGTTTGCTCCTATAAATTTTAGAGTTTCTACTCTAATATCCAGATCTTTGATCCATTTTGATTTGACTTTGGCGTATGGTGTTAGGCGGTGGTCTAGTTTCACTTTCTAAATAAGGTTGTTGAATTATGCTGAGCTGGATCTACGTATATGTCAAAATTTAAAGAGCAATGAAATCCTGAAAGCTTCCATATTGCTTTTTCATTAGCCATTTTCATGTGGAATTCATAATTCACCTTTTAATTTCTATAACTTCCTCTATATATTCACACTGTTTTAATGAGCATGAACTATGACCTTAATGCTAGTCTTCATTTGAAACAACAGTGAGCAGATATATCAAGCCCCTGGCCTTGCGCAACTTATATTATTGCTAAGAGACACCTATACCAAATATATGCATATTAACACATTTAAATAAAACATTTTGTAATGATATGCACAGCAGGTGTCTCTCTGCCTCTTTCCCTATCTCTACCCCCTTCCACTCTCAATTACTTTGTCTCTATTCAACAAAAAATCAATAAAAAGAAGAAAAACATGATGTGTGCAGCAAAGTAATAGGAGAATGCATAAGAAATGCCATCTGCTGGCAGAGGTGCAATTTAGCCAGATGATAAGCAGAAAACTTCTGTGGTGCTAACCAAGGTGATATCTAAACTGCAAAACGATGTGCAAGATTTGCCAGTAGGAAGAGAAATCAAGTTGACAAAAGTTGAAATAGAAAATAGGTTGATGCTTCGGAGGTAAAATAACAAGACTGAAATTAAGGACACATTTACAGAATGAAAGATGGTACCAGAGATATATTTATATGTTAAATATATATATATTTAACATATAAATTAAGTTTATTAGATATTTTTATGTTATGATTTCACAAGAGCTAATAATATATCATGAATTTTAGGGGATAAAAATGAACAGGTGAACTCCATAGGGAACAATTGCAGTAATTGAAATGAGAGGTCATGATGATTTAACCACAGTATAGCTTATATTGATAAGTTTTGTAGGAAGGGGGAAGTAAGGGTAGCTGAGGTGGAGAGGTGTGTCAAGGAGACTTTCCAGATCTTTGATTTAAAAGCTGGGGTACGGGGTGGAACTTGTTAATAACAATAAGACTGTAAGAGAGGCAAGTGTTTAGAGGATGGTGACAAGTATTCCACTTCTATTAAGTTTGTAAATGTTAAGTTGCCAAGTAGAAATATCAAAATAGGTTGACAAATATATTTTTGGACCTTAGGGGACTAGTCACTTCTAGAAATTAAAAGAAAAGAAACCTGATTCATTTGGCATTATATAATTTCACTTATTTTTATGTAGTGACATTATTCTGCTGGTATGAAATTTGATCTTTTTGCCTACAAACCTCAATTGAAAACCTTTAAAACTTGAGAGGCTGGGCGGTGGTGCACCTGGTTGAGTGCCCATAAAACTTGGTTGTTAGGGCCAGGCAGGTTAAGTGCATATGACTCAAAGTGCAAGGACAGGTGGTAAGGATCCTGGTTGAGCCCCAGCTCCCCATATGCAGAGGGGTCACTTCCTAGGCAGTGACGCAGGTCTACAGGTGTCTGTTTTTCTCTCCCCGTCTCTGTCTTCCTGTCTTCTCTTGATTTCTCTCTGTCTTATCCAACAACAACGGCAGCAAAAAACAACAATGATAAAACAACAAGGGCAACAAAAGGGGAAAAATAGCCTCCAGGATCAGTGGATTCTTAGTGCAGGCAGGAGCCCCAGCAATAACCCTGGAGGCAAAAAAAAAAAAAAAAAAAAACTTGGTTATTGGTTCCTTCAGTCTTCCAGGTTACAACTGAACAAACAGGCACAGATGAGAAGCCTTCTGGAAGACAGATGATAAGATTTAGAACAATGAAGTATAGACAAGTTGCAATAGGGATTTGGAACTTCCTGAGCAGGAAGGAAGTTATAGGAGGGACAGCTATATGAAGATATTTCCATGACTGGAACTAGTTGTTAAAGACAAATATAGAGAATGTTGTATAGCTAAAATGCTATTCAGTTCATCAATGATTTAAAACTCCATACTATTATATAGAAATTTCTGATTCAGAAATGTTGCCTTACTATTTAGATTCATAACACAATATTGATTAAAGCTATTGAATAACACATGTCTGTGAATAACTGATGGATCATAACAGGGCCAGTACCCTAACTAAACCCCACATTATTGCTTTATAATATGTTACTACAATAGGAAACTATGCAAAGGGTACCTAGGGTCTTTCTATCTTACTTGTTACAATTGTATGTGAACCTATGATTAGATAAACACTTTAATTTATTATACTAATAATGGTTTCTGTCAATCAAATTCAACTCAAGGACTATTAGCTGAAACTTAGATTTTTAATTATCATATACTTTTATTTATTAATACAGAGACAGAAATAGGGCAAGAAAGGGAGAAAGACAGACACCTAAAATTTTCTCCACTGCTCATGAAGTTTTCCCCCTGCAGGTGGGGGCTAGAAGTTTGAACCTAGTATCCCAGTGAGAATATTTTTTTTAACCCTTGCCTGTAGTTGGATATCTGGGTTGCCAACTTTTGACTATTCCAAATTGAGCTGCTATGAACATAGGTGTACATAGGTTTCTTGTGATTAATGTCTTTGTTTTCTTTGGGTAAGTGCCCTGGGGAGAAATTGCTAGGTCCTAGAGTGGCTCTATTTCTATTTTTTTTAATTTTTATTTATAAAAAGGAAACACTGACAAAAGGCATAGGATAAGAGTGATACACACCTCCACACAATTCCCACCACCAGAACTCCGTATCCCATTCCTTCCCCTAATAGCTTTCCTATTATTTATCCCTCTGGGAGTATGGACCCAGGGTCATTATGGGGTGCAGAAGGTGGAAGGTCTGGCTTTTGTAATTGCTTCCCCACTGAACATGGGCTTTGGCAGGTGGATCCATACTACCAGCCTGCCTCTCTGTTTCTCTAGTGGGGCGGGGTTCTGGGGAATTGGGGCTCCAGGACACATTGGTGGGGTTGTCTGTCCAGGGAAATCCGGTAGGCATCATGCTAGCATCTGGAACCTGTGGCTGAAAAAAATAGTTAACATATAAAGAAGCCAAACAAATTGTTGACTAATCATGAACCTAAAGGCTGAAATAGTTCAGATGAAGAGTTGGGGGGGGTCTCCATTTTCTAGTATAAGTAACATCAGACTGCTTTCCACAAGTGCTGAACAAATTTACACTCCCATGAGCAGTGCAAAGGTGTCCCCTTTTCCCCACATCCTCTCCAACATTTATTGTTACTGTGTTTTCTAATATTTTCTCACAGGTGTAAAGTGATATTTCATTGTTATCTTTATTTGAATTTTCTGATAATCAGTGACTTTGAGCGTTTTCTCATGTGTTTATTAGCCCGTTGAATCTCTTCCTTGCTGTGGTTGCAGTCCATGTCATTTCACCTTTTTCTAATGGAGTTTTTTGCTCTTTGGTGTTAATTTTATTGAATGCTTTATGCATTTGGGTTATTAGCCCTTTATCTGAATTATGCTGCATGAAGATGCCCCACTCTGTACAGTGTCCCTGTTTGCTGTGCAGAAACTTTTCAGTTTGTGTATTCCTGTTGATTTATTTTTGGTTTTGGTGAGATGAGAAATTGTAACTATGTGTTAGCAACTGTTATCAACCTCCTAATGGAAATTTAAAAGAAAAAAACCTCACTGCTCTATTTATATTATTAGTTTACAAACACCTCTTAATGTTGAACAAGAAGATAATAAATGATATATAGTCAACATATTGTCCTTTATCACCTTTAAAATAAGAAAAAATGTCCTGAGCCATTGCTCAAATATTATAAGTGGTAATGAAATCACAATTTCTTTGCCAAAATTTTATCTCCCCTAAACCCAACATGAATCTAATATTCTCTCAGTATATGACTACACTTTTTAGACTCCCAAGTAGTCCGCTAAATTGACTCTCTCCATGTGCTTATTATTAACATTTAATATGTCAGCTCTAAATTACCATAGTCATAGTATTCATCCTTTGACTATATGCAAGTAAGTCTGAAAGAAAGTGTGTAGTAACAATGACATTTTTACAGCATTTCCTATTCCTTAGCATACATTTTACAAGTAAGCAAACTTTAGCTTAAAATATTTCACAGTTAAATGTACAGTGAAGCCATAAACTAATATAATCCTTCAGATAATATAATATTTTGCCTATCTTTTATCTTATTCTTTATTTTCATTTCTGGAGAGAGGAAATTTTTTAAAAAATATTATTAAGCTTCTTCCCAATTAAGCTTTACTTGCATGCCTTCTTCCTCCTCAATTTAGAGAGTCTCTATGTTTTAGGAAGGAAAATTCTTTTAGAAACCAATTCCATGGAATTTAACGGAATAATTTAAATTTATAAACAAAAGAAACAGAGTGACATTGAAACAGGAAGATACTACTTACTGGTATTCCTATTTGATTTGGAAAATGAAACAACAAATTCTACCTCTTTATTATTATTATTATTATTATATTTTTGCCTCCAGGGTTATCACTGGGGCATCGTGCCTACACTATGAATCTACTACTCCTGGAGGCCATTTTTTCCCCTTTGTCGCCCTTTTTTTTTGTTTGTTTATCATTGTTTATTGTTATTATTGTTGTTGGATAGGACAGAGAGAAATGGAGAGAGGAGGGGAAAACAGAGAGGAGGAGAGAAAGATAGACACCTGCAGACCTGCTTCACCCCCTGTGAAGGGACCTCTCCTTCACCCTGTGGTGGAGAGCCAGGGATTCGAACTGGGATCCTTGAACTGGAGGCTTAACTCTTAAACACATCGAGTACTGAAATTACTCTGATAATTCTTTGGAAATGAGAGTTTTCAATTTTATATGTTGAATGTAGTCAACTTCCTTCAAGTCATCATATAATTATCCAGCAGTCTTAAAGCTCTGGAACTACTCAAAATTGTATTCAGAAGTCATTCTTCTTCTTCTAGCGTTTGCCTATTTTTTTTTTCGGCTAGGAGGGATCGTCAGTTTCCCCAATGAATGGGTACTCACAGGATGTACCACGGGAAGGTCGATCCAATACATCCCAAAGATGAATCCCAGAAGTCATTTATAAATACCCAAGCCATTGTGACTTTTAACATGGTCAACACCAATATTCATTCATGTTTCAAAATGATCTCTGTAGAGTTTAACTATAAAACTATCAATATGATTTCTGAACTTCCATTTTGTCCTTGTTTTATTCCATGTCATATTAATTGCAGGAGTGTATAAACCTTAGTCCCATTAAATTCAAACATTCAGTTTGTTTCAGTTATTCATTGCTCACATTTGGGAATGTATGAACTTGGGGAATAATAGTGGAGGTGCTAATTATGTAACATGGACTTATACAATTCTATTGCTTTTGTTTTATGTCAAAAGCTAACAGAGACAAATGTCCATAGATATAGGATTACTTTCTTGAGTGCCAGAACTATTATTTAAAAAAGCAAAAGTGCCAAAGAGTTCTTTTAAATTAGCATAAATGCTTTGTTTTTAACAGAAAGGAAATGATGTGCCTGCTTAATAATTGGTGTTGAATCTTCTAGAGTTTTCATTTTTAAAGAGATAGATTGGAAAAGATTCAGAGATTTGAGAAAAAAAAATCTTAGTGATGGAAAACTAAGTGCTAAAAAAAAGAGAAACCTGAATTTTTCATCAATATATTAAAAACTGTACTATGTGAATTCCAAAGCAAATTGCTCTTGATAATAAGTGTGTGTGTGTGTGTGTGTGTGTGTGTGTGTGTGTGTGTGTGTGTGTGTGTGTGTATGTGTGCTGAAATTTTTATTCTGCTCCCTTACATCTTGGGATAGCTGGATCTTTTTCATCAATGAGGTTTTTGCTTGAATGACACTTTTTTGTTTGCTTATTTATTTTTGTTACTTTTACTGGAGGAGTGGTTAATGGTTTACTGCTCCTCCTCTTCTTTTGATTGGTGCCTAGGAAAGACATAAGGACACCAATGTTCTTTCATTCCATCCCTTATCTTCTTTCCCCAGAGACCTTTGCTTTGGTGCAATGTGCCATACCCAGTCCAAGTTTCACCTATGTCCTCTCTTATTTTCTTTATTCTTAAATTCTATTTATAATTGAGGTTATTCAATATTGGTCTTTCTCTTTCTGGATTGTCTGACTAGAAATGATGCCTTTAATTTCTGACCACAATATTGAAATGAGATGAGCTCATTTTTTTAAAGAATTTATTTATTTATTTATTTATTTATTTATTTATTTATTTATGTGAAAGAGAAGAGGAAAGAAAGAACCAGCCATCACTCTGGTACATGTACTGCTAAGGATGGATCTCAGGACCTCATGCTTGAGAGTCTAGTGCGTTAGCCACTCCACCACCTCCCAGACCACAACTTCATCATTTATAACAGCTGCACAGTGCTCCATTATCTCTATGTGCCACAATGTCCTTAACCATTAATCCGTGATTGCACATCTGGATTGTTTCCAGGTTTGGGTCATCTCAAACTGTGCTGCTGTGAACATTGATATCTCATTGTTGTTTTCATTTATATTTCCTTTACTATCAATGACTTTGAGCACTTTTTTTTGTTCTTTTTTTAAAATTATTTATTTAAGAAAGGAGACATTAACAAAACTGTAGGATAAGAGGGGTATAGCTCCACACAATTCTCATAACCCAATCTCCATATCCTATCCCCTCCCCTGACAGCTTTCCCATTCTCTATCTCTCTGGGAGTATGGATCCAGGGTCCTTTTGGGTTGCAGAAAGTGGGAGTTCTGGCTTCTGTAATTGAACATGGACATTGAACCCACTGAACATGGACATTGACTGGTCGACCCATACTCCCAGTCTGCCTCTGTCTTTCCCTAGTAGTATTGAGCTCTGGGGAAGTGGAGCTCCAGGACACATTGGTGGGGTTGTCAGTCCAGGGAAGCCTGGTCGGCATCATGATGACATCTGGAACCTGGTGGCTGAAAAGAGAGTTAATATACACAGCCAAACAAATTGTTGAACAGTTATGGACCTAAAGGCTGGAATACTGCAGATGAAGAGTTGGGAGGGGTACTCCCTTCAGACTTTTGTGTACTTCTGCTTTCAGGTATATATTTTTCCCTAGTTTATGGGCATGTGTGAACATATGCTCTATCTCAGGGGACCTGGACTATATCTAGGTTTGGGGACTTTATTGGGGAGTGGACCACCTGGAATGGAATTAGAGAATACTATGAAAGGAAAGGTCTCACCCGAGTAATGAAGCTGAAGGGTTGTCGTTCCACACCTGAAGTCTCTGGACACAGTCTGAAGTGAAGCATGTTGGGGTGGCACTCGTTGCGTTGATTAGGTTGCAAGCCGTGGATGCAATATTATTTGGTATGAATTGAGAGAAGCATGCAGGACAGTGGGCTCCACCCTAGGACTGGGGGAAATATAGGCTCTATAGTGGAAGTGTGAGGTTCCTGCTGTCTTAGGGTTCAAGAAGATAATGGATAGTTACTGTTATCATCTCATTATTTGGTAATTGGGTTAACTTTTAAAAGGCCCTTTGTTAGGGTTTGCTGTATAATACCCATCATCTTGTATATAGTTGTGCTACCGGTTGCTTCTGTTCTCCCTGGTCTAGGCTTTTGAGAGAGTTGACATATCAAAGACTCAGCCTATATATTCAAAAGACTCAGTCTGTGTTTTAAAAAGTTCGAGACATATGATCAATTTTCCCCTCTCATATTAATTAAATAATCGTTTATATGACTACAAATTAATAGGAGTGTACATAAACACCATTCCCATCACCAAAAGACTGTGTCCCATCCCACCCACCAACCCCCGCCCCTACCCCCACCACCACCCCTCCCCTCCCACCCCCTACCAGCTGCCCAGGGAAGCTGAATGTCTACCCTCCCCCTCACCACAGGGTTTTCACTTTGGTGCCCTACTCTTAATTCTGAGCACTTTTTCATGTCTGTTGGCCCTTTGCGTATCTCCTTTGGCAAAGATTCTGCTCACAATTCCCTCCCTGCCCACATTTCTAAGTAATCATTTGTCTTCTTTAGTATTGAATTTGGTGAGTTATTTGTGTATTTTGGTTATCAGTCTTCTGTTCAACATATGACATAAAAAGATTTTCTCTCTTTTAAAAAGTAGGTCATACAAACACAAGTCTGACAAAATACATACATTTCATTACCTTCTGTTAGTATACACTTTGTCTCTATCTTAAATATTCCCTATCTGAAATTTTTTATGTGATATTTTTGTTTATTGCTTCTTTTTTAGTTTTTATTATCTTTATTTTTTGTATAAAGACAGCCAGAAATCAAGAGGGAAGGGGAGATAGAGAGGGAGAAGACAGAGAGAAACCTGCAGACCTGCTTCACCACTTGCAAAGTTTTCCCCCTGCAGGTAGGGACCAGGGGCTTGCACTCAGGTCCTTGAGCTTTGTAACCTGAGCACTCAACCAGGTATGCCACCACCTGGCCCCTTGTTTATTGCTTCTTTTATTATCTTATTACTGATTTACAAAAGTATATGATAACAGGGGTATAATTCAAATATTTTTAACTACCAAAGTTCTGTGTCCCCCATTCCCTCCACTGAAAACTTCATTAGTTCTTACAAGATCACAGATATGGGTTGACAATTATTTATATAACTATCTATACTTATATATATATTTGCCCATTTTCTCTATGGCCCTGCCTTCTTTATCTTCCTAATTGTCCTTTTACCTCTCCTGCCCCCCCCCCCCTCGCCTTCTTTTTCTTCTCTCTCCATGTCCTGACAGAATTAGAGTTCAGAGAACCTCTGGTCATCTTCCCCTAACATTTACCCTGCTGGAAGTATGAACCAAAATTCTTTATTAGATGCAGAAGGTGGAAGGTCTGGCTTCTGTAATTGCTTTTCTGCTGTACATGGCCATTGGCAGGTCAATACCCCCAGCGTATTTCTATCTTTCCCTAGTGTGGTAGAGCTCTGGAGAGGTGAGGTTAGGGCGCACATTGGTGACCTCTTCTGCCCAGGGAGTTCAGGATGACATCAGCAACTTGGTTGCTGTGACTTTGTGAGTTTGTAGAGAGATCCTGGTTGTATTTGGAGTTTTCAAGTGCTTTTTGTTTATTTGTTTATTTTTCTAGTTTATCGGCAGCACTATCTGAAATGGTGCTCACTCTATAGCCACGCCTCTGGAAGTCCCCTCTTTTATCATTTTTAGTCATCATTTGTTTCATTTATTCAGTGCTCATAGAACTTCTATATTTATTGCTCATTAATGATAATGAATACAATAACTTAATAAAATAATTATTTATTTACTGGATAGAGACAGACAGAAAGAGAGTAGGAAGCAGGAAATAGAGAAGGAGAGAGACAGAGTTACACCCATACCCGTGAAGGTATCCCCTTCAGGCAGGACCAGGGGCTTGAACATGGCTCCTTTGCTTTGCAACATGTGTGCTCAACTGGGTGCAAGACTGCCTACATCTATATAGGATAATAAGAAAAAAAAAAAAAAAAACAGATAAAATGAGATGGGTTTAAATTCACTTAACTTTGGGTAAAAATGCTTAAGCTCTTCATTTATAGAACCTGCTATAGCTTAAAAAATTATAAGATTACAGGGTACAGTTTCACACCACACCCACCACCAAAATTCTGTGACCCCAACTCTTCCAACAATAGTGACCATAGTTCTCACAAAGTCTCAAAGATGGTTTGTTTCCTTCATTTTTTCTCCGCCCCCCGAACTAAAAATTAGGTGTTTCAGTTTTCTTGATGCCACTGGATTGAAACCATCTGGTAGTTGTCTTTCAATTCTTTACTTATTTAGCAAATTTTCTCCAGAATCTTTTAGAGTTTTCATTTTTAAAAACAGAGAATGACAGATTGAGGAAACAGTCACTAGTCAAGTTACACCAGGCAATTGTCTGTGAACAAGTGTTTTAAAAGGAAATAAAAATTATCTAAAAGAACCGTTATGAGAAAATTTATTCATTGGTGAGATGTGAAATTTTTCTGTACTTAGAAGTAATTCACCTATTTTTATTTAGGATCATAAAAATCAGTGATACTGAGTTTGCAAGACAATGCTTCTTTCATCTGATAAATACATATGAACTAGGATAAAGATGTCAGGATTTCCACCCAATAATTTTCAGTTACTCATTAAAATTCTTAGATTACGTATTGCTAACTAGGCAGTGGGTTGAGAGGTGGCATAGTGAGTATAGTATCTGACTTGCATCTCATCAATCATGAATTTATTCCCTAAATTTGCATATGCCAAAGTAATTTTCTATTTTTCTATTCTGTGTTTTTATAAATAAATAAATAAATAAATAAATACATTGTTCTTTAAAGATATTTCGAAAATAATCCACAATATACTCATTATTTGTCACTTGCTGGGGAACTATTAAATCCACTAAAATAGCATAACCAAACTGAATCATCTCTCTATGAATAATGGAATGATTGTTCTAAAAGTTATTTATATTTAATGATATAACATTAGTGACAGATTTTTTTTATTTGTTTATTTGCCACCAGAGTTATGACTAAAGCTCAGAGCCTACATGATGACTCAAATTCTCCCAGAAGCCATTTTTTTCTTTCTTCCTTCTAGTACAAACAGAAAGAAAAATGGAGAGAGAGGGAAAGAAAGAGAGAGACCAGCAGCGCTGCTTCACCACTCATGCAGGTGGGGATCCATAGCTTGAACCTGTGTAGTCGGGCAACTTGTTGGATGAGCCACCATCTGGTGCTGTGAAAATGCCATACTAACATTTTATTTGTTTGTTTGTGTGTGTGTTTATTTATTTATTTACCACCAGTGTTTTCACTGAGGCTTGATGTCTACATAATTCCATCACTCATAGAAGACTATTTTTCCAGGGGCCTAACAGTGGTGAAACTGATCCAGCAGGCACACTACCATGTACAAGAACTCAAGTTTCCATCTAAAATAAGAAAGGTTCTCTACTGGTGCTGGGAGTATCTCTGTGTCCCTTTCTTTTTATACCTCTCCCTTCCCTCTCAACTTCTCTGCCTCTATCAAAAATAAATTAATAAATATTCAAAAATATTTTCCCAAATAGAGTATGAGAGATATAGAAGAGAGAAAGACAGATGAAAGAGACAACACAGCATCACTCCATCTCTCATGAAACTTGCCCCTTTGCAAGGTACTCCTAAGTGGGGACTGGAACTTGAACCTGGGCATTTGAGTACCGTAAAGTGTGCATCCAATCTGGTGAGCTATCTCCTGGACACTTCATTCTAATATTTACTTCAGAAAAAGCTGTCGTCTTATATGCAGGAACTCATATAATTTATAACAAATCGATGTTCAGAGAGATATTCATCTTCTAGCAATAAGCAAACGTATACCACATTTGAACTGAAAGCCACAGTTTCCTTGCATTCACTTCTCTTCCATTCTTGCAAGCACCATTTGACATTCTAAGATATTTGGGGGGGGAGGGGTGGTATCTGATAAAACATAAAAGTAGATAAAGTAAGAAAATCTGGTCTATGGCAAGAAGTTGGGGAGACAGCATCAGTGGTAGTGCATAGGACCTGTTTGCAAGAAGTTCTAATTTTGACGTGTGTTCTATAAAAAATAAAAATAAAGAAGCACTATTTGAAAGCAAGCTTTGCAGTTCTTATTTGGCATTTTCACTTATAATAGAAATAAGTAGTAAGAGCCTAACTCCAGTACCCTATTATCACATTGCTGCTACTTAGCTTTGTGAATACAGAATCGTTTTAGTTGTCGCAATTATAGAGGCTGTTTTTTGCTTCACCGCACACCGTTGAGCTGAGCTTTCTGCTCCATTAGGAGTTGACAGGAGAGAAGCATTTACATTTCCTCTTTGGATAATGGTTCAAGGAGGCAATTACCTTGACTTCCACATCACAGGGTGCCAATGATTATTATAAAATCTGTGATTGGAAGTCCAGCCAATGATAACCAGGCATGGGGAAATGTGTTACTTGTATCATTTCACAGTTACTTCTGTGTTAATACATACCTACACTATTTTTCATATTTAATTGAAAGATTTTTCATTTTGGTCTCATATTATAACAAATTTTTTTAATGTATTCAGAAATTGTATTTTATAGTTTTGTTTTCTCTTCTCAAATCACTTCACTGTAGAGGGAGTTAATAGATTACACTAAGAATTGTGGACACATGGGCTCAACTACTCATCTCTCTATGATGACTTTTTGCAAAAATACTTTCACACCCAACTTAGATCATTTTCCACCAACTTGCGCTGAGATTACAGAAACCCTTTGTACTCCAATCCACTCCTTCTCCAGAGTTCTTTGCTTTGATGTACTATACCATATCCAGTCCAAGTTTTATTCTGCATTTCCCCTTTCTATCCTTGTTTTATTTATATATAAATTAGCCTTTGTATGAGATTATCCTACATTTGTCCTGCTCTTTTTGTCTTATCTCATTTAGCTCCATTCAAGATGAGGTTAAAGAGATGACTTAAATCTTTTTTAACAGCCAAGTAATATTCCATTGTGAATGTACCATAGCTTTCTTAGGCATTCATCTGTCATTGGCATTTAGGTTTCTTCCAAATTTGGGCTATTATAAATCTTCTGCTATGAATATAGATGTACAAAGATCTTTTTAATAGATGCCTTTGTTTCCTTTGGTTATATTCTCCAGGAGAAGAGGAACTGCCAGGTCATAAGAAAGGTTCACTTCTAGCATTCTGAGCACTTCTCAGACAGTTTCCACAGTATTGGGCAACTTTGCATTCCCACTCTCATTGTAGAAGGACTCTTTTCTTTTTTTTAACAACATTCTTTCCAGCACTTGGTATTTCTGCTTTTTTTTCTAATGTATTTCTAATATCTCATTGTTTTTATCTGAATTTCTGTAAGAATCAGTGACTTTCAGTATTTTTTCATATATATTTTATTCCTTGGATATCTTCATTGGTGATTCTATTCATGTATAATTTTATTAGGACTGTTTGAACAGATAAAATAGGAAATCACCAATAGTTTGTGAACAAAAGTGAAAACAACCCACCTGACTAGTAATATATAGGAAGATGCCCCATATACAGACTGTCAAAATGCACAACAGGATCTGATTAAGCATCAATATTTTCTTCTTCTTCTTCTTCTTTTTTTTCATTTGGAGGTTAGGGTTTATAGCACAATTGTCTACACATGGGCTCCATCTCCCAGCTCCATATCATGCATGGCTGTGTGCAACATACTTTCACCCCCAACCCAGCACCCCAAACTCCAGTCCAAGTTTCAGCTTGTGTTTCTGACTCTGTATCCCAAGTTTCACCTATGTGTGTGGTCAGCTAACATTCCTCCCCCTTTCCTGACTTACTCCACTTAACACATTTCCTCCAGGTTCCAGTCAAGGTGAGACAAAGATTGAGATTTTTAGATTCTGGTCCAGTATTTAGCCTTTTGATATTTGGTCTTGGTTCACCTACACTGTTCATATTGCTCTGTCCATTTTGTCTTCATGTTTGTGTTTCCTATTCTATTCTACCACTAATGAACTCATTTGAAGTTTGCTTCGTTTTGTATAGGACTCCTTTCAATAATTCTTGCAAGGCATGATTATTGTTGGTGAATTTCTTCATTTTATGTAGCTTGGGAAGGTTTTATTTTTCTCTCCAACTTGAAAGATAGTGAAAAAAATGTATTCAGAGACTATATTGCATTTTATACTTTTTTTTTCAAATAATTTTATTGTAGGGGAGTTAATGGATTGTATAGTGTGCTTGTGGACATATGGGTTCAAGCCTGGAGTGGGGAAGCTTCACAAGCAGCAAATTAGTCTCTCCCTCTCTACCCCTCCCCCTCTTGATTTCTCTCTTTATCCTAAATCAATAAATAAGTAAATAAATAAATACAATATTTAAAAATAGAAAAGGAGTCGAAGGAACATTTTGGATTATGTTGATTATGTTTGTAAACAAAAATCAACAACTATTATTCAGCTCAATAATAATAATTATTTAGCGTTAAAGAAAAATTATGTATTTGAGTTCATAAAACTGAATTTTATGTTGAAAGATGATAGCTTTCTTTTTCATTGCACTCTTTTCTCTCCTTTCCTACACAAACTACATTTACTTCTAATTTTTGTGAAAATGGTTATCTGTGATTGCTTTTAAAAAAGGAAAGCTATTACCAATATGGAAGATTCACATTCTATATTTATTTATTTATTTATTTATTTATTTTTGCTGTCTTGTTTTCTGTGGATGGAGACAGCCAAGGCTGAGAGACAGACAAAAAACAGACAGACAGACTGTGAAAGAGACCACAGTCCTGGAGCTTCCTTCAGTGCACTGGGGCTGGACTCAAATCTGGGTGATACACATGGCAAAGTAGCACACTATTTTTTTAACTGAGTTCATGCTTCTAAACAGTACGAGTAGATGTAGTTATGAAAATAGTTCAGGGGGCAGGTGGTGGCGCACCTGGTTGAGTGCACATGCTAAATAGTTCAGTAATATGAGTAATATGGTCCATTATTCACTATGCCAACAACCTCTTTCTCAATGGATTCAAGTATATATTTAAATTAATATTATAATTATCATATTGCTGGTAATTATACTTATCCTAAGGGGCCCTCCTATGAAGTTAGTCTTTTTTCCAAAAACATATGTGGGATTGACAGATTTTTGCTCCTCTAGATTTAAAAGGAACTTAATCTCCTGCCAGAAGCTACCTTTTAAAAATAAAACTGGAAAATTCAGTTTCTGATGAAATATTCATAGGTCCAGTTAAAATTCTTGAATTTTTGTTTTAATATGGATATAATGGAAGCTGTGAAACAAAGAAGTGTTAGCACAGAGGGTGAGTAGACAGCATTTTTCAAAGGTGTTCTATAAATATTTCACTCCATATACTCTCTTCCATGTTGCCTTTTAATTGCCACAACTAAATGTAGAGTCTAATAGCTCATGTTGTTTCTGGAATATCTGACCAACTGAGAATAGTTGAAGTAGCATTCTGTCACTTCAGAGGTTATGCCGTAAGACGTTTTAAAACTTCTTGAATCTCTTAAGAAATTCATTCTTGGGAGAGCCATGTCATCTTTCTGTGGAAAATGTAAAGCACACAGAGAAACTGTGAGTTTGCAGTCAATAAACCCACTTGGATTCCTAGTATATAACAGCATCAATTACCAGTTATACTAGTGACCCATTTTGGACATGCAGCCTCCGTTAGTACTATGAAATATTCCAGTGCCAGTTTTGGTCTAACAGCTCCTTTAGACATCACAAGATAGAATCACTCATGTGTGACCAATCAACTGTAAAACCCTAAGAAAAATAAGAACTTTCATAGCTCTAAGTTTGAAGGTAGTTTGTTACATATCAAGTAAGGTATGTGGGACAGATAGACAACATTTATTGTGGACATTAAGAGAAATTTTGATTTCAGATTGAAAAAGCATTCTAAGGAAACGTGCTGCTTTCCTCCATGTCTTCCCTCTTAGAGTGATTAGTTAAATTGGAGTAGAGCAACTTCAGGGCCCTTGGCCAGAATAACTAATCCATTGCACTCACAATCCTAGCCACTAATAAAATCCAAGTACTGGGTCTGGGCAGCTGGTAGTGCACACAATACAGTGGACAGGGGCATGTGTTCAATCCCCTGACTCCCATTTGCAAAAGGAAAGCTTCATGAGTGGTGATGCAGTGCTCCAGGTGTCTCTCCATGTGTTCCTATCTCCTCTTCCTTCTCAATTTTCCTCTATAAATGAATGAATGAATGAATACATAATTTTAAATTTGTCTTTAAATGTTTTAAGTACCACCAGAGAGATATACTTTAAAATGATCAACCATTTTCACTTTAACTAGAATGAAAAACATTGAGGATGGGTGTTAAATATAGGTATAGACCATAGGAGACTTCAGGTTTTGAATATGAAAGGAAGCAGGAAATGAGGCAGAAGCATGGAATGGAGGGGAAATCAGGAGCAATCAAATGCAAATTTCATTTGCCTCATCAGTTTGTCTAATACTTCCCATGCCCATTTACAGCAAAGCAAAACTCCTAGGAGGACATAAGGCAAATCAACATTTCTTCCTGTTGTAAGTTTCATATTTCTATTTCCATCTAACTGGCCTGGGTATAGGAATAAGATGTGGGACAAGTAATAGTTTATAAGTTTATAAGTTAAATAGTTTATAAGTGATTCTTTAGGCAGATTTAGGTCTCATAGTCTACTCATTCAAGGAAACTGCATTATCTGATTTGCTACATTGATTAATATACTGATTTCCAGTAATTGTGTGAGTAGAACTCAAGAACAAGGACACCAGTCAGTGACATGTAAAAGGGGCTATTTCACGGGCCATAGATCTAAATGTTTTAGAAAGTTGTTTGATTACATATGAGACAGAATTTCACATGAGGTAAAGAGGGGAGAGTTGCCAAATCACCACTCCAGCACATGCTTTGTTGGGGTTCAACTTCAGGCATGAAAATTTAGCCTAGAATTATTTTTAAATAGGGATATGTAGGTAGGTAGATAAGTGATATGTAGATATCCATCTCTATGATTCCAGTTTCTGAAACTGATTTTAATTCCTGAAACTGGAGGATGTCAACAGTCTATTATCTGTATATTGGTTGTCCCATACTTTTCTCTTCCCTACCAAATTCTGGACTTCTCAGTGGATTAAATTATAACCAGAGAGTGACTTGACCCCTGAAGGCAAAGCATAGCAACATGTGTTAGTATGCATCTGTATTAAGATATTATCTTTTGTGACATATAATAAAAGTGAAGCAGACATAGGAGCCATGTGATGGATGATACGCCCAGTTAAGCACTCACAGTACTAAGTGTAAAGACCCAGGTTCGAGCCCTTGGTGAAACAGATCTTCAGGTGTCTCTCTTACTCTTTCCTTCTCTGTCTTCTCCTCCCCTCTCAATTTTTCTCTGTCCTAAATAATAAAAAGGAAAAAAGTGGCTACAACCAGGAGTAGTGGGTTTGTAGTGCCCCACTGAGTTCCAGCAATAGCTCCAGAAGCAGACTTAGTTTTTCCTATATACACCATATTTGTTATTAACCTACAGGTTACAAATTACTACTCTGAAAACAGAAGTGTTTTAATCTTGAGAGTAACTGATAGCAAAAACCATTGCTCTGAACTATATATATTAATTTCAGCTACAGTTGCACCTATAGGAATTATTTAATCTATACCCTACATTTGTGAACTACTTAATAACTAGAATTTCATTTGTCTACAGCATAAATCCCAAATAAATAACAGTGACTTTAATATAACCGGGAGCAATTTTTCTTCCTTAAGGAGTTCAGAGGTAACCAGTACAGAGTTGGTAGTTTTATTCCTAGAAATACCAGAGGGATGCAAACATCAGCAGTATGTTCTCGTATACATAGTTATTGCTCCACTACCAGACACCATGTTTATATACCAGAAAACAAGATCAGGGCCAATGAAAAGCAAAGGTAAATGTTGAGTGACTTGTTCTTTTTCTTCTTTTTAGTGAGGAAAACAATAGTTTTATATAACTCTCAGTCAGTAGTATATTAATGTAATTTCTGCCATAATACGTCACAAAGTTGGGAATCCATAAAGAAACCTTACAAATAAGTGTGAAGGTGGGTGATGGCAATGATTTAAAAAAAATAGGGATTCTGTTTGATAATAAGAGGAGAAAACAAGTTGAAAAATGAAAACAATGATTTTTTTTCCCTCATGACATTAAGAGTTTTTTTTCTTTCCCCCTGGGAAAGAGCAAAGTGGTTTAATTTTTCAAATCTTTGTTGAGAACTTTGCTATGATAGGGCAATGGGGAAAGCCTTTGGGTGGCAAACGTGATCAATCATGAAAAGAAAGTTAGACAGGTCAATAAATATAACCGTGGCAAGCAGACTTTGATGTATGAGGGAATAACAAACTCTAACTTTCTGTAGTGCTGTGCTAGGTGCCTTGATGGGAAACAAATGCATCATTCAATAAACCCCTTAGCTTGGAATTAGTATGCATAACTGATGCAGCCACTTTTCATTACTGGTAACTGTCAGAAATACTGAGATAGTTCTATAATTATAATCAGTGATGTGAGTGTCCTCATATGTATAGCTATGACCTTTAATATCCTACTTTTATTGTTGTTTACAGAATGATAATTTGAACAAACCTGAGATCTTTAGCTACTATAATTGAACCTGGCCTTCTTCTAGAGGTGATATCTTTTTTAAAAAATGATGGTAAGATTTCAGGGTGTATATTAAACTATTGTTTACTTCCTATGACCTCATCCAAAAAAAGAAGAAGGACAGATGTCACAAATGATGTACCACAGGAAACAATAGGTGACAGAA
The DNA here is from genome assembly GCF_950295315.1 of Erinaceus europaeus. Taxonomy (NCBI): domain Eukaryota; kingdom Metazoa; phylum Chordata; class Mammalia; order Eulipotyphla; family Erinaceidae; genus Erinaceus; species Erinaceus europaeus. The sequence continues at coordinate 48,334,640 of NC_080166.1, forward strand.
ATAAATAATCAAAGAAACTTACAGATTTTATCTATAAGATACTTCTTGCAGTGGTGACAATAGTAATTTTCTATAATATACTGATAGTTGTAAAACGTTAAAGGCTTTCACATCTGTGAGTCTATATTTTTGTCCTTACATTACTAGCAAGTACCACTATATTTAATTCTATATTATTTTAGCATGATAGTAAGATACCTTAAGCAGAAACTAATATAGATCTGCTTTGTCAGCTGTGTAATGTTTGAGCATTTAAGTGCATCAATATTATCTAGTGATCTGTATTGTTAGATATTGTATGAAAATTATCTATTATAGACTAGCATGAAAGTGCTACTTAACTAGGCAATATAACAAATATTTACAACAGTCATCTCTTAACTATAAATTCTGGAAGTTCTAAGTCATAAATACTTACTGAATAAATAAATTATAATGAATTCTATAAAAAGTTTTCTAGGGAGTCAGGCGGTAGCATAACAGGTTAAGCATACATGGCAAGAAGCTCAAGGACCTGCATAAGGATCCCAGTTACAGTCCCCCGCACTCCACCTGCAGGGGACTCGCTTCACAGGCAGTGAAGCAGGTCTGCAGGTGTCTATCTTTCTCGCCTAGTCTCTATTTTCCCCTCCTCTGTCTGTCCTATCTAACAATGATGATGACATCATAACAACAACAATAGTAACTACAACAACAATAAAAAACAAGGACAACAAAAGGGAACATAAATAAACAAAATATTTAAAAAAACTTTCTAAACATAAGAAAAAATATCTTCTAGGGGCCGGGAGGTGGTACATACAGTTAGGTTTACCTGTTACCATGCTAAAGGACCCGGGTTCAAGTCCTTGGTCCCCATATGCATGGGAAAGCTTCACAAGAGGTGAAGCAGTGCTACAAGTGTCTGTCTCTTATCTCTCCCTCCCTTTCTAAACGCTTTCCTTCTCAATTTCTCTGTCAAATTAAATAAAGTTAAAACATGTAAAAAAAAAAAAACTTCCCGACACAAAGGTAGCAAATTCATTGTCTTTTTTTAAAAAAACTTTCTTCTGAATATTCCATCCATTCAGCTAATTCTTCATACAATCACATATTTGTTCATTATACTCAAAGAAAATTTGACATCCAAGTATAAATCAGGTGCTTAGGTTATTACAGAAAGAATGAGAGCTTCCAGTAGATGAAGATGTTATATAAGATAGTGGATATTCCAACATATGCAAGGGTGTATATGTATTTTCATACATATATTTATGTTTATATATGCATCTGTATGAGGATAAACTACAGAAGAAAAATCTTTCCAGTAAGAAGCATCAGTCAGGGAGCTGGGCAGTGGCGCAGCAGGTTAAGCTCACATGATGCGAAGCGCAAGGACCAGCGGAAGTATCCCGGTTCCAGCCCCGGCTCCCCCACCTGTAGGGGGGTCACATCGCAGGTGGTGAAGCAGATTTGCAGGTGTCTTTCTCTCTCCCTCTCTGTCTTCCCATCCTTTCTCCATTTCTCTCTGTCCTATCCACAACTATGACAACAATAATAACGATGAGCAACAAAATGGGAAAAATATCCTCCAGGAGCAGTGGATTCATAGGGCACCGAGCCCCAGCAGTAACCTTGGAGGAAAGAAGAAGAAGGAGGAGGAGGAGGCGGAGGAGGAGGAGGAGGAGAGGGAGGGGAGGAGGGGGAGAGGAGGAGGGGGAGGGGAGGAGGGGGAGGGGAGGAGGGGGAGGGGAGGAGGGGGAGGGGAGGAGGGGGAGGAAGAATCAGTAAGGAGCCTTATTTCGTTTTTACTTTGTTGATTCTTATTTAAATAGTGGAGCTGCCTATTCAAATGAATCAGCAAGTCAGCATGAAATTCTGTAGCACTGAGGCCTTCACATTTCTCTTTAGACAGATTCCAGAGAGAATAAAATCAGAAAATTGATTGCTCCAGAGACATCAGCTGTAAAACCTTTGACAATCTTTATCCAGTCTAGCATTGAGAAGTATATATCTGAGAAAAAATATTATCTTTGCTACTACTTTCTTTAGCTAGTGCTAAACTTTCTGGCATTGCTATATCTAAAGTGAATGACCTAATTAAATTTCCTTTTCTCAAGTTTTGTTCGTATGCACACATTTATATGTATATTGTTACATGATCATTACAATCATATAGATTTTTAGTTAAATCTTGTATAATTAAAGTTAATTACACTGAAGTTAATTATACTAATTAAAGTTTCTATACTACTTTTATAACTAAAGTTAATTATACTTATACTAAAGTTAAATTATAAAATCTTTTTTTACAGATTTTATTTATTTATTAATGAGATAGGAAGAAAGAGAGAAAGAACTCCAGTACATATGCTGCTAGGGACTGAACTCAGGACCTCGTGCTTGAGAGTCCAGTGTTTTATCCACTGTGCCTCCTCCTGGACCACAGTTATACACCTTTTGATAGTTCTTACTAATAAAACATTCTGAACAGCCAAAATCAGTAACTCTATCAAAAAAATTTTTGGACACTATGTTAAATTAAACGACATGTAAGAAACTTAAAAAGCGTAATTATACAACTTTAAATTCTACCAAATAGCACTTTGTCATACATTCTTTTTTGACAATCACAGGAAAGTTTCGTCATCATCTGGATCCAGTGCTCCAGGTCAACTTTTTTAGAAACAGAGACAGAAGAACAGAGGAAAAGACACCACAGCCTCGAAGTTTCCTCCAGTTTGGTGGGGGCCAGGTTCAAACCTGAGTCATGTATGAGAGGAGGCAGTCACCCTACTACATAAGGTATCTTGCAGGACCCCCCCCCAAAAAAAACTTATAGACATATTACCAGTGTGACAGTAAAGGGAATCATGGGGGAGAGAGCACGTATTACCATGAGTGAGGATACAGGTTCAAGTCCCGGCTTCTACTTAGAGGGGCGCTTCGGAACCAATGGATCAGTAGTGCAGGTTTTTTCCTTCTCTCCATCTCCTCTCTTCCATTCGCCTTTCTGTCTCTAACAAAAAAAAAAGAAAAAAGGAAAGTATTGCCACTGAGAACAGAGGAGTCATGGAGACACTGAGCGCCAGTGACAACCTTGGTGGTAAATAGAAAAAGGAGGAAGAAAAGGAAAGAAAAGGGAGGTGGAGGAAGAAAAGAAAGAAGTTAGGAGAGGAGACGAGGAAGCACAAGCTCGGAGCAGTTGGAGTGCATCCTCAAGGTACAGAAATAAATCTAGGTCTCCAACTAAGTGTTTCCTACTAATTTAAGACTAAATCATTCTTTAATGAATCACCGCTAGCCTGCAGAAGAATTTTATGAATCTCTCTGGTAATGTAAAGTGATCTGAAAAAGAAAATCAATCTGCAGAATTTTCATATGTGTAACATCAAAAAGGTTTTATTGCTTTGGATTTATGTATCTCATATTAAATTCAATAGTGATTTATCTTGGCTTGAATCTAATTGCTTCAAAAATATATATGGTGACTTAGAAGCTTGTTCCTAATCACTAGCCCTTGCTCCCTGTCTTTCTGTTTTCACTAGTGTTAATTTACTTGAAGGTTAAAATAAGTTAAATTAATATATAAAATAACATATAATTGTTATTTCTGTAAAAAATGTTTTATTCTTTATAAACTATATATTTCAGGGACTGGAGAGATAGTATAATGGCTATGCAAAAAAGATTTTAAAATCTAAGGCACTGAAGTCTATAGTTCAAAACCCAGTACTACTATAAATCAGAGCTCTGGTAAAAATAAATAAATAAATAAATATAACAAATTAAAAACCATATATTTTACAGCAAACATTTATAAATTACCAATGTCATGCAGGTACATTTTTAATTGAAAGTCCTTTAACTATTATGAAACTGTTAATATTTCCCCAAGAAGCAATGAGTTTGGGGACGCAATCACCTTGGACATGCTTAGTTTTTCCACTGCAAGGATATGACCCAAGTGATTAGTCTAACAGCATAATTTTATTTACTTTAAAGCAATTGTAGTCATTTTTTGTTTTTGTTTATATATATTTTTTATTTATTAAAGCCAAACAAGTTGTTGACTAATCATGAACCTAAAGGCTGGGGTAGTCAAGTTTTTAATGCCCAAACTTGTAAGACAACTTCAGATGGAGTATATAATACTAAAATAGCAGTATTTCTGTTATTCTCTTATTTTTATGACTGTTAAGAAAGAAATAAGGTTTTAACTGCTCTTACCTAACATCTGCTGTATAGGCACTAACCAATTTCGGGACATTATTACTTCTTTGTAAATCAAACAACATTTGCTATAGGGATGCAGTTAGTAATTTATGTCACTGTGGTAAATTTGACATAAAGTAATATCTTTGTCTATAATTTGTAGTTGCTAGGGAATATAAATGTATTGCTTACATATTACTTTATATCATTGTATTTTCAGGCAGGTATTTGTCTATATTCTTCCTGTTACAGTAAAGTACAATACATTGATGTCCACATCATTAGTATACAAAGTCCTTTTTTGTTGATTTTAACATTTAACTTGATATAATTATTCCAGACACTATCATCAATGAACACGAATATATATTATATGTAAAATATATCAAAACTACTAGATTATAAAATATCAGAGAAAGAAATCTGGAATAAATGAATATTAGTATGGCCTTAGCATGTGTTCAGAGGTAACAAAATTTAGAAAAATCTATGAGAAATTGTCTTTATGCAGCAAAACAATAGAGAATGTCTTTTAAAAGTAACAGTTTTTGGTAAAATTTCATTTGAAATCTAAAGCAGTTACCAGCATTAATGACTACCAAAACATGTAATAACCAGTGCCCCAGACTGTTAAACGTCAAAGCATTGTCTTCTCATTCTAAGTAGACTAGAGTTAAGTAAGAAAATAACATGTTTTTATTAGTAACAAGTTTAAGTTTTTCACCAAATATCAGAAAATAGAATAAATAACAGTGTTTGTGTTGCCTTAAAATATATTTCCATGTAAAGAATAATAATTTTCAAGTGATTACAAATGTAAGAGTCTAAAATATATATTGTCTCTATAAAGTAGTACCCAGAAGCTGTGAAAGAATTCTAATTCTTCCCTGATCCAGCTTTCTGGTCCTTTTTCCAGCCATGACATCATCTCCCCAGACAATAATTTGGACCCACATGCATATCAGATTTCAGGCTCAGGAGGAAAAAAAAACTAGTATAGCCACAGGCCCTTTGGAATATAACTAAAATATGCCTACTACTTATCTACAAAACAGAGACACCACCCCCCCCATCTTCATCTGAACTACTCCAGCCTTTAGGTTCATGATTAGTCAACAATTTGTTTGGCTTTACATGTTAACTCTCTTTTCAGCCACCAGGTTCCAGATGCTACCATGATGCCAACCAGACTTCCCTGGACAGACAGTGCCACCAGTGTGTCCTAGAGCTCTGATTCCTCAGAACTCCGCCCCACTAGGGAAAGAGAGAGGCAGGCTGGGAGTTGGGAGTATGTCAATGTTCGTGTTCAGTAGGGAAGCAACCAATGGCACAGCTACATCAAAGATACTGGGTACTATACAGCAAACTCTAACAAAAGGACTTTTCAACATTAACCCAATTACCAAATAATGTGATGATAACATTAACTATCCATTGTCTTTTTGAACCCTAAGACAGCAGGAACCTCACATCTCCACTATAGAGCCTATATTTCTCCCAGTCCTGGAACCTTAGGATAGGGCCCACTTTCCTGCATGCCTCTCCCAATCCATATCAAATAATATTACATCTGCTGAATGCAACCTAATCAACGCAACGATTGCCACTTCAACATGCCTCAGCTCAGACTGTGTCCAGAGACTTCACGTGTGGAATGACAACCCTTCAGCTTCATTACTCGGGTGAGACCTTTCCTTTCATAATATTCTCTAATTCCATCCCAGGTGGTTCACTTTCTAACAAAGTCCCAAAACCTAGATATACACCAGTTTCTGTGAGAGAGAGCATATGTTCACACTTATCCATAAACTACTGCAAAATATATACCTGAAAGCAGAAGTACACTAGAGTTTGCAGTGAGAACCCCCTAACACTTCCTCTCCACTATTCCAAGCTTTGGGTCCATTATTGCTCAACAATTTGTTTGGCTTTGTATGTTAACTCTCTTTTCAGCCACCAGGTTCCAGATGCCATCAGGATGCCTGCCAGGCTTCCCTGGACTGAAGACCCCACCGATGTATCCTGGAGCTCCGCTTCCCCAGAAACCCACCCTACTAAGGAAAGAGAGAGGCAGACTGGGAGTATGGAACGACCAGTCAACGCCCATGTTCAGTGGGGAAGCAATTACAGAAGCCAGACCTTCTACCTTCTGCAATCCTCAATGACCCTGGGTCCATGCTCCCAGAGGGATAGAGAATGGGAAAGCTATCAGGGGAGAGGATGGGATATGGAGATTGGGTGGTGGGAATTGTGTGGAGTTGTAACCCCCCTACCCTATGGTTTTGTTAATTTATCCTTTCTTAAATAAAAAATAAATAAATAAAAATTTATATTAAATAAAATTAAAATATTAAGAATGAAATTTACATATATATGTGCTTATATGTCTTTCTTCATTGTTAAGCTGGTTATTTTTTAATTCTGATGTTTAGGTGTTTAATAAAATTTACATGCTGGAAAATGTAAAAAAAATGTAAAAAGAACCAACCTAAAAGAAATCATACTGTGCAATTTCATTTATATGAATTATAAACTGATTAAACTAAGATATGCTGACACAGATGTGATCAACTGGTGCCCGGCAGAAGCAACTAGATGAAAAAGGCGTGATGGAACTGTCTGGGGCTACGTAAATGTTCTATGTTGTTGTATGCTTTACATTGGGTTGTTTTAGCTGTCCCCCTGCCAAGAAAATTGGTTCAGTCCTGCTAGTTTCGCAGGCCCGCTTGTCCCCACCCCAAGGAACCCCAAGAGAGTTCCAGAGTTCCAGAGTTCAAGAGTGCTTGGTGCCACCGGGGGAAAGAGGCAACAGAGTTCTTGACGCTGCCATGAACTTCCCTGCCCAGCCGTGTGTCCTCCAGTCTCTGTTACCCGCCTGTGAAACTAGCCTGGCCAGCTGGAGCCTCCGAATTTTAACAACACTATGTTTTGACTGTAGAATTGAAATTGTAGGTATTTACCCTCACTAAAACTCATTGAACTCTATACTTTAAAATTCTAATCAAAGTATCCCTTAAAATTATTTTGAAATAACACTATTAATTCTAAATACATGATAATACTTTAGACGTTCTGTAGATTTCACATACATGTATATGGTGTATACCATAGGCATAAACAATACCCACCAGCAGGTGAATGACTAAGAAAGTTGGGATATTATGTTAAGTGAGCTAAGTCAGAAAGATAAAGATGAGTATGGGATGATCCCACTCATAAACAGAATTTCAGAAAGAATAACAGAAAGGGAAACTCAAAGCAGGGTCTGACTAAATTTGTAGTAGGGCACCAAAGTAAAAACCCTGGGTGGAGGGTGAGGGTGGATGTTCAGCTTCATGGGGCGGGGGGAGGGGAGGGATAGAGCACAGTCTTTTGGTAGTGGGAATGGTGTTTACATACACTCCTATTAATTTGTAGTCATATAAACAAATATTTAAGTAATATGAGAGGGGAAAAATATAAAGAAAAAAAAGTTGGGATATATTTCTGTAAAGAACCACAATAACCATTCTGCATACCATTAATACTCCAATGAAATAAAAGAAAAATGAACAGTAAAAATAAAAACTTCAGCAAAGATGTTCTCATTTTTCATCTGATGACTGAATGAAGCAATTGTAAGTGTATAAAAAGATGTTGTTTTAGTTAGCCTTATTTCCAATCCCCTTCATTTGTGAAATGTGTGCCCTTAGATAAGGAATTAAAACTTGCTATTCTTCAAGTTAGCTATATTTTTAGTCTGGGTTCTGACAAAAGCACTTCTGAGATGAGAATCCCTGTGCAAGTAATTTATTAAGGAAGCACTCTAGAGAATAAACAGAAAAGGATTATTGGAAGGAGGTCTAGGAAGTGGAAAAAGCCAGCTAATTTGATTACAAAAATGTTCCTCATCAATCTGATCCCATAGGAAGTGCTGGAGTATAAATGATATCAAAGTTTATGCTGACTCAAGTAAAAGACTAGATAAACTTCTTTCCAAGTCACTGACGGATGAACTAACTCTAGAGAGAGATGCAATCCCAGTACTTTCAGCTCTCTGTGCAAACAGTCCTTGGGTAGCTTCCCAAGAGTTGCAGGTGCAGGCTGTTAAATCCAAAAGAACACAGAAGCTGAGGAAATATGGGTTATTTAAAAATAAACACTTCTAGGGAGTCGGGCGGTAGCGCAGCGGGTTAAGCTCACGTGGCGCGAAGTGCATGGACCCTTTTAATGATCCCGGTTGGAACCCTGGATCCCCAACTGCAGGGGGTTAGATTCACAGGCTGTGAAGCAGGTCTGCAGGTGTCTCTCTGTCTCTCTTCCCCTATATCTCCCCCTTTCTCTCTGTCTTATCCAACAATGATGACAACAAGAATGACTACAACAATACAACAAGGGCAAGAAAAGGGAATAAATAAATATTAAAAATAAAATAAACTCTTCTTTGAAAAGAAAATGTTAAAGATTCTTGTACCAGTAATACAAATTGCTAATTAATTAGTTACAAGGTGAATCTCTTTATCTCATCCAACTGTTTAATTTTTCATTTTAATGTGAAAAAGTTAATAGTATTAACACCTCCACACTGTGATTTTATAATATCAAGGATTAAATCAAAGAGAATAATAAACATTGTATGTTACATTGTAAAAACAAAATCAATTATAACTACCTTCTGCACCCCATAAAGATCTTTGGTCCATACTCCCAGAGGGATAAAGAATAGGGAAATTTCCGGGGGAGGGGGAAGATGGCGGACTGAGAAGCTGCTAACAGCGAGTGCTCTGATTACATCGTCTGGCAACGGTAGGATTTTCTGCCTTTAGCAGGCCAGTCAATAAGGTGTGACAACAAAGAGGTGATTATAATTTAATTTGGGTTAAGAATTAGAGTAAAGGTGACACGGACTAGCGGGGCTCCAGACTTCCCAGGCGGTGCCGGGCAAGGCGAGTGCACCGGGCATTGTCCTCCGCCAGGGAAGGCGGCTCCTCTGCCAGCCGGTTGCAGAGTGCTGCTGGGCGGCCGACAGAGGACCCGGAGAGAGCACTTTAGCTTGGGGGCTTTCTCTTGGGAGTCTCCAGGGTCCACCACGACCCTGAGGGCGGATCCAAAGGCTTCTTGAGTATAGCTCTCATTGGATCAAAGGAGTTGGAGCTAGTTTTCATTTTCGAGAAATCCTTTAAAAAAGTCTGGAGGGGGGGGGGTTTCCCAGAAGATGGCGACAGAGAAGCTGCTAGCCTCTGAGCTCCAAACACATTCCCAAGAGACAATAGGATTTTCTGCCTTTAGCAGGCCAGCCAATAAGGTGTCAGAGCAGTGACAAGGAGATGACTATAACTTAATTAGGGTTAAGAATTAGAGTAGGGGGAAAAAAAATAATTCTTTGTTCCTTTTAATTTTCAAGCATACATCCTTCCCTAACCCCCCCATAGGCAGTCCCTGGGGACCAGCTCCTAGCAGGATACCCATACCACCAAACAGGGTGTTTTTTTTTTTTTTTTTTTGAATTCACTGATACACATTTGGGAAGTTCCTTGCTCTGCTCTTTAATTAAAACTCTTTTTCTTATCTTCTCCCTTTTCTCTCTCTTGTCTCTCTCTCTCTCTCTCTCTCTTTTTTTTTAATCTCGTCATACACTTCTTCTTTCTTCTTTGCCTTTCTGAATTTTTGAATTACTTTGGGGAAGAAATCTGACTCAGAGTGGACTCTCTATGTGTGTATCTCTGCTCTAGTTCCCTTTCCCCTCTTGTTACCGCTAGAATATACAGTGGATAGTAGATTTGCATAACTGTCTATTCTTGCTATCCTCTCTTTCTTTTCTCTTTCTTCACTGGGATTTGGTTACTATTTTTTCACGGACTGGAGAAATTGTTTGGCTAAGTGGTAATGATTAAACTACTTCCATACTTACTCCAATTGCTACTGTAATTCCGGAGGTTGGTGAGTACAATTGTCATAAAGGTATTTAGTACAGTGTTACTTGTACTCAAGACACAACAACTGAGGAACAACAGAGCATAAAAAAAAGAGAAACACATAAATAAAAAATGGGTAGATTAAAAACAAATAAAACTGCTACTCCAATGAATGAAGACAAGAGCCCAGAAGAAACTACAAATCAGCCAGAAGTAACCATAGATAAGAAAAGTATGCAAGCAATAATAAACTTATTAATCACAGAAATGAAAACAACATTGGAGGAAAGGAATGGCAGTATTAGGGAAACAACAGTTGAGACCTCCAAGGAAAATACTGATTATCTTCAGGCAATCAAAGAACTGAAAACTGAAATAGCTGTAATGAAGAAAGAAGCTGAGGCAAGGGAAATCAGACTAACAGAAGCAGAAAACAGAATTAGTCAGACAGAGGATGAGTTAGAGAAAATGAAGAAAGAGGTGAAAGAGCTTAAAAAGAGATTGAGAGACACTGAAAACAACAACAGAGATATATGGGATGATCTCAAAAGAAGTAACATTCATATAATTAGCCTGCCAGAGGAAGAAAGAGAGGAAGGGGAAGCAAACATTCTAGAGGAAATAATACAAGAAAACTTCCCAGACCTGAATAACAGAAAGGATATCAAGGTTCAAGAGGCCCAGAGAGTCCCAAACAGAATCAACCCAGACCTGAAGACACCAAGACACATTATAGTCACAATGAGAAGAAGTAAGGATAAAGAAAGGATCCTAAAGGCTGAAAGAAAGAAACAAAAAGTCACATACAAGGAAAAACCCATAAGATTATCTGAAGATTTCTCCACTCAAACTCTAAAAGCCAGAAGGGAGTGGCAAAATATCTATCGAGCCCTGAATGAAAAAGGGTTTCAACCAAGGATAATATATCCTGCTAGACTTTCATTCAAACTAGATGGAGGGATCAAAACCTTCTTAGATGAACAACAGTTAAAGGAGGCAACCATCACCAAGCCGGCCCTGAAAGAGGTAGTAAAAGACCTCTTATAAACAAGAATATCACTATAATACTTGCAATATATCAGAGTAAACAAATTTTTTTCTTAGAACAATGGCACTACAATACATTAAATCCATAATATCAATAAATGTCAAAGGCTTAAACTCACCCATCAAACGGCACAGGGTGGGGGGATGGATCAGAAAACATAACCCAACCATATGCTGCTTGCAAGAATCCCATCTGTCATAACAAGATAAACACAGACTTAAAGTGAAAGGATAGAAAACTGTCATACAGGCTAACGGTCCACAAAAAAGGGCAGGAACAGCCATTCTCATCTCAGACACGATAGATTTTAAATTAAATAAAGTAATAAAAGATAGGCAAGGACATTACATAATGATTAGAGGATCAATCAGCCAGGAAGACTTAACAATTATTAACATCTATGCACCCAATTAGGGACCATCTAAATGCATTAAGCATCTACTGAAAGAATTTCAAAAATACATCAATAGTAATACAATAATAGTGGGAGACTTCAATACCCCACTCTCACACTTATACAGATCAACAAAGCAGAGAATCAACAAAGATACAAGAGAATTGAATGAAGAGATTGACAGACTAGACCTCTTGGACATTTTCAGACTCCTCCACCCCAAAAAACTGGAATACACCTTCTTTTCAAATCCACATAACACATACTCAAGGATAGACCACATGTTAGGCCACAAAGACAGCATCAATAAATTCAAGAGCATTGAAATCATCCCAAGTATCTTCTCAGACCACAGTGGAGTAAAACTAACATTTAACAACAAACGGAAAATTATTAAAAGACACAGAATTTGGAAACTAAACAACATGCTCCTTAAGAACCACTGGGTCAGAGACTCACTCAAACAGGAAATTCAAATGTTCCTGGAAACTAATGAAAATGAAGACACAACCTATCAAAATATTTGGAACACAGCTAAAGCAGTACTGAGAGGGAAACTTATCGCCATACAATCACATATTAAACACCAAGAAGAAGCTCAAATGAACGACCTTACTGCACACCTCAAGGACTTAGAGGAAGAGGAACAAAGGAACCCTAAAGCAACCAGAAGAACAGAAATCACTAAAGTTAGAGCAGAAATAAACAACATCGAAAATAAAAGAACCATACAAAAGATCAATGAAGCCAAATGTTGGTTCTTTGAAAGATTAAACAAAATTGACAAACCCCTAGCCAGACTCACCAAACAAAAAAGAGAGAAGACTCAAATTAATATAATTGTAAACGATGCAGGAGATATCACAACTGACACCACAGAAATCAAGAGAATCCTGCGAAACTTCTACAAAGAACTATATGCCACCAAGCTAGAGAATCTGGAAGAAATGGAACAATTCCTAGAAGCATATGCCCTTCCAAAATTCAACCAAGAAGAACTACAAAATCTAAATGCACCAATCACAAAGAAATTGAAACCGTCATTAAGAATCTCCTCAACAACAAAAGTCCTGGACCAGATGGCTTCACAAACTAATTCTACAAAACTTTCAGGAAACAGTGAATACCCATACTTCTTAAGCTATTCCATAAGATTGAAGAAACAGGAATACTCCCTTCCACCTTTTATGAAGCCAACATCACCCTGATACCAAAAGCTGATAGGGACAAAACAAAAAAGGAAAACTACAGACCAATATTTCTGATGAACATAGATGCCAAAATATTAAACAAGATCTTGGCCAACCGGATATAGCAACACATCAAAAAGATTGTTCATCACGGTCAAGTGGGATTCATCCCAGGAATGCAAGGCTGGTTCAACATCTGTAAGTCAATGAATGTCATTCACCACATCAATAAAAGCAAAGCCAAAAACCACATGATTATCTCAATAGATGAAGAGAAAGCCTTTGACAAAATCCAACATCCATTCATGCTCAAAACTCTACAAAAAATGGGAATAGATGGGAAATTCCTCAAGATAGTGGAGTTTATATATAGCAAACCTACAGCCAACATCATACTCAATGGACAGAAGCTGAAAGCATTCCCCCTCAGATCGGGGACTAGACAGGGCTGTCCACTGTCACCGTTACTCTTCAACATAGTATTGGAAGTTCTTGCCATAGCAATCAGGCAAGAGAAAGAAATCAAAGGGATACAGATTGGAAGGGAAGAAGTCAAGCTCTCACTATTTGCAGATGATATGATAGTATACATAGAAAGACCTAAAGAATCCAGTAAAAAATTACTGGAAGTTATTAGGCAATATAGCAAGGTATCAGGCTACAAAATCAATGTACAAAAATCAGTGGCATTTCTTTATGCAAACACTAAATCTGAAGAAGAAGACATCCAGAAAGCACTCCCATTTACTGTTTCAGCAAAATCAATCAAATACCGAGGAATAAAGTTGACCAAAGAAGTGAAAGACTTGTATGCTGAAAACTATGAGTCACTACTCAAGGAAATAGAAACTGATACCAAGAAATGGAAAGATATCCCATGCTCATGGATTGGAAGAATAAATATCATCAAAATGAATATTCTCCCCAGAGCCATATACAAATTTAATGCAATACCCATCAAAATTCCACCAAGCTTCTTTAAGAGAATAGAACAAACACTACAATCATTTATCTGGAACCTGAAAACACCTAGAATTGCCAAAACCATCTTGAGGAAAAGAAACAGAAATGGAGGCATCACACTCCCAGACCTTAAACTATATTATAAAGCCATCACCATCAAAACAGCATGGTACTGGAAAAAAAATAGGCACACAGACCAGTGGAACAGAATTGAAAGCCCAGAAGTAAATCCCAACACCTATGGGCATCTAATCTTTGATAAGGGGGCCCAAAGGATTAAATGCAAAAAGGAGGCTCTCTTCAATAAATGGTGCCGGGAAAATTGGGTTGAAACATGCAGAAGAATGAAATTGAACCACTTTATCACACCAGAAACAAAAATCAACTCCAAATGGATCAAAGACCTAGATGTCAGACCATAAAATCAAATACTTAGAGGAAAACATTGGTAAAACACTTTCCCACATACACCTCAAGCACATCTTTGATGAATCAAACCCAATTGCAAGGAAGACTAAAGCAGAAACAAACCAATGGGACTACATCAAATTGAAAAGCTTCTGCACATCCAAAGAAACTATTAAACAAACAGAGAGACCCCTCACAGAATGGGAGAAGATCTTCACATGCCAGACATCAGACAAGAAACTAATCACCAAAATATATAAAGAGCTCAGCAAACTTAGCACCAAAAAAGCAGACGACCCCATCCAAAAATTGGCAGAGGATATGAACAAAACATTCACCTCAGAGGAGATCCAAAAGGCTAACAAACATATGAAAAACTGCTCTAGGTCACTGATTGTCAGAGAAATGCAAATTAAGACAACACTAAGATACCACCTCACTCCTGTAAGAATGGCATACATCAAAAAGGACAGCAGCATCAAATGCTGGAGAGGCTGTGGGGACAGAGGAACCCTTTTACATTGCTGGTGGGAAGGTAAATTGGTACAGCCTCTGTGGAGAGCAGTCTGGAAAAATCTCAGAAGGCTAGACATGGACCTTCCATATGATCCAGTAATTCCTCTCTTGGGGTTATACCCCAAGGACTCCATAACACCCAACCAAAAAGAGGTGTGTACTCCTATGTTCATAGCAGCACAATTCATAATAGCTAAAACCTGGAAGCAACCCAGGTGCCCAACAACAGATGAGTGGCTGAGAAAGCTGTGGTATATATACACAATGGAATACTATGCAGCTATCAAGAACAATGAACCCACCTTCTCTGACCCATCTTGGACAGAGCTAGAAGGAATTATGTTAAGTGAACTAAGTCAGAAAGATAAAGATGAGTATGGGATGATCCCACTCATCAACAGAAGCTAAGAAGATGTGAAAGGGAAACTAAAAGCAGGACCTGATCAAATTGTAAGTAGGGCACCAAAGTAAAAACCCAGTGCTGAGGGGTAGACATGAAGCTTCCTGGGCCAGTGGGGGGTGGGAGTGGGCGGGAGGGATGGGTCACAGTCCTTTGGTGGTGGGAATGGTGTTTATGTACACTCCTAGCAAAATGTAGATATATAAATCAGTAGTTAATTAATATGAGAGGGGGAAAATCGATTGTATGTCTCAAAGTTTCTCATAAGACAAACTGAATCTTTTTAATATATAGGCTATGTATTTGATACGCGGACTCTCTCAAAAGCCTAGACCAAGTAGATTAGAAGCATCCAATAGCACAGCTATATACAAGATACTGGATACTGTACAGCAAACCATAACAAAGGGACTTTTCAAAGTTAACCCAATTAACAAATAATGTGATGATAACATTAACTATCGATTGTCTTTTTGAACCCTAAGACAGCAGGAACCTCACATCTCCACTATAGAGCCCCTAATTCCCCCAGTCCTGGAACCCTTGGATAGGGCCCACTTTCCCTTATGCATCTCCCAATCCAAACCAAAATAATATTGCATCCGCCGATCACAACCTAACCAAAGCAACAATTGCCACCTCAACATGCTTCACCTCAGACTGTATCCAGAGACTTCACGTGTGGAATGACAACCCTTCAGCTTCATTACTCGGGTGAGTTCTTTCCTTTTATAGTACACTCTAATTTCATCTCAGGTAGTTCACACTCTGTTATAACAAAGTCCCATAACCTAGATATACACCAGTTTCTGTGAGAGAGAGCTTATGTGCACACGTATCCATAAAATACTGCAAAATATATACCTGAAAGCAGAAGCACACTAGAGTTTGCAGTGAGTATCCCCCTAACACTTCCCCTCCACTATTCCAAGCTTGGGATCCATGATTGCTCAACAAATTGTTTGGCTTCATATGTTAACTCTCTTTTCAATCACCAGGTTCCAGATGCCACCAGGATGCTGGCCAGGATTCCCTGGATTGAAGACCCCACCAATGTGTCCTGGAGCTCAGCTTCCCCAGAGACACACCTTACTAGGGAAAGAGAGAGGCAGACTGGGAGTATGGACCGACCAGTCAACGCCCATGTTCAGCGGGGAAGCAATTACAGAAGCCAGACCTTCTACCTTCTGCAACCCTCAACGACCCTGGGTCCATGCTCCCAGAGGGATAGAAAGTGGGAAAGCTATCATGGGGGGGGGGTTATGGGGATTGGGTGGTGGGAATTGTGTGGAGTTGTAGCCCTCCTACCTTATGTTTTTGTTCATTAATCCTTTCTTAATAAAAAATTTTTAAAAAAAATAGGGAAATTTCCAATGGAGGGGATAAGATATGGAACTTTTGTGGTGGGAATTGTGTGGAATTGTACCCTTTTATTCCACAATCTTGTCTATTATTATTAAATTGATAATAAAAAAGATTAAAAATATGTAATTTAAACACAAAGATTAGTAAAAACAAATGCTTCACTATAGCAACAATCAGTGCTTAATGATTTTTCAATTAAAAATTGAAGTAAATGTTGGCTCGATAGTTCACCTCAGAAGGTGCTTGTTTTCCCATTCATTTGATCTATATTTGAGCTTGGCCTCACCACAATGGGGGAAGGGTCAGTGTTGGGGTGCCTTTTATCTTTTCCCCCTCTCCCTTTTTCTCCTACCCCTTCCTCCTTTCCTTCCCCTTTTCCCTCTCCCTCTTCCTCTCTCTCTCTCCCTCTCCCTCTTTCTCCTTCTCCCTCTGAAAATATGTTGATCTGTAGTAGTGGTTCTACTTCTTCTAGTGTTTGCCCTTCTTCCGTAGCCAGTCTACAGTGTCAGGTTGAGCCTGATGTAAAGTTTCGAGACCTCCTTTGAATCTGGAGAGGTGGCAGTCATTGACTATGTGGGTCATAGTCTGTCTGTAGCCGCAGGGGCAGTTCGGGTCGTCTCTGGCTCCCCAGCGATGGAACATAGCGGTGCACCGGCCATGGCCTGTTCGATAGCGATTGAGGAGGGCCCAATCATAACATGCTAGGTCAAAGCCGGGTTGACACTTGCAGGGGTCTGTGATGAGGTTTTTTTTCTTTACCTCAGCTGACTGCCAACTCTGTTTCCAAGAGTCTGGAACAGAGAAGTTCAGTGTAGGCGTATGGGACCAGATTGGGTGATGAGACATCAAGCGTTGGACAGGGTGGGTGAAGATATCCGTGTATATTGGCAGATCCGGGCATAGATGTGGGAAATGAACTTAGATGATGCTGCATCCTGACGAATATCTGGCAGGGCGATGTTGCTAAGAACTGGCAGCCATGGAACCGGGGTGGAACAGATGGTTCCAGAAATTATCCTCATGGAGGAATATAATTTGGAATCAACCAAGTGGACATGGGGGCTACAGAACCATACTGGGGCACAGTATTCTGCAGTGGAATAGCATAATGCCAGAGAGGATGATCTTACTGTGGAAGCGCTCGTGCCCCATGAGGAGCTGGCCAGTCTTGCAATGATGTTATTCCTTGCGCCCACCTTTGCTGCAGTTTTTATGAGATGTTTGTGAAATGACAGAGTGCCATCGAGAGTAATGCCAAGATAGACTGGCTGGGCTTCATGCCGGATTCGGATTCTCGTATTGCCAAGCTGCACATTAAGCTCACGTGAGACCGAGGCATGGTGTAGATGGAAAACAGATGATACCATTTTTGCAGTGCTAGGGATTAGTCGCCATTTTTTACAGTAATCAGATATCAGAGACATGTCTTTCGTGAGTGTTTCCTCGAGGATGTCGAACTTGGATGCCTGAGTTGCACAGCAGATGTCATCGGCGTAGATGAACTTCCTTGAAGAAGTTTCTGGGAGGTCATTGATGTAAATATTAAATAGCGTAGGAGCCAGAACAGAGCCCTGGGGGAGGCCACTTGAGACAAGTCTCCATCTGCTAGACTTGTCACCCAGATGCACCCGGAATCTTCTGTTTTGGAGAAGAAACGATATAGTGTTGGCCACCCATGGAGGCAGGCATCTTGAGATCTTGACTAGGAGACCACGGTGCCAGACCATGTCATAGGCTGCTGTGAGATCAACAAAGACAGCACCCGTCTTTAAATTCTTCTGGAATCCATTTTCAATGTAAGTTGAGAGGGCCAAGGCTTGTTCACAGGTAGATCTTCCTGGGCAGAAACCAGCTTGGGCAGGTGATAGGAATTTCTCTGTAAGAGGAAAAATACGTGACAGAAGCAGCCTCTCAAGGAGTTTGTAACACACAGAGAGGAGAGAAACTGGTCTATAGCTGGCGGCCAGTGTTGGGTCTTTCTTTGGTTTCAAAACTGCTATTACCTTCGCATGACACCAAACTTTCGGCATAGACTCAGATTCCAAGATGTGGGACAGGAATGAAGTGAGCCACTTCTTTGCCACAGGGCCCAGGTTAAGAATGAGTTCTGGGGTGATGTTATCATAGCCAGCAGCTGTTCCCGGTTTAACCCTCTTCAAAATGTCTTCCCGTTCAGACAGTGTAAAGGGAGAGAGTTTTGGAGATGGACAAGATAACCGGAAGTGGGATGACCACTCATGGGAAATTTCTCTTTTCCTGACTGGGTTGATCTTAGCACGTCCAACCTGAGTTAGGTGACTGGCCACTGAGTTTGGAGATACGGGAGGATGGGAGACGGGAGGGGGTTGGCTACCAGCACCCAGACTGTGAAGAAGCTTCCAGGCCTTCCTACTTGAGTGGGTGAAGTTCCAGGGAGGCAATGAGATGGTTAGCCACATCTGGGTCGCCCGACTCATCATACTGCTTTAGTAGTTGCTCGCATTCAGCATCAAGACAAGGTGTATAGTCAGCACGTCTCCCACAAGGAATGGCTTGGGAAGCTGCTTTCAAGATGGCTTGGCAGAAGCGCCTGTAGGAATCTTCAGAGGGGATAGAGTTAATTGGAATTGCAGGAATAGATTTGTTGTTAAGATCACTGAACAGACGCCAGTTTGCTTTCCGAAAGTTCCATCTTAGTTTCTCCGAGCTTAGAATCAGTGGGAGCTGGAGACCAATGTGGATGATAGCTGGGCGGTGATGACTGTGCGGGAAGATCTTGAGAACTTGTCTCGTAGCGGGAAAGGCTTGGCCATTGACTGTGCTAATCCAGCACAGGTCGGGTGACAAGTCTTTATTCCATCTAGCACTGTGAAAAGAGCCTGGCTGTTTGGGATCGTATAATAAGGAGAGGTCATTCGCTGAAGCCCAGTCGGCTAAGATAGAGCCATCAGCACGAGTGGAGGAATATCCCCAGTCTTGGTGATGACTATTAAAGTCTCCAACGTAAACGGCTGGGTGATTCGGGCTAGGCAGGACCTCATTATACCATGAGGCACTGGGAGGCTTATATACGTTGACAAGCTGAATAGTTCCAATAGTAATGGAGTCAGTCGTAGAAGGTCGAAGAGGCCGTATGCTAAACGTCCGCAAGACACGATTTGGCGTAGATGGCTCGTAGTAGTGGTGATGTTATAGGAAAGATGAATAAAAAAATGCTTCTAAGTGATTTCTGTTGTATCATAGTAATGTTCAGTCTTCTAATTGTGAATTTTGAAAACTTATATTTTGAACTGTGGTTTCATAAATAAGTTGTTTATGTTCAACAAATTTAACACTCCTTATTACTCAAAAATTGACCACATGTAATTAGACAATGTAAGCATATGTAATTAGATAATGAAAAACACACACATGTATATCTATGTAATTAGATATGTATATCTATGTAATTAGATAATATAATTATATTTCTATTTCTGTGGGATCTTTAGTGAATTTTATTACTAATTGTATTCACTTGCAGTGTTCTCTCTTGGTGTAAAGTTGAAAGCCCTTTATTTTGTTTGTATTTTTAAACCAGCTCTTTTTGGCATCAGTTCTTTGTTGAGTCCAGCATTCACCACACTGAGAAAAGCTTCAGTGCTGTGGTTTCTTTAACCCTGTTCCTGGGTGACTATCTGAAAAAGTTGGCTCAAACAAAATTAAGTGATAACAAAAAAAAAATTATTAAAGGGCCAGTTGAGTGCACATGTTACAAAGCTCAAGGACCTGGGTTCGAGCCCCCAGTCCCACCTACAGGGGGAAAGCTTCACAAGTGGTAAAGCAGTGCTGCAGGTGTCTCTCTGTCTCTCTCCCACTCTATCCCTCCCTTCCCTCTTGATCTCTGACAGTCTCTATCCAATCAATAAATAAAGATAATATATTTTTTTAATTATTAAGCTTTATTTTTCTTTCTACATATTTTAATTTTTTAATATTTTTACATTTATTTCTTTATGTATTCTCTTTTGTTACCCTTGTTGTTTTGTTGTTGTAGTTATTGATGTCATTGATTCGCATCTAGCCCCAGCAATAACCCTGGAGGCAAAAAAAAAAAAAAAGCTTCAGGCTCTCCTTTGTTACAATTCCCACTTTGAGGCAAGATCTGGAATATGTCAGGAGTTAAACTTTAGTCAGCCCATAGGCCTAGAGATAATGTAAACATGAATTTATTCTAACTCATATGATTGGCTCCCTCCCTGAAGAGTTTTGGGGTTGTACATATGATTACTATAGTATAAATCCTATATTTTTCAGGGCATCAAAGAGATGTACCTTATATACTGACATTTCTTTCTTTCTTTCTTTTTAATATTTATTTATACCCTTTTCTTGCCCTTATTGTTTTATTATTGTAGTTATTATTGTTATTGATGTTGATGTTGTTGGGTAGGACAGAGAGAAATGGAGAGAAGAGGGGAGGGGGAGAAAGAGAGGTGGAAAGAAAGATAGATACCTGCCTGTTTCACCGCTTGTGAAGCTACTCCCCTGCAGGTGGGAAGTTGGGGGCTCGAACCAGCATCCTTACCCCTTGTGTTTTGCGCTACCTGTGCTTAACCTGCTGTGCTACTGTCCAACTCCCGTGTACTGACATTTAGACAATGGCTCCAGCAGTTAAGTTTTAAGCACCCCTACCTACAGTCTTGATGTTCCCCTACAATGAAAATATGCTATGACCTTTTGATATTGATATATAACTACCTGTTATTTACACCCTGACATTTTCTCTTTCTCTTGATGTATGTTTTACTTTAAAAAAATCTTTGATCTTTCTCATTCCTTTTTGATGTGATACATCCTTATACCAATAAGTACTCTGCTGGAGTTCTGATCAGGGTCACTCATTTGAGACTACCCCATCTCAGAATATCTTGTGTGCATCCTTCCAGTGAGATCAGCTATACAGTGACTGAAGTTATTCTCTCTCAACCCTGAGATGCATTGAATCTCAGAGTTCTCCACTCACATATCAACCATAATTTAATGATGAGAAAAAGAGGAATAGCATCACTCTGGCACATATTGCTGGGATTAAATTTAGAATTTCTTACTTGAAAGTCTAAAATTATATCCATATGTGAAGCTTGCCCCCTGCTGGTGGGGACTAGAGACTTGAACCCAGATCCTTACAAACTCTAATGTGTTCACTCAACCAGGTGTGCCACCACCTGTGCCCACAAGTGGTAATTGTCATTTACAGCAGTCTGTTTCAATTACTGCTACATCAAGTAAAATATTCAGATGGGGAAAATAGCACTTAATTTTAAGAGTTGACATATGACAATTTAAATAGTAGGTCAATAGAGAATTTCTTCAAAAAGAGTCTCAACAATACTTTCTTTCAGATACCAAGGGAATACTTTATGACATTCCAGATAAGATGTCACTGAAATGACCAAATTTCCCTGGACAAACATAAACCATAAAATAAAATACAAAGCAGTCAACCTGTCAATCCAAATCACTCTAAGTGACTTATGGTAGCTGACAGTATTCTGTTTTCCAGTCTGTTTCTCCTCGGGGTTGTGCCTTTTTTAATATGTCTCTGATGGACACAGAATCTTAATCTATAAAAATATTCCATTATTTATTTCACTTAAATATGTCTTATACTTTTTTCATACACTTGTCTTGCGTTAACTATATGGGCTGTGGGGCCAGGTGGTGGCACACCTGGTTAAGAGCACACATTATACTGTGCAAGGACCTGAGTTCAAACCTCTGGTCCCCACCTTCCAGGAAAAAGCTTCACTGGTGGTGAATCAGGGCTGCAGTTGTCTCTACCTTCCCCTTCTCTCTTAATTTCTATCTGTCTCTATCCAACAATAAATGTTTTTAAAAAATCAGAAGAAAAAAGAAATATTTTAAAAAATTAGTACATGGACCACTTACTTGGAGTTACCATTAGTTCTTATACACTTTTTCCAAGGGCAGTTACTATAGTCAAGTGAAAATAACCACTAGTCACATGTGAATATATTTTAAATCATTGGACTGTGAGGTAGTACAGTGAATAAAGTAATGGACTCTCAAGCATGAAGTCCAGAGCTCGATTCCGAGTAGAACACATACCAAAGTGATGTCTAGTTCTTTCAGTTCTTTCTCTCCTCCTGTCTTTCTCATTAATAAATACATAAAATCTTAAAATATATATCTATGTATATAATACATCATTATCCAGTGATTGACAGAACCAGAAATAATAAACAAGTATGTAAAAGGAAAGGGATCACATAAAGCTATCTTAAGCATTGCAATAAATCTTCAAAGAAAAGGAAAATAAGCCTCCAAAACATTATCAGTTTAGCTAAAGAAATAAAGTCATGAAGGTCATCACATTGATCATTTTATAAGACATTAAGGAACAGAGATCAGTTCAATCAATTACAGACTTTTCAGTGATTTTAAAATTCATGTCCAGTGAGTAATTCCTTTCTGTCTTTTTTTTTTTTTTGGTCATAAATGGGTTTTCATTGCTCTGGACTTATTTTTCAATAGAAAGAAATACATAGCAATGAAAATCCTATCATCAAAACTTCTCCCAGTGCCACGGTGGCTGGGTCTTGAACCTGGGTTGCACACAGGTGAAAGAACCATCCCAACAATAGAAGTGCTGGGCCAGATGGCTTTACAAATGAAATCTACAAAAACCTCAAGGTAGAGTTAAAACCTCCACTTTTAAGACTCTTCCAAAATATTGAAGATACAGCTTCTATGAAGCCAACATTACCCTGATATCAAAAGCAGACAGGCACACAACTAAAAAAGAAAACTACAGACCAATATCTCTGATGAACAATGCTAAAATACTGAACAAAATTTTAGCCAATCGGATACAGCCATATATTAAAAAAAGATTGTTCATCATGGCCAAGTGGGGTTTGTTTATTCCAGGGGTGCAAATTTGGTTTATTATATGTAAATCAATCAAAGTGATCCACCACGTCAATAAAAGCAAGACCAAAAACCACATGGTTATATCAATAGATGTAGAGAAAGCCTTTGACAAAATCCAACTTTCCTTTATGATAAAAAAACTATGAAAAAATGAGAATAGATGGAAAGTTTCTCAAGACAGTGGAGTCCATATAGAGCAAACCTACAGCCAACATCATACTCAATGGTGAGTAACTGTAAGCATTCCTCTTCAGATTAGATACTAGACAGGGCTGCCCACTATCACCATTACTATTCAACATAGTGTTGGAAGTTCTTGCTGTAGCAGTCAGACAGGAGCAAAGAATTAAATGGATATAGATTGGAAGAGAAGAAGTCAAACTCTCACTATTTGCAGATGACATGATAGTATACATAGAAAAACCTAAAGAATCCAGCAAGAAGCTTTTGGAAAGTGTCAGGCAATATAGTAAGCTGTCAGGTTACAAAATTAACATTCAAAAGTCAGTGGTATTTCCCTATGTAAATACCAAGTTAGAAGAAGAAATCCAGAAATCAATTTCTTAATATAGCAACAAAAACAACAAAATATCTACCAATAAACCTAACAAAAGAGGTGAAAGACTTGTATACTGAAATTTATGAGTCACTATTCAAATAAATAGAAAAAGACACAAAGTAGTGGAAAGATATTCTATTCTTCATAGGTTGGGAGAATCAACATCATTAAAATTAATATACTACCCAAAGCCATATACAAATGTAATGCAATCCCCATCAAGATCCCACCCTATCAACATTATTATTATTGTTGTTGTTGTTGTTGTTATTATTATTTTGCCTCCAGGGTTATCACTGGGGTTTGGTGCCTGCACTACAAATCCACTACTCCTGGAGTTTATTTTTTCCCCTTTTTGTTGTCCTTGTTGTTTATAATCGTTGATTTAGTTATTATTATTGCTCTTATTAGTGTCATTGTTGTTGGATAGGACAGAGAGAAATAGAGAGAGGATGGGAAGACAGAGAGGGGGAGAGAAAGATAGATAACTGAAGACCTGTTTCATCGATTATGAAGCAACCCCCTGGCAGGTGAGGAGCCGGGGACTAGAACCGGGATCCTTACGCAGATTCTTATACTTCTTGCCTTGCGTGCTTAACCCACTACACCACCCAATTATTTTTTGGAGAATAGAATAAAAGCTACAAATGTTTATCTGGAACCAAAAATTACCTAGAATTGCCAAAACAACACTGCGAAGAAAGAATAGAACTGGAGACATCACACTCCCAAATCTCAAATCATATTATATGGCAATTGTAATTAAAACTGCTTGGTACTGAAACATAAATATACACACTGACCAGTGGAATAGAACTGAGAGCCCAGAAATACACACACACACACACACACACACACACACACACACACACACACACACACACACACACATACACATATAAAGGCATCTAACCTTTGACAAAGTTGCTCAGACTATTATGTGGGGAAAGGAGAGTCTTTTCAATAAATGGTGTTGGAAAAAGTTAGTTGAAACATGCAGAAGAATGAAACTGAACCACTATATTTCACCAAACACAAAAGTAAATTTCAAGTGGATCAAGGACTTGGATATAAGAGCAGAAACTATCAAATACTTAGAGGAAAATATTGGCAGAACTCTTTCCTGTATATCTTTTAATTATTTTATTTATTTATAAAATAATGATGTTGACAAGACCATAGGATAAGAGGGTTAAAATTCCACACAATTTCCACCACCAGAACTCCATATCCCACCCCAACCCCCTTGAAAGCTTTCCTATGCCTTTAAGAGTATTGACCTAGGATCGTTATGGGACACAGAAGGTGGAAAGTCTGGCTTCTGTAATTGCTTCCCCACTGAACTTGGGCTTTGGAAGGTTGGTCTATACTCCCAGCCTGTCTCTCTCTTTCCATAGTAGACCAGCGTTCTGGGGAGGTGGGGTTCTATGGCACATTGGTGGGGTCATCTGCCCAGGTAAGTCAAGTTGGCATCATGGAACCTGTACCTTGAGTCCACCTTCAAGTTAGCTGTCAGATTCAGGCAAAATCTAGTAAAGCCACGGACCCCTTGGAATATATCTAAAATAAACTTATTACCTTTTTCCAAAGTGGAGCCCCCCACAATCTTCATCTGAAATATTCTTTCCTTTAAGTTCATGATTAGTCTACAATTTATTCTGCTTTATATCTTAACTCTTTTTTCAGCCACCATGTTCCATATAAATTTTAAAGGCATCTTCAATGAAACAAATACAAAGACTAAAACAAAAATAAACCAATGGGACTACATCAAATTAAAAAGCTTCTGAACAGCAAAGGAAACCACTACCGAAACAAAAAGATCCCTTACAGAATGGGAGATGATCTTCATATGCCATACATCAGACTAGAGTCTAATATCCAAAATACATACGAGCCCATCAAACTCATCAACAAGAAAACAAATGACTCCATCCAAAAATGGGGAAAGGATATGAACAGAACATTCACCACAGAAGAGATTCAAAAGGCCAACAAACATTTGAAAAAATGTTCCAAGTCAT